>NC_058093.1:72989090-73292121 GCF_020171115.1 Neogale vison
GGATCCAGCAATTGCTCTCCTAGATATTTGCCTAAATGAGTTAAAAACTATGTCTACACAGAAACCTGCATGCAAATGTTAATAATAGCTTTATTGATTGCCTCAAGTGGAAGCAATCAAGATGTTCGCTCAGTAGGTAAAAAGTAAATAAACTGCGGTGCATCCATACAAGTGGGTATTATTCAGCGATAAAAAGAAATGAACTATTGAGCCATGAAAAGACATGGAGGAACCCTAAATGTGCATTACTGAGTGAAAGAAGCCAGTCTGCAAAGACCACATATTATGATTCCAATGTATGACATTCTGAAAAAGGCCCTACTATTGTAATAAGGTAAAAACATCAGTTGTCAGGAGATAGAGGGCAGGGGGACAGAATGAATAGATGAAACAGGATATTTAGGATGGGGAAACCATTCTGTATGGTACTGGAGTGGCAGATATATGACATTATGCACTTAGCAAAAGTCTCTGGAACTATACAACATTATAAAGAGTAAAACCTAGTTAAAGATAATGTATCAACTGCTGGTGGGACTGCAAACAGGCACAGCCACTCTGGAAAACAGTATGGAGGTTACTCAAAAGGTTAAAAACAGAACTACCCTACGACCCAGCAACTGTGCTACTAGATGTTTACCAAAGGACACAAACATAGTGATTCGAAGGGGCATCTGCATCCCAATGTTTACAGCAGCAATGTCCACAATACCAAACTGTGGAAAGAGCCCCGATGTCCATCGACAGATGAATGGATAAAGAAGATGTGGTATAGGGGCACCTGGGTGGCTCAGTGGGTTAAGCCTCTGCCTTCAGCTCAGGTCATAATCCTGGAGTCCTGGGATCGAGCCCTGCATCTGGCTCTCTGCTCAGCAGGGAGTCTGCTTCCCCCCTCCTCTGCCTACTTGTGATCTCTCTCTCTGTCAAATAAATAAATAAAATCTTAAAAAAAAAAAAAAAGACAACGTGTGTGTGATGGAATATTATTCAGCCATCAAAAAGAATGAAATCTTGCCATTTGCAATGATGTGAAAGAAACTAGAGGGTGTTAAGCTAACTGAAATAAGTCAGAGAAAGACATATACCACAATATTTCACATATGTGGAATTTAGGAAACAAAACAGATAAACATAGGGGAAGGGAAGAAAAAATAAAAAGATGAAAACAGTGAGGGAGGCAAACCATAAGAGACTTAACCATAGAAAACAAACTGAGGGTTGCTGGAGGGGAGGTGGTTCAGGGGTGGGGAATCTGGGTGACGCAACTTACGGAGGGCACGTGATGTAAAGAGCACAGGGTATTATATGCAACTGATGAATCCACTAAACTCTACCTCTGAAACTAATAACACAGTATACGCTAATTTCACTGAATTTAAATAAAAAATTTTTAATAAAAGATAATGTATCTGTACTGGTTCATCATTTATAAGAAATGGACCACACCAATGCAAGACGCTAATAATAAGGGAAAATGAGAGGAAAGGGAATATATGGGAACTCTCTTTACTTCCTCCTCAATTTTTCTGTAAACCTAAAGCTGGTCAAAAGAAATATGAAGTTCATTAATTTTAAGAAGAAATATTACTTTCAAGAAATACTAAGTTTTCAATAGGCTTAATAAATGCATACTGAATAAAGCCACTGATTCAACACTAAACTTGGTTCATTCTGACTCTGGGCATCTCTTTGAGAACAGACTGTTGCATTCTGTTCACAGGTTCACAAGCATGGTTAGCCAGCTTTCATGCATGTGGGAGGCACAATAATGGGCCCTCAAAGATGTCCACACCCTCGTCCTCTGGACCTGTGAATATGTTATCCTACCTGGCATGGAGGACTCTGTAGATGTGATTAAAGTAAAGGGCCTTGAGATGAAGAGATTATCCTGAATCATTCCAGTGGGCCTAATCTAATTGCAAGACCTTAAAAGCAAACCTGTCCCTGTTCAGTGAGAAGGAATGTGACCACAGAAGATGAGCTGGGAGATGCAGCAATGTTAGGTTGGAAAATGAAGGAATTGGGGGGCCACAAGTCCAGGAATGTGGGCCGTCTCTAAAAGCTGGAAAAGTCCAGAAAAGAAATACTCCCTAGAGTCTTCAGAAAGGAAAAGTCCCTGCTGACACCTTGATTTTAGCCCACTGAGACCTATGTAGTTCTAACCTACTAAACCATAAAATAATAAATGTGTGTTATTTTAAGCTGTTAAATTTATAGTAATTTGTTAAAGCACAGTAGAAAACTAATACAATGCATGTATGAATCAGAAACAAATCTTAAACTACTGCCTTACCCCTCCAGTGAAATGCAGACCCCTTCCCCAAGGAAATAATCTAGGCTCCCCATTCCCTAATCAATGATTACCCATCTAGTCATGAACTTAAGCAGTTTATTACAGTGAGACTTAATGCATGAGCTCATCAAGATACATTTTTCAGAGTAATGCTTACACTTTTTGACTTAAAAAGAAAAATAAAAAACTTCCATCTCCACTGACTCTTTTCTGTTGGGGGGAGGGGTACAAGTTGGATACACTGTGAAGAGCTTCTGCTTAGGAGCCAAACTCTGAATCTCAGCTCCTCCTGAGCCTTTGGTTATATACAAAGTATTTAGCCTGAGCTTCTGCATCTTACTGGGAAGGGATAAAATAATAATCATACACAAAAATACAAAATATATAGTGACACATATGAAGTAATCATAATGTACAAAATATTTTCAGGAAAATACTCACTGGAGGAAGTGTTAAGCTGTTCCTGTTTTTGACAATGTTCACTGAATACACGATATACTGGTGCCTCTAAGTAAACAGCAAGTTTCAGACATGCCAGTGGGTCAGTGGAAAAGTGAAAAGGAATGGGTAAATAGTGGGAGAGGCAGTTTATAATCTATCAACACATGTAGTTTCCCATTAAAAAAAAAAAAAAGCACTAACATGAGATAATATATTAATGTAGGCGTGAGCCTCGTCATTCCAAACTCCAAAACCTGCCTATCCCTGATGTTTCTGAAAATGCCTCTGCTTCTGGTAATTCACCAGCCTCTGCATCTTCAAGATGTTTTCTGTTTAAAATTCATTGATAAAGCAAAGACCCCTGCAGCAGAACGAGATCAATACCCTGTATCTCTCTCTAAAAAACAGAAAAGGTAAACCTCCATTGGTCAGAGTTCTGATTGCTTTTAACCCATCGGGCCTGTCACATGCACCACCAAAGCTGCCCTAGGTAATTCACCTGCAAAGGTGAGGCTTTCGCTAGGCAGCCTAGTGAAAGGTGATTCCAATGAGAAATGCTGAGATTTCTCTTTACTAAGAGCTTTGCAAAACACTACACCATTTTTTTTTCTTCCTAGAAAATGCTCAAATTGTTCTAAAATGTAATCACCAGGCATGTTCCCATGAACATGAAAAACATAATGCATCCTTTTAAAAGTAGCACCAAAGGCTTCATGCCCCGTGGGAGTGGGTGAGGCATCAGTGAAGCAAGGCATTCACTGGTACATATCTGTTTCTGAGGATTATCACAGAGTACTGAAAAAGAGATAAAGTCATTACCTGATTAAAAAGGTATTTGACAACTCATAAGGTTTTGTTTTAATATACAAATAAGCACTCTGCTTTGAGAATACCAACTTGGTGTGTGTGCACTATAGTTTTGAGCTTTATGAGATAAAACTATAAAATAATAAGATCATGCCGGGACTTAAACATTCTCAACACATATATCTTCCAGAATCCTTGAAAGCTACATAATTTCCATGATGTTATTGTCATCAAAACATTTTTCTCTCTTTGAGGATCTGCATTCTGAACTCAGGGATATCCTTCTGATACAATCTTATTACTTCCAGATGTTGGTATCGCGAGTGATGGATCTGATTGTTGGGAAGAATCCAAAGTCACTCGAAGCCCGGTTTGATTAGCAAGGTAGGTTATCAACAGGGATAGCGCATATGGATCAAAAACAAGGTTTAAAGATAAAATCATAACACTGGGTTTTTTGGGAAGCTCTGGCCAACTGGACAATGAGAGCGCTCCAAAAGGGAAGATTAAAAGGAGACTGAGAAATGATGTCACCAGACTAGGAGTATAGGATTTCAAAGTGACTATTTGAAAAGGCGAAACCTTCCCTTATTACATGCTACAGCATCTGTATGGGAAAGAGAGGGGGAAAGTCTCATAACTTTCAAGCAGTAGTTCTTAAATATTTGGTCTCAGAATTCCTCTATACTTTTAAAATTATCGAGGACTCCAAGGAACTTCCATTTATTTGAGTTCTAGCTATTAATGTTTAACCATATTAGAAAATAAAACTGAGAAATGTGTAAAATGTTGATTCATTTCAAAATAATAATAAGAAACCCACTACATGTTAATAGAAGTAATGTAGTTTTATACAAAATGACTGCATTTTCAGAACAAAAGAAAATTTAGTAAGAATGGTATGGTTTCGGGGCGCCTGGGTGGCTCGGTGGGTTAAGCCTCTGCTTTCAGCTCGGGTCATGATCTCAGGGTCCTGGGATCAAGCCCCACATGGGGCTCTCTGCTCAGCAGGGAGCCTGCTTCCCCCTTCTCTCTCTGCCTGCCTCTCTGCCTGCTTGTGATCTCTATCAAATAAAAAATAAAATCTTTAAAAAAAAAAAAAAAAGAACGGTATGGTTTCACATCTTTGCAAATCCCTCTAATGTCTGGGCTCAGAGAAAACTACCAGATTCTCACACCTGCTCCCACATTCAATCTGCCCCATGTCACGTGTTGTGTATTCTGGAAATACACCATGAGAGAATGAAAGTGAGAAAGACAGATACTACCATAACATAATGACGAAAATAGCTCTGATATGACAGGCTCCCTGAAGGAGTCTCAGGACTGCTAGGTTTCCTCAGATCACAAGGGAAATCCACCACTTCATTGTCGTGTCAGCACTAGCTGAAGTGTGACAATAAATAGAAGTGTGTGTGTGTGTGTATGTGTGGGTGGGTGGGTGGGTGTGTGTACACGTGCAAATACAGATGAGATTTCAGAAGCTCTGTAATATTACTCTGAGGAAAACAGATGTTTCAGTCTTCACGTTTCTCACTTTACTTTGTACCCTAACAGGGCCTTGTGCTCATCTGCCCAGCAGCTCAGCTAAAACCTCGTCACCTCCTCTACTCCTCAGCTGCACTCCGTTTGTGCCCCGAGTGTCCTTGTCCGCAGCTGCCCGGCACTTTAATCTGCTGCAAGGAGAATGAGCCAGAGGAGCTGCTGGGACCGTCCGTTGCAGGTCTGCTGCTTAAGGAAACCATTTGGTGGCTAAATGCAGGGAGGGCAGCCCAGACTTTTTCCTTGTTATTTTCCCCAGTAACACAATACCAGTTTACTCACTGTTATTCCAAATACACAGACTATTGTCACTCCAAAGTGACCACGGGTAGTACTTAGCAGATCAGCCATGGCAGACCTGAGACACCCCTCCACAAATCACAAGGAAAGAGGGGCTGGGTTGGGGAGGCGGGGGTATGCACCCAGTTTCCAGAACTCCAAAAGCTGCAGACAAGGTCTCTCAGTCAGCCAAGAAGGCATTTCTTGGACCCTTTGCTGACATGGTAGAAAGGTTCTGAAAATGAACATGACTGGGACCAAACATTCAAGGAAAATATTACAGATTTCAGAGAACTTTCATCTCGGCACACACAAATGGAGTTCTCTCTGTGTCCCAGGCACTGTTCTAAGGATTTGCTATCTTAGCAGAAAGAGCATTCAACTGAGAATCCAGGTATCTGGAATCTGGTCCCTGGGCTGCATCTAACTAGCTGTGTGTCCCCAGACAAATCACCTAATCTCTCTAACGTCAAGATTGCTCATAGGCACATAAGTAAAAATGAGGACATTGAAACAAATGAATTCTAATGCTCTTTGCATTCTAAAATTCTACAATCCTTTTTTGAATCATTTTTAAAATTTATTTATTTATCTGAGAGAGAGAAGGAGGAGAACCAGAAGGAGAGGGAAAAGCCAGCTCCACGCTGAGCACAGAGCCGATGCAGGGCTCGATCTCACAACCCTGAGATAAGACCTGAGCCAAAATCAAGAGTTGGATGCTCAACTGACTGAGCCTTCCAGGTGCCCCGAAAATTCTATGATCTTAAAGCCTGATGGTATATAAGCCTACAAGTATATAAGCAGAAGAAAAACAACATTTTTTAATGAGTTCAGAAGGAAGACTGCAGAGCCCAATTCTCTTATAATGGGGAATAAGGTCCAGGATTCTTTTCAGCGGCATGGGTACCCATCTGTGGAATGGAGGTGTTGACACACAAAGCAGACATCATATAGAAATGCTTCCCAGGCCTCAGGAGCTAAGGGCTGTGAGCATTCCCCACCCCCACCAAGTATGGCTGCTTTCCAGGGACTCTGCCCTTCGCTGTTCAGGATCTCATTATTCCCAGTGCTCCAGACGGAACACATGAAGCCCCGTGATGCTGAGCATATGGCCTGGCTCAAGAAGTGCTCCCTGCACAGAGAAATGGGACATGTCACAGAGACAAAAACATCTGATTGTAGCCATGATTCTCAATAGAATTTTCCTTATCCTTGAAACACGTGAGCACTGCTGTTGTTAAGCCTTCAGCTAAACAAGAAAATGGTAGTAGCCTATGGACCATATTCTCCTGAATGACATTCTCTCCCCCTTTCAGCTCTGCCACAAGCTCACATGAAATATCAAATTGCTTGCAGCTCATATTGAATAATGAATATGCCCGCCTCAGCCTATCAGCAAGCCTTCAGCAGTCCGCCTGGGGAACAGGGGGAGATGTTAGAGGTTTGCAGGCCAAGCACAAAATTGAAGACAAGCTTGAATTAATAATTTGCTTATTTCTATACATGTGCTTCAAAATAAAGTGCAAATTGAATAAGGTAATAACAGAGCTTGAGAGGGGGGAAAAAACGCTTCCTTTCGCGAACTGCTGACACTTCAATTTCATGATCTCTCACCACACTGAACGTGATTTGCAACTGTGCTCTCTCTATGTCATCATGTGGAAACGTCTTCAGGAAGAGCCAAAATGAATGGAAAACAATTCCATGGAGCTTTAGAAAATAAGAAATTAAGCCTCTCATTTGAAGCTGATATTTTCAAGAGCACCATTTTCTAAAATTGTGCTCTGTGGACTTTTGCTGTTCAATGACCTGAGCATTCCTTGGAAATCTCAGGGAAGTTTCATACATTGTCTATGTCGGGTTACCTCAGCTTTTTCCCACAAGAATCTCCATCATGTTCTTGCTAATCATAACCACAAACATACTTTAGGAGCCATGTTTTTTTAATTAATAACTTTCAGGGTACATTTGCCCCTAATATGTTGGTGTCTAAAAATGTAGGTCCATTTACCTTTGCATTTTTCATTGCTGTCTCCCTTACATCATAATCAGGCACTTGTAGAAGAATGAAAACAATGAATGTTTGAATCCAGTCCCAGGATCCTAACCCATCTAATTCTCTGGAAGATGGGTACACACACCCATGCACACACATATCCACACACAGCCAGATACAATTTTAGATTCAAAATATTGAAAGACCCACATCCCTAATAAACCCCAGAGGAGGAACAAGCTGAAGACATCCCCTATCTCCTAGTTTCCTTGGAATAGAGCCCTCTGTGAGTGGTGCGGGGCAGCTCGAAGGGACCCTCTCTCTTGTTATGGTGGGCAGTGCCTCACAAAGATCACCAGGGTTAAGATCAGAAAACTCCCTTCAAACACACTTTCCCTTGGTAAAAGTGCTTCCTTGTCTCCTGCACTCCCCTCCTGACCCCTTCACCAGCTCATGCTCTGTCAGTCCGCTCTTAGCTTCCTTATTCCTCAAGATGGGGTTAGATTACCTTTGCATGTGCTCCCATAGCTCTTACCAGTCCAGATTACAACTGCCTAATCACTGGTCTACAATTTCACTAAAATCTAAGCTCCTGTAATACAGGGACTCCACCTTGTTGGGTGTTGCATCCCCAGCACTCTGTCCGTTGCCTGGCATTTAACAGGAACAAATTACTGGCTGAATGAATGAGTGAACAAATGAACACACTTAGACAAGTCTGACAATTCACTGTTATCCAGAGGAAGGAAAGGAAGGCAGGCAGAGGAAATGAAGACTATGGATCTAGAGATTAATGACAGGATGTTATGTCTCCCACATCCAGGTTACTGGTTTGCATCCAAACTTCATAGGTGACTCATAAAACCCAGCATCAATAAATTTCTATTTGGTCAAAGGTACTCATACCACTTCTAGAGGCCAATATCTAAAGCCAGAGGAAATGAAAAATCATTGTTGTCCTTTTAATTATCAATACTGTCCAAGATAAAAAGTGTTGGTTGGATAGTAGAGGCTAATAATCACCTTCCCTCTAGATGCAACCTCAGCACCTCTTGGCAATTACAATCCACAAAAACCCAAACATGAATGTTCATTTTACATCATTTTTTGTCTTTCATTAAGAAGCCCAAAGAAGGGACACCTGCGTGGCTCAGTTGGTTGAACAGGTAACTCTTGATTTCGGCTCAAGTCATGTTCTGAGGGTCCTGGGATCAAGTCCCGTATTGGGCTCCACACTCAATGGGGGAGTCTACTTAGGTTTCTTTCTCTCCCTCTGCCCCTGCCCTGCCCTGCCCTGCACCCATGCACATCCTCTCACACACTCTCTCTCCCTAAAAATAAAATAAGAAATCTTAAAAAACAAAATAGAGAGACCCAGATAAGAACAAAAATAAGGAAGATGACCTAGCAAGACCAATGATAACCACACCTTCTTCCTTTGCGGGCAGACCACTGTATCTAAAAATTAGAAATTGATCTAGGTAAGACTCTGCAACAAAATCTTAGAGACATTTTAAGAAGTAGAAGGAAAAACACAATACAAAATGCCATATGGATCATGAGACATTACAAGCTACAGGTCAGAGTGAATATCAAGTCACTTAATTAACTAGTATCTTCCTTGTTATCCAATCTGGAAGTCTGGACTCATTCTTGTCTCATGATTAACTTGTCCTTCTCTACTACCACCCCATCTAACCAACCACCAAGAAATATTGATTCTACCTTCTAAATATCTCACTTTCCATTATTACCTTATTCCATCATTATCTACTGCTTACATTCTGTATTACTCAGGTTAAATAATGCTTGATACTTTAACAAACAAGCTCTAAAACCTAGGTGACTGAACATAATAAAAACGTTTTTCTCTACCCAGCAAAGTGCAATGAGGGTTGGTGCTTGGGCCCCTATTACAAACTGTTGTCCAGAGACCCAGGCTCTTCCTCTCCTATGGCTCCACAATCTTCCCAGGCTTTTGAGTCCTCCACTGGGTCCTCTACTTCTGGCTAGCATATGAGGGAAAAGAGAGAGCATTAAGAGTTGCCAAGCATGGGAGGGGCCAACATCTCATCCACTTTCATTCCTTGGCCACAACCCAGCCATGGGGCCTTATCAAACTGTAAAAGAGCTAGAGAAGTAACCAGAAAGAAAAACAGGTGTTTATTGGTCAGCATTAGCATTCTCGGCCCACAGATCTCCTCCTATCTGTCCTTGTCCTAACTACACCATTCTAAGCCAGTCATCATGTGGCAGATGAAATGGAAAAAAATTCTGATCACGTTACTCTCCAGCTGCAAACCTTTCAATTACCATCACTGCTCTTAGGATAGACACCCAAATCCTTCTCATGGTTTTTCAGTCAGCATGTGATCAAACAAGAAGGACCGCCACGATAAAGCAGTCTATGTCAGCTGTTGCCTCCACTTCTAGTTCTGAGCCTGAAGTTACCATAGATCAAAGACCCACCAGACTGGTGATTGGAAGGCCAGTTGGATATACACAAGAGCAAGAACACTCTGGAACCTTTGAGGATGATCCAGGATCTACAAGGACATTGGGAAACTGTGAGGACAAACTGGGACCCCTATGTCACTCCCCCACCCTCAACTTAAGCCATGGAGCTGCACGTGCCCTTAGCCCAGGGCTTGAGGAAGCTGAAGGAAGAAATCCAGTGGGGGAGGTAGATCCAGGAGCTGCCCCACACCAATGAGATGAGTGGGCATATCTCAGTGCACAAGCTTCCACAGCACATGGAGACCTGCACCAACCCTCACAGCACAGAAAGTATGGCTGATGCTTCAATTCTGCCTCCCAAGTCTCCCACAAAATGTCTCTTATGACCTACACTAATCCAGAAGCATACAAGGAAAAGATTTCTGGGAAACATGATACAGCTTCAGTAAGTGGGCACGGGTCCAAAGACATCACACCTGACCTGTAAGACCCGGCATGATCTAGCCCCTGTCTATTTCTCCATCCTTGTCTGAGTGAATTTCTCCCCTTTTTTATTATTTAAAGGTCACTCCCCGCAGAAAGATTCCCTTGACCAAGATCTTCTTTAAAATACTTAGTGCTCTCCTAATTGCTTGTTCAAACTCTAACTTTACCCTTGACTACAAGCTCCAAGAGGACAGGGACTATGTGTACAGTATGCACTACTATATCCTAGTCCCGTATACAGAAAGCACTCACTAAAGAACTCATGAAGGAAAACTGCTTGGTGTATCGATGGGCCTCTTCTTAGGTCACATAGTATTAGGTCACAATAGTATTGCACAATTAGGTCACATAGTATTGATATGTATCCACTTTATTTTCAAAGACTCTCTAGAGTAAGAAAAACAGCCACTTGAATGAGAGTTCAATCCAAAGTCTGACATCCATTTTCATTGTACCTCACCTAAATCTTTAATGCCTTTAAAATTACCCAATGAAGTTCCTATATAAGAGATATAGTCCACTAAATTATTATATATTAGCATCAAGGAAGATAAGTAATTCTCTCTTTTGGAGATTTATTAGAAATAGTACACAGCTAACATTTCTACATTATATTAGAACCACCTGCCCAAAAGCAGGGAGATGGCTTCTATGACCCTTTAGGGAAATCCCCGTTCAATGAGCCTATCAAAGTTATTTTACTAGCACAGCTGTGTAAGATTAATCATCTTTGTGAATTCTTAATTGCTGTGGTCAGACAACCCCCAGAGAGTAATCATACACCATGGCAGAATTCACGCTCCTTTTTCATTCTTCCGTGATAAAGGAGAAAGAAGGAAGAAGCAGTAGTTCACTACCATTTTCTCATTAATTCATTCAAGAAATAATTATGGGTGTTTCCTGCAGGGTAAGTGCTAGGGATACAAAGATGACTAAAGGAACTCAGAGTCTAGCAGGGAGAAAGTTGGTATTGCTTTAGAGGTATTCAAAACTAGCAGCTTCAGTTTTAAAAGAAGTGACCAAAATATCACAGCAAGTACTCAGGAGATGTAAGCTATATGTCAGACAACAATATAGGTTATACCAAATGACACACTGACTCCCAATAACAGCTCTGTAAGGTAGGGATTCTTATTATTCCCCCCATTTTCACAGAGGAGAAAGCTGAGCCTCAGAGAGACCAAGTAACTTGCCTATGGCCACGCAGCAGGTCTCCAGAGCCCACTGATGTACAACAATGCCACTCTGCCTCAACCTGTCTTCCTTAATATTCTATAATCCCTCCATGACTGTCAGACCTAATAATTATGAATTAAGTTATCAGAAGTTCAATGATCAACCTTCAAAATATAATGAATTATCAGCATTTTAATAAAATGGTATTTAAAATCTATAGAGGTCAAATTTGTAAACTCTTTCATTTGTGAATATAAGTACCTACACAGTCTTAAAAGATGAATACAAATTATTCCCCAGAAGGAACTCCAGCCCTTGGCCATATCCCATTCTTGTCTGCATCAGTGCTTCTCCCTTTAGCTAGGGCTGAGTGATGTAGGAATCCTCCACTGCCACAAGTCACCACAAGTCACCACATTTGGCAGGGGACAAGGAACAAAGGGTTACCCAACAATTATACACTGAGATAGTTTCCACCCTTCTTCTTCAATCCTGGGACTTCCTCTAGAAGCATCTTTGGAGAAAGAGACTGACTTCAGCTCTGTCCTAAGTGGAAGACGGAACAGAGCATATACAGAAAATGTGGTTCTTTTCATTCTATCAGGAGACATAAGGAGGCATTTCAAAAAATCATTTCTGCAGTGCCTGGGTGGCTCAATTGGTTAACAATTTGCCTTTGGCTCAGGCCATGTTCTCAGGGTCCTGGGATCAAGCCCCACATCGGGCTCTCTGCTCAGAGGGGATCCTGCTTCTCCTGCCTTCCACTTCCCCTTCTTATGCTCGCACCCCCCCCAAGAAATAAATGAAATCCTTTTAAGAAACCATTTCTCATTAAAATGGATTCAGATCAGCATCTAGAGTCCTCTTACGGTGGTACCGCTGCAGTATCTAGTATATTCCCTCACCTGTTCAGCTCCAGCTGGTCCACACTGGATGCTATGGAAGCCCAATGGGGTGGCCAGAAAGGCTTCCCAGAAAATGCTGAGCTCAAAAAACACAACATGATAAATCCACTGGAGAATCCAAGTAGTTCCCTATGACCGGAGGATAAAGGAGTGGGTAAAACAGAGGGTGGGCGTGAGATGGGGCAGTCCTAGAGATGAATCTAGAGACATAATCAGGGGCTACATCACTGAGGGTGTATAGACTTGTCTCTGGAGGCTATGGAGATCTGCTGGAGAAGACCAACCAGGGAAGGCCTCTCTGGCACTGACAGCATAGAAGACAAATCAAAGTTCTTTATGTAGGACTTGTGTGGTGATCTAGCATTGGAGAAAGAGCCCAACCTATTTAGTGGAGGTTCCCCATTGCCCTTAATAATAACAGATCAAAATAAAAGATAAGAAGGGTCTTTTTTTTTTTTTTTTTCCTTTTCTTTAGCAATGATCACAGAATACACAAAAGCCTAAGTCAGGTTCAAACATTGACAGTAAAACTCAGTGGGATTCACAGCTTCCAAAAGAGACTGTCTGGGAAAAGACTGATGAGAAGCAGAGATCTGGCCATGAGAAGTGTAGAATCTCTCTAAACTTTTTTACAAAGGGATAGATAGTAGTCTTGAAATGGAGTCCAACTGATAACAAGAAAGCATCAGAAATGCTTAGATGACCTATACTGGGGACTAACTTTAAAATATGGGTAGGAAGACAAAGAAATGTACAGAACCCCCGCCTGTCCTCTCTCCGTGACGGTGTGCACAGAGGTACCGTGGGAGTGGAGTGCATGCATCAAGGGCAGCCTAGGATCTTTTGTCTCCTAACATCTGATCGGGGAATTTTTTATGATACTTTCCAGTACATAGTAGTTAAATTGAACAAATATTATGACCACAATAAAACACATTCTTATCATTGCAACATAAATCAGCAACCGCTACATTGTGAGGGAGCTGCCCCCACAAGCGCAGAGATGCTGTGAGCTAGCATCCATGGGAGGAGAAGTTTAAAGGTAAAGCAACAGCATCAAATGTCATTTAAAATCAAAACACCACAAAGTTAAAACCTGTTCCCTCCAAGGCTTTCATGTAGCTTTTCGAACTTTTTAGAAAAAGCTTTTCCTTCTAGTGGATCGCTAAAAAGCCACCTACATAAAACCTGCTAATAAGGACTCCACTGGAGAGCCTCGCCATAAAATCAGGAATGCTTTGGAGCTCAGTCAGTGGAGATTCACTCCTGCCACACGCAGCTTGGCCACACAACTCCACTCAATCCCAGTACACATGTTTTCAATTACAAACTGGAGATTTCTATCAGACTCAAAATCAGTTGTTTTATACTGCTGGCATGGGAGAAACTCTTTGAGGAGAGAAAATGTCCACAGCTCACATAGCCAGACTTCTCAGGAAGATGCACCTCCCCACACACACCATGTCCATCCAAGGAGGGGAAAGCACTGATACTCTGGTAAAGTGAAATTCATTTTGCAACTTTGGCTTGAATTCCTTGAGTTATAGCACCTTCTTGAAATAGTGAAATCAAAGTTGCATCTTAAAACAATCTAACAAGCACTTCTTTTTTATAGGCTCTTTGGCACATGGCAAATTTGAGACAACAGGAACATTCACATTCTGCTCTTTCTAGGGCTTAAGGTGGTCAAAATAAAGTAGCTCTGGGGTGTCCCAGTGGCTCAGTTGGTTAAGCATCTGCCTTCGGCTCAGGTCATGTTCTCAGGGGCCTGAGATCAAGCCCTTCGTCAGGCTCCCTGCTCAGTGGGGAGCCTGCTTCCCCCTCTCTCTCTGACCCTCCTACCAGTTTGTACTCTCTCTGTCTCAAGTAAAAAAAAAAAAAAGAAGAAGAAGAAGAAGAAATAGAGAAAAGAAAAGAAAAAGAAGAAAAAATAGTAAGAGTCTATTCAAACAAATTTAAAAGTAGATCTGAAGGCAGTCTGGGGAACTTCTAAGGAAAATGGGTTCAGGGAATGTTGCTCTTTCTAGATTTGGAGCCATCCAAGCTTATGAATTTACCAAGTTACTAGCTCCCTTTTTTTAAAAGATCTCATTTTTGTGGGATGACTGAAGACTAGTGTAATTTTGGAGAATTTTTTTAATTCAAAGAAACAAATTCCCCCAACATGGAAAGTGGTAATTTGCTCTATAAATATTTCTTTTTTAAGCTAGAAAATACTGAACACATAGCAGATGTTCACTCAATCCTTATAGCATCCAATAAGGTACATGTTCTTATCTTACAAGTGAGGAAATTAAGGTTCAGGCAGGTTAGTTACATCATTCAATACAACAGAGCTGGTAAGGGATGGTGGTAGGATCTGAACCCAGCACTGTCTGGGGGTTCATTGCTGTGACACGGTGTCACCCCATCAGAAATGGCAATAGGATAATATATTATATGTTAATAAAAATAATTTTAAAAAAAAAGAAATGGCAACGGGAGACACACTGGCATGAGGCCTCCATTTTCTCTCTTCTGATGCATCAAGGGACAAAACCAGCTCATTAAACAGAGCAATATTCATAACCACCATGCCTCTACTTTTTTACTAATCACTCCAATTACAGAAGGCATGTATTCTAAGAGAAAAGTAACTCTATTTTTTTTGCAATAAATACGTATACATAAACGTGTGCAAATGAGATCACTCTGGTTTTCACTGAACCTTCTAAAGCCTGATGCACAGACCACATCGGTGCACTTCAGACAACCAGCGTGTTTCCTGGTGCCCCACACAACCACTGTATTCATTATGTACACCAGGAAGGGCACTGACTTCACTTGCATACTTAACCTGTTATAAGTCTGTCTTTTCTCACAAAAGGTAACAAGGCATCCTTTGTCATACACACAGCAGAAACATTTATCCATTTTCAGGTTTGGAGCCTGCTATATACAATAAGGGGCAATACATTCAGCCTCATCCAGGTTAAGGGCGCAGGTGCAGGGAACCAGAGTCAAGGGGTTCTCCCGAGCCCGCTAACAGTTCACCTTCAGCACCAGGGCAAAGAAAATCGCACTTCCTCAGCACCCGTTTTCTGGCTCTACCTGATTGCAAGTTTCCCACCCAACACAGAGTTAACAATGTATAATACATTTTCATTGCCCCAGTTAATGCAGGAAAAAGAGCTAGAAAATTCTCAGGGCAACCTGCAAGAGGAACTCAAATCAACCTTGTAAAGAGCGCCCGCCCGTGTCTGGTTCTATACTAATTGTCATGTAAATTAACAAAAAGCGCAGCCCCACCAGCAAGGAAATGTTTTCTTCACAGACCATCAGCGAAGTGGCCCCAGAAGCCTGAATAACATCGTGCCTGTTTCTTTAGACAATAAAATGCCAAAGTTTTTCTTTTGCTGTCAGCAAATGATGAATACATGTGGTACCGATTATTTAATACCACTAGACCACCAGGGAAGAAGATTTAGGTGAACTGCGGCAGAACTATGCCATTTATTTTTATTACCATGCATTAAAAATTACGTTTACAGATAATTGTTTTTCTCCTTCCAATAAAGCAAGATAAAAAAAAATCCAGAAGAATATTTAATAATACTGGACCACCAGGGAGGAATTTTTTAAAAAGTTGATTTTTTTATTGAAAAATTAGATTTGCTGTTTTAAAATTTCCAATTATTTTTAAGTGCAATTTGTGAAGAAATTATTTTAAACCAGGACAGTATGAATTTTCTGCTGGGGTAGTGTCTCACAGATTAAGTTACTCTTTTAACAAGAGTAATTACCTAATCAAATCACCCCTCAGAACCATCAGTTTTAAAATACTTGTGTAACTGACTGCCTGTTTTACAACTCTGTTCCACCATGTGTCACATTCTCGTGGTTTCTATTTGAGTCAGTGTTTCCAAAATCTCCAGATAAAATAAACTCTTGATTTTTTTTTCCCCAGTAGCATTGTGGTAGATTGGGAAAAACTTCTATTTACCAGTTTCTTCTAAAAGGAGAATGAGAAGTAAAAGGAGAAGCAGTAGCAGCAGCAAACTGGAGAAGAAAACAACAAAACAAAGGTTGGGGAGAAAAAAAATCAAAAGAATATTAAATTCATCTTCACACTATGGTTGCAATGATCATCTTTCTACACTTCACCTGACATATTTACAATTAGGACAGGAGTAATCATTTCTCTTCCTCTCTCCCTCTTCCGCCCCCCCCATTCCCCTCCCTCCCTCCTCCTCCCCGCTCCATCCTCCATCCCCTTCCCTCTGTCACTCCTCCCTCCCCCCCTTTCTCCAGAGTGCTGAGCCCTATAATTAAAGGGGACTTCAGAAGTCTTCTAAGCTCATCCCCCATTAATATCAGAGGGCCCTCCATGATCCCTCACAGATACCAGCCTATCATTTCAAAGCATTAGCTGATTTGCCCAAAAGGTGGGTCATTTTGTTGTCAGCAGACACCCCCCAAGACAGGAGAAGTCCTGTATCTCTGTAACTCTCACTTCGGGCCCTAGGCTGCTCTTTGAAGCAATGAAATGAGAGAGCAGCTCTTGAGCGAACCGCAAGTCAAATGGCCGACCCACGCCACGCCTGCACACTATGGATTCCTCTGGGTTTTTAGTAACTGCTGTGACAAAAGCAGACCCTGTGTTCTGGGCTAATATCAGTCAAGGAGGAAGGACACACGGACACATACACACACCCCTCCTGTCTGGTTTTCCAAAAGGAAAGCCGCATTGCAACTGTTCTCAGGATAGAAGAGACCAGGGCCAGGCCCAGGCAAAATTATAAAATAACTCGAGGATGTCGTTGACTCCTTCCACTTCTCCAATTTGTTAATTCCGTCACAATACTGTTTGCTAATACATCCTAATTTTATTAAAGAAGTTTGTCAAAGCGTCGATCAAATCACCCCATTTCTTGTGGAGTTCGTGCCTGTACTTACATAGAGCCCATTCACATAATTCTCAGGATGAGTCTCCTCGGTGACTCAGGTTTGTTCTAGAACTACCAACATGACCTCATGGGAACCAGCAAACCCTATTCAGTGCCAAAAGCTGGGTCTGTCATGGGAGGCCAAGAATGTTTATCCACAATGTAGGACAGCCTGGGGTCACACAGCGACTCTCCTGGTGACATACCATCTTATTATACTTTCCTTTGATATTAGGGCCAACTTTGCTATCACGTAAGTTAGCTTGCTGTGCTCTGTTCCTTCCAGACCAGAAACACTACAGGCTGGCTAGAGACAGGTCTGGGCAGGGCTAATGGGAATGGAACCTGTTCTAATAGAGTGGAGGTCCCAGTCAGTGGAAGCCGTGAGTGACTGCAATAAGGCTCAGAAACCGTGTGGGCAGGGCCCACTCACTGGGCCCTGACAACAAGCACTTCTGACTTCAAAGTAGTTTCTCTGCTGCCATGAAGTCAAAAATCATCTCTTTATTATTTCTGCCTTTTGAGAAAATCTCTTGTCCTTCTACTCCACTAGGCTATCCTTCTGGAACATAAGGCTTCAGACCTCACTTGTCTAGTTTCCAAGTGCAGAGACCCAGGAGATCTGTGGGCCTCTAAGGAAAGGCTCTAAGAAGGAGTAGAGGGGTCAAATGCAAACCTCATCTTGTCATTCTCCTGCTTAACACACTTTCATGGCTCCCTACTGCCCACAGGGACAATGGCAAACTCTGGCTGTGGGCTTCCAAGGCCAACCTGTTTGACCCTTTGCCCTCTCCTGCCTCAGTGCCTCACCAAATGAACCCCTTGCATTTCCAAGGACTTAACAATCTCTGAACTTTCGCATGCACAGTTTCCTTGCCAGGCCTCTTCTAAGAATTTCTCCCCACCTTAATCAGCAGGAGTAAGAGAAAAACCCTGATGAAGTCAGAGCTCTAAGAAGGAAGTGGATAACTGTGGGAGGCAGCATTTTACATCTAGGACAAAGACTCCCAGATACTTGTGTTTGCAGGATTTTGTTACCAGGAGGAGGAGGAGAAGGAGGAAGATGAGAGAAAAGAAGACAAGGAGAAGGAAGGGAAGAAGGAAAAGAGGAAGAGAAAGAAAGGGGGGAAGTTAGGGGAAGGAGATGGGGAGGAGGAGGAAGTAGTTAACAAAACCAAACCAAGGGAGGATAAGGGTTTCAGACAGTCAATGTCATGCATGCTCAGAGAACAGGGATGTCCCTGTGATGGCTCAGAGACAGGATGTGTCTTCTTGGTCACCTTACTGTGGCCATGCAGACTTGGGGAGATGAAGATGGTTTGCAGAGAACAAATATCCTATATTCTGGTGGTCAGAGCTCATTCTTACTTATCCCCAGGGAGTTGGGGGGTCTGAAGCTGCTGAGTGGCCTCCCCCAGCAGGTTGGGGCGTACCAAAAGAAGATATCCCATCAATTGACAAGGATATTCTGGACCTGCTGGTGCACTGCTGAATGTCTGGTTCTCAGATCACCCTATGAATGTTTGGGCCAAACACTTTCTTACTATCAGCTCAACACCTTTTTCATCTAGCTTGCAAAAACCTAACTTACTAGAATACAGGCCACTAAACTGGAAATCAACTACAACTGAACCAACAGAGTAATAAAGCTACTACAACAGTAACAAAAACCAATGTGCTTCACATTCAAACAGTGCCTCCCAAGTTAAAAGACTTTCACAAACATCATCTTACTTGAAGATGGAAGCCCACCACACAGCCCTACTGTGAAGCACGCCACCTTCTCCTCATAACACAGACGAGAAAACTGAGCTCTGGAAACAGAGGACTGCCTGAGGGCCCCACATCTCGCAAGTGGAGTCAGAACTCCAAGTTCATGTCCTCACAGCAGCTCCTGTGCCCTTCTGCTATACTTTGCTGATTTTCACCAGGACTCAAACCAACAGCAAAGCAATCAAATAGATGTTTAATTCTCTGATTCGCACTCAACGCAAGCACAGTTCAACAAATGTTTGTTCGGTCTCAGCTGTACAAGGCATCACCCCAAACATCTCTCAAAACTCGTGAGACTCTCGTGGCCTTCAATTGTCTAGACTCCTGTTTTATTCAAACAAAATATATTGTCCAAAAGTTATAAAAACTGATGGTATTTAAATGTTTAGCATTAACAAACTAATGTGATACACACAGTTACAATGATTGAATATAGAGAACTCACTTGGAAATAAGGTGCAAGTCTAAATAAGAGCCCTTAGTAGGGTAAGGTGAGACCTTCCTGACCCTTGTAACAGATTCTGCCTATGCCGGGAAATGCCTAATTCACTAGAGAATCCAAACATTTTTGACTCTAAAATGAATTTTAAACAAAAAGATGGGACTTCAGAGACTTTTTATTAAATTCCCAAATTACCTAATATTTGCAATGAGTAAATGCCAGTGAGTACTTACAGAGCGCTGGACTAAGAGTCTAGAGACATAGGTTCTAGACCCAACTGTCCTGCAGAAGCCAGAAAACCATAGAGCCGCTAACTTCCCAGCGCTCAATTCTCTCATCTGTCCATCCATTGCTGGACTGTGCCACAGGAGACACCTACAACTTCACGTGCTGTGATTTGAGTGCCCATCCCTGGAGAAGCTCCTTCCTGGTCCATGAACTCAAACTAACGATAGCTTCAAGCGAGCAAGACTGTGAGACTGTGTGAGAAAAAGAGAATGTGCAATCACCAAAACAAACAAGCCCTGACTTCAGAGACCAAGCTGTCCCAAATGATGGTGAACAGCAGTAACTTGGGAGGCTCACTGCACCTAAAAGGGCATTCTACTCTACATGGTACTGGGGATGTGCGGAAAACCGTGGATTTTCATCAACACCCATGCGTAGAAATTTCCAAAGCAAACATTCTTTGGAAATAAAAACTGCAGTCCTAGATGTCATCATCTTCCCTGGGCTATGAGTGACTCAGGTGACGGCATCCTGTATCAGCCCCCCACAGGGGGCTTCAGAAATCTTAATTTGCCCAAAGATGCTAATCAAGCCTAGAGGCTTAGAGTCCTGAGCTTGCTGATGTGCTGTTTGTTTTAAATCAGACCGCCTACTTGGTGTGAGCGTGATCTCTGTTATTAAAACCCCTTTTGTTCTGTGCGTACACCCATCAATCTTATCTTACAAATCAAATAGAGAAGAGTTAGCATGTTTATAATTAAACCCTGTAAGCTGTTTCCAAATATCTAGTCAGTTGCCCTATACAAGTGCACCCATAAATATCCTTTAGTTATAAAGTGAAGCTTATCTTAATGGTATTTATAATCTCTTTTGCAGTAAAACAATGGCCTGTAATCTCTTCTGGGTTTAATATAATTTAGACTATGGAATTTGCTTTGAGTTAGAGTATTACTCTGATTATCTTGATTGTATCCAAGACGGGACAGTTTTATGTAAAGTAAGGGAAAGAAGCTCTTATAACCAATGCCAGCTAACTTCAAAAATTCTGAACTCATAAATATATTATCATTTGTGTTACTAGTTACTAGTTTGGAAGTCAGTCAGAGACTGCCCCCCAGTATTCATCTGCTCCTTCTCCCTTTTAGAAACATAATGCCCTCCCAAATTCTAGCCATGCACAGAGCCCCCCGATAAAGACCATCTCTCTGCCTCCCTTGCAGCTACGTGTGGCCATGTGACTGAGTACTTATAAACAAGTCATGAGCAGAAGTGCTGTGTGCAACGTCCACTCTTGATATTTTAAGAAGTCTAAATAGTTACTCTTCTCTCCCCCCTCCCATTGCTAGAATGCGGACATGATGCCAGGAGATATGAGCAACACCTTTGGGAGTAAGAGCAACAGGAGAGGCAGAGTCTCAATCCCAATGAAGCCAGACCCCTGCCTTGTTCTAGGCTAGTGTATGAAATAGAGATTGGCCTCTACCTTGACTGAGCACTGCAGTCTGTTACCACCATTTAGTAAATATTCAAAGATAGAAATACTAATTTAACCTTTTACTGTACAGCCCCCTTTCCTCCTTTCCTCATGGGAAATTATACCTTCCCATGCATTCTTCTTCCTGTGTGGAAATTCAAAGAAATAAACATTTTAATCTGTGTTATATGTACATAATACAGCACAGTGTAGTACTTCAAAGTGAGGGTTCTGACATCAGGCCGCAGATTTCAAATATTGGCCACCTCCTAAATTTTACGTAACTTCAGGAAAATCACTCACCCTTTCTAAAGTCAGCTTCATCATCTATAAATGTGATAATGCCTACCTCATAGGGTTTTAGTAAGAATCAAGTGATAATGCATATTGAGAACATGATAAGTACTCAGTAGGTGTCAGTTTTTATGATAATGATAATGGTGTTGCTACATTTAAGTGTATAATACTTAAATGTATATAATACTTAAAAAAAAATAGGGCAAAAAGAATTATAGAGTATAGCTTCAATTCGTCCAGACTCAGATAAACCAAACCAAAACAGATGATGCAAAATTGAAAAACCTTTGTTTTTTTTTCACTCATTGCCTGCCTCCCTTTTTTCCCCAATGAAGCACCTCCTCCCCATAGTTCTTGCTTTTCTAAACTGTGAGCCCAGCAAGAATGGATATGTTCTCCTCAACTCTTAAGTTCACCTAGGTATTTTTATTTAGAGCCTCTGTTCAGGGAATCCCAGGCATACATTATATGTAAGAGAGGTATTTGGTGGTGCCTCTTACTAAATTTATACTGAAACTCATTTTGTCATTGGTCCTTCATCCCGCTCTGCTGTTCAGTCACCACGCTTTGTCCCCAAACTCCCCAGTCCCTCCTAGACACTTGGCTTGAGACACAGAAACACATCAGCTGTTCAGGACACAGCACATGAGGAGTGCAAAGAGCTGACGAGTGCGGAGAGAGAAGCCATGTAATGACCGAACACAGGCCACTCCAGCCCTGGGGCCGGGGAAGTTTGGGGGTGGGTAGGGCAAGAGAAAAGACACGGTGTTGGGAACAATGGAAACTGGCCATTATAAGATCCGGGACATGTATATTTTAGTGTGGGGGTTGTTGAAGACAGTGATGAGAGAAGATGAACAGTGCAGGACACTAGAGCAAATGTTAGCACAGAAACCCATGACAGATCCCAGAGTAATGAAACCAAGGTGAAAACCCTGATGGCAGAGTTTTAGAAATCATAAAGTGTAAAACAGTGAGGCATCAATAGGAGTGAGGCTGCTGGTGAGGACAGTGATGACGATGATAACGATGGTGAAGACAGGTGAGGCAAACACCTTTGACAACAAGCGCCCTGTCCAGCTCCTCCCTCTATTAGCCGACCTGCTGGTGCAGTGCAGCGCTCGGAGTAATATGTCATCCCTCTCCTCATCCCTCTCCTCAGGCCAGAGTTGGTAAAACAAATAGAAACATCTAATCCAAGATAGGACCATCAGATTTTTACTCAACAGTTTCTTTCCACTTGTGGCTATGACAGAGCAGACTCATATCTAACCAACCCTCTTGCCAAGAACAACCAGATGAGTTAAAACACCAAACCAAAAAAAATTAAAGTAAATGAGCTACCAAGGTAGCAAGACCTGAGAGCTAAGATCCTAGAGAGAAGGAAAGCACACACAGACTAGCCTGACATTTGGCAGTACTTTTCTCCTTGAGGCGTTTTAAAGAGTGGCCAAGAGGGGCGCCTGGGTGGCTCAGTGGGTTAAGCCTCTGCCTTCGGCTCAGGTCCTGATCCCAGGGTGCTGGGATCGAGCCCCGCATCGGGCTCTCTGCTCAGTGGGGAGCCTGCTTCCTCCTCTCTCTCTGCCTGCCTCTCTGACTACTTGTGATCTCTCTCTGTGTCTAATAAATAAATAAAATCTTAAAAATAAAATAAAGAGTGGCCAAGAGACTAGAAAGCTGAGAAGAGCTTTCTGCTTTCAGTTTTCTGTTATTGAGACAATAAATAAATAAATAAATAAATCAGAGTTCAGGGCCTACCATGAAAAAGAGTCCTGGAGACACTCCTAAGCTCTCCATTGGAAATAAGCTAATAAGGGCTTATTAGCACCAGGGGAGGTCCTTGGGGAAACATGACTACCACTTGTCCCCTGAGCAGGACTTGGGCAATCAGAGGCTCCTTACCACCATCCCCCTAGTCCTTATCCTTGGAATGTGTGCTCTGCTGCCTTGCCCACTCCCAGAAGCTGCCGCAAGGCTACAGCTTTGAGACAGAGATGTAGCGCTGGGACCATCAGGACGGTGTATGTGACTGCATCCAGGTAAGGCCTCTGCCTTTTCAAATCTGGCAGGCAGGTGCAGAGATGCACTCCTCCTGTGGTCACCTCAGACAAGCCTCCTAAGTTCCCTTACTTATGAAGCCCACCACCCAGACCATGTGGAGTGGTCTGCCTCTTCCACCTCTCCCCACCCTCGGCATAAGGGGGCTGGTTTCAGATTACACCTGGGAAGCTTCCGAGGAGGTTGCGAATCAACAAGTAGAAATAAACAACCTCTGTAAAGACTGAAACACAAATCCGAATTAGCTCAATCTCAGATTAGATTAAGGTAATTAGCCTCTATCTTAATAGCTTTGTCTAAGCATCAGCAGCAAAAGTATATTCTCTCTAGGCGGTGATAATATCACTTGAAATGATCTCTTCAGTTTTTCACATACCACGTTCAGCACTCAACAGGAGACCATTTAAGCATCCCAAGAGATGAAAATATAGGCAACAACAGAAACAAACCCCTGGAGATCCCGATATTGGACTCATCCTTTACACACCAGCCCACTGCACCAACCACATGTCATAAAGTGCGCTAGCCAGTGAGAATATCCTGAGGAGCAGACGGTTATTATGCCCTGCCTTCATGGAGCTCTAGTCTGCTGAGCCAGATCAACAGCAATCCCTCACTTGAAGGGGAGGAATAAAAAGCCAGTGAGAGTCCATTAGAGGGTCATAGGCAGGAAACCGTGAGATCATGGCAGGTAGTGGCCAGACCCCATGCCCATGTAAATTTCAAAGGAGCCAAATGTAAGAATCGTGCAAAGAAAGCTTGTCTACCACAGAAGAGAATGAAGTATATCTATAGAAGAAACACATAGACACTAAAATATCTAAGCCCAAAGAGAGAACCAAGGAGGTAAAGTAGCTTCCTGATGGCTTTCTAGTTCCCAAAAAGCCCAGTCTACATTTCCTATAACCGGGTTCCATGAGATTAACACTATACTGTCTTCATCAGCACTACTTTGACTTAAGCTTCGTTAAGTGAATTTCTGTTCCTTGCAATAAACAGGGTATCTGACAAAGACTGGAGCCATTAATGTTACCTAGAGACTAGGATGCTAACTACCATGTTGCAAAAAAGGGAAGAAAAATCAATCCAACGTATTGGCTTAGCTTGTTACAAATTCCATCCAGTTACAGGAGAAAATCCCACTTATGGATGATCAAACTTACCCAGGGTAGCCATATGCTGAGAATGGTAAACAACAAGAAGGGCAAGCAGGGGCCAAGCAGTTGTGCTCTTGTACCTAACATAATGCTCCAAATAAGTCAAGTTACCTTCCAGAAAGTGAAAATCTAAATGCAGTATTCAAACAAGTTTTATGATGCTCCATTCACAAAACATATGCCCAGCATTTTTACCCATGTAGTCGTGTATAAAAATAAATATAAAATAAAAATAAAAATACTTTTTCTAAAAGTATTTTATTGTGAGGGGCACCTGGGTGGCTCAGTGGGTTAAAGCCTCTGCCTTCGGCTCAAGTCATGATCTCAGGGTCCTGGGATTGAGCCCCACATTGGGCTCTCTGCTCAGCAGGGAGCCTGCTTCTTCCCAACCTCTGCCTGCCTCTCTGCCTACTTGTGATCCCTGCCTGTCAAATAAATAAATAAAATAGTTTTTAAAAAATAAAATAGAAGTATTTTTTTGTGTTTTATCTGTGCAACTCCCTGTCTTTGGCCTCTCCTCCTGCCAATATGGCTCCAGTTAAAACTTCCTTCTGTCCAAATCACATATATTCAAAGTAGGCCAGAAAGAGAGTGCTCTGCAGAGGCAGACAGAGCAAGGGCACATAAAGGAACAGAATGCACTGGGGAGACGTGCAGGAAGGAGGAAGTTACTTGAGGTTCAGCAAAACAAACCAAAAACTAATTTAAAAGCAATATAACTAAAAGACACTGGGCATATTTGAATTCCAAGAGCCAGAACTTCAATGCTCTTTTGAGACCTTGACCAAATATCCTCTGGTCATGGTAATTATATTTTCCTTTTACTCATTTTGGCTTGTTTACAAGTAGACCAGATTATGTTCACTTACAGGTTCATGTTATTCATGCTTATTTACGGGTTCATCTGTACATCTACACCCACAAACAACTACGGTTTAGGAATTTCAATCAAACACTTTAAAAAAAGAAATAAATGTTTTCTATTAGTGAATTCAGCATAGCACAGCTTGGAATTTCACCCATAGAAATGTCAGGTCCTTCTTCCCTCATCCAAATAGACAAAAATGAAACAAAAGAAACGGGCCTCACTAAGTAAAATGAGCTAAAATTAGCAAGCAGCAAAGATGATGCCAGTTGCCGGGGGCAACAAATGGTTGATGGATGGAATAATTAAGATCGACAGTAAACTAATCTCTGCTCCTTTATTGAAAACGAAGTCCCCTGAATCAATTAGCCTTGTCATGGATACCTTTTATAAAGCAACTATGACATCCCAGACACTTGCCTTTGTTTATGGATTTGCCCACCCTTCAGTAAGTGCAAAAACTCATTTCAAAAGCACCAAGAGATAATAATGGAAGATTCTGATACATGAGGCGCTGCACAAACAAACATAGCCACAGCCCTTGAAAAATGTAAATATCACAAAGTAGGCCCAGAAGACTTCCATGCACTGACTCAAAGGCACATTATCCTCCAAGTTTTGCTGCTAAAAACCCTACAAGCCATTCTTTTGCAGGTCAAGCAGGCACCTGTCAGACCGGAGATCTAAGTCTATTGTGAGGCCAACCCTCACAAGTGATGGAGCTAGGAGAGCAAAGAGGTGTCAAGGGGAAACTTCCGGCACTCACACAGTCACTTTGGGATCAAGAAACAAGACAAGAAACTGAAAGAAAGGACAGGGCGGGGGTTGTGCTAACATTCTATGCCAAACAGATCGACGCGCAGCTACTGCAAGCATTACCCTGAAGTTAGGGAATAAATCGAAATTATCGGAGATGGCGGAGGAGAACTGCAGTCCGCTCTCCAGTGTTTCTAGGACCTGAATTTAAGCAATGGTGACTGCAGTCCCTTGAGAAGTTGAGGGATTCTACAGTCAATCAAAGGTCTTGGGGCAGAGGATTAGGACTTAAGCATAAAACCCTTCTTGAGTTATTTTTACAGAAAATTCTGCTCATTTTATTTGTCTCCTCTCCTGCTTCTTTTTCAGTACAGCAAAGGAAAGTCAGTTAATGTTTCTTTGATGGTGTGGGCTCTTGCAGCGCTCTTGGAAGAAGTACTTATGAATATCCTGGTTGGCTAAGTTTGTGAAATAGGGGTTTAAACGGGAAAAGGGGATTTCTTTGTTACAGAACATTTCAGGACATTTAATGTGAATATCTGAATGGA
The DNA here is from genome assembly GCF_020171115.1 of Neogale vison. NCBI lineage: Eukaryota > Metazoa > Chordata > Mammalia > Carnivora > Mustelidae > Neogale > Neogale vison. Next base: position 73,015,996 of record NC_058093.1, read on the forward strand.
GAACAGAGTTGGACAGTGACATAGTACATAGTGTTTCCAAAACATTTTGGGCAGAGAATCAGATTTTTTTTTTCCACAAACATATCATGGAACTATTTAAACCACAAAATACACTTCTAGAATTTGTATTTGAGAACATAAATGTAAATATTAAAGGTGCACAAGAATAGGCAGAACAGATAGGACCTTAGGATATATCTTATAAACTGCCCATTAAAAATGTATATACCACTGTCACTTTAATAAAGGGAGGAAGGAGTATGGAGTTATCCAATAAAGGAATTTGCTTTTTTTCCCCAAACATCAAAAATCAAAGTTTGGGGGGCACCCGGGTGGCTCAGTTGGTTAAGCGGCTGCCTTCGGCTCCGGTCATGATTCCAGGGTCCTGGGATCAAGCCCCGCATTGGGCTCCCTGCTCAGCGGAGAGCCTGCTTCTCTCTCTCCCCCTCTCCCTGCCACTCTGCTTACTTGTGCTCTCTCTCTAGCTCTCTGTCAAATAAATAAAATATATTTTTTTTAAAAGTGGTTACTTCTGGGGCACCTGGGTGGCTCAGTGGGTTAAAGCCTGTGCCTTCAGCTCAGGTCATGATCTCAGAGTCCTGGGATCGAGCCCCACATCCGGCTCTCTGCTCAGCAGGGAGCCTGCTTCCCTTCCTCTCTCTCTGCCTGCCTCTCTACCTACTTGTGATCTCTGTCTGTCAAATAAACAAATAAAATCTTTAAAAAAAAAATAAAAAATAAAAAATAAAAAAGTGGTTACTTCTTTAAAAAAAAAAATCAAAGCTTGGTAGAAAACTAAGTGAAATGAAAGTTTGGCAACTTAGGATATCTTAATTACCTGATTACTTTTTAAAATAAGATTTTATGATAACAGTAATAACACTGGCAAACTTTCATATCTAAATATATATGCTATATATGTGTATGCTGCAATTTTTGGTCACGGAATTTTATCACACTGCTCTAAGATGAAAACATGAAAGCTTTAGCATCAAAGCTAAAACCAAGTAGTCCTGACTTTTCCCCAGAAGGATGGCATCTGTCACAAATGTGCTAACCCAGTGCAAATGCAGAACATCATTATTTCAAGGCAAAAATATACAGAGCAAATCACAAGAATTAGATAAAGTAGTCTGGGACCATTTTATCTCCTAACAGAGAATAATAAAATGGAGTAACAGATTTTGCCTCATTGTAAAAAATTAAACCTTTTAAAATCATCACTAATGGAACTGGATTGTTCCACTTTATTTTTTAAATAAACACCTAGTTTATGCAGATTTGAAAAGTATTATACGCTCACTATGGGAAGCCTGGAAATCACTGGACATTATTAATAGACACAGGACTAAAACAGACTCCTAAGCTTGCCACCAATCATGGGCATTTTGGTTTACGTCCTTAAAACCCACTATTTGACAGGGTTTAGGTCACACGGTGTTTAACTGACATCCTACTTGTTTCCTTCATTTACAAATGATCTGTAGCATTTTTCCGTGCTTTCAGAACTCTTTAAAAACATATTGAAAATGGCTGTCTATGATTTCCAAGCCTTTAACATGCCCATTACCAAGAACGTTCTGCCACAGGGGGCTCTGTTTCCCTCCTCTCCTAAGACCTCACCTTGCAGAAACCTTACTGGCTACATAGCCAGGATCCTGCTGTCGGTGGACAGGCTTTGCAGGCCATCTTACTGAATATTCACCACACACAACAAGCATTTTCTTCTACACAGTCAATTTCAAGGCCCAAAGCTGCAATTTCCTCTCAAATGCAAATGTAAAATGTACCCTTAGGCCTAAAGTGCTATTTGCTTTTGCCAACTCACCAAATGTGGGAATCATCTGTGCAGTGGCCCAAGACAGACACGGCTGAAGCTGCCTTCTGAGGACTGTGATATTACAGAACCTCAATGCTGCAGGAAGCACAGCCTGAAAAATCTGTGAATCACAGGGAAGAGTTTCACTATCAGTAAGTGTATACATCTCTGGCCATTTAAAGTCCCTCTTTATAAATAAATACATCCAGGGGTGAAAAAGAAAACAAATATGTTTATATTTTTCCTGTGATTATGGGTCCCATCCGAAGTAATTCAAAAATTGTTATCAGTATAGGTGGGGGTGGGGGGAAGCTTTCTCCAACCACTCAAAATGCCATCTATTAACTAGGATGGGGCCATCTGTTGCAGAGAGAGGGCAGTTCAAGTTGAGTAGGCACTCCTCCTTCCTGGTGGGCTGCGGCTGGAGTATTCCAAACACCTTTTCCTGGGGTCAGGAAGAGCCATCAGTAGGAAATAACTTTGAATTACTACCCATGTGGGCTGGATATGAACCAGCCCCCTTAGAACGACCGATCTGGACAGAACGACACTAAACTCTAGGCCCTGCCAGCCTCCCACAGCCAGGCTGCTGACACTTTTATTTGCTGGCATTTACAGTGTTGCAGCAGCTCAGCCCTACTAATGCGGCTGCTTCCAACACAGCACTTAGGCAAGAACTTCTGAATGGAAAGCAGAAGGATGCTTCTCTAAGGTAGGGGGCCTCCACCAGTCCTGTTCACACAAAGGGCAACTGCAATGTCTGAAAAGCAAAAGCTTGGGATTGGTAAATCTAGCATTTGCTGCTTCACAAACAGTGGGATTACTGGTCTCTCTCTCTCTCACACACACACACCTGTTAAGGTACTTATCGTTATTTTTTCCTACTACTTATAATGCAGAAAAGCAATCTGCCATTTAAAACTACACCCGCCTCCTCAGGAAAATGGCCGCGTTAAAGGGAGAAGGAGCATCTGCTAAAGCTGGAGACCACCGAGTCACTGCACTGCGGTTTCTGCATATAGAGACAGGTATAGACCGACTCTGGAAGTCCGCCTGAAGCCGGAGAGCTTAAGTGGGCTGCAAAGAGACAGAGGGAGGAATTGGGCATTTCCAGCGGCCATGGTGCGGAGAAGTGCAGAGGGTGTGGGCTGTGGAAAAGCACAGGAACAGGGGCGGCAGGCAGGTCTGGCAAGAGAGCCAAGGCCGGAGCGCTCAGCTGCGCACAAATCCTGATGGTGCGAAGGACCAGAGGACTTGGCCCCACAGGGATGCCTTCATTTATCCGCTCTGTTATAACCTTGGGACCCGCAAACCTTCAGTGCAAATTCTGCTAAATGCAAGAGCCTTGTTTACGTAGTTGATTGGGAAAGTTAAAACTTAAACGAAGACCTGGCACACCGGCACGGCACGGTCAAGCTCTTGGCTGCTTTCTGCTCAGGTCGTAATCTCAGCCCCGCGAGATTGGGTTGTGAGTTCTGTTCTCGCGAGATCCAGCCCCTCGCGAGTGTCTCTGCGCTGAACAGGAGTCCTCTTGGGATTCTCTCCTCCGTCCTCAGCCCTGCTTCTACTCATTCTTTCTCTGTCTCTCTCTGTCTCTCTGTCTGTCTCTCTCGCTCTCTCTCTCTCTCCCCCCCCTTTCCCTCTTCCTTCCTCCCTCTCTCCCTCTCTAAAATAAATAAATCTTTAAAAAAAAAAAATCCCTTACTGAGACCTACTGTGCCTTAAACTCTGTAGGTTACAAGTACAAAATGAATCCTTCCAAGGTATCATAAAGTAGGAGCTATTATTATCATAATCATTCCCACTTTACAGTTGAGGGGACAGAGAGACGTCAACAGGCCTATAAATGGCAAGGGTGGGATTCGTTGTTGTTGTTTTATCAACGCCACAGTTTTATTTGTAGAGAACAAAATATGAAAAGACATTACTGAATGTACTCCAACACCTGAAAAACCCACCTACAGCAGTTTCTCTGAGACTTTCGTTAAAGTGCTTGATATCACAATACTCTTTCAAGTTTATAGTATGTTCAGATGAAGAAAAAAATCCAATTCTGATGCATTGTTAACAATACAAAGAAACACAACATAATTTGAATGAATTTTATTTTTAAAAAGATACATTGGGGGAGGGGGCCTGCCTGGGTGGCCCAGGTGTTAAATGTCTGCCTTTGACCTTTGGCTCAGGTCATGTTCTCAGGGTCCTGGGATCCAGCCCCCCATCAGGCTCCTTCTCTCTCTCCCTCTGTCACTGCTTGTGTTCCCTCTCTCACTCTCTCTGTCAAATAAACAAATAAAATCTTTAAAAAAAAAAAAAATACACAGGGGGCACCTGGGTGGCTCGTTGGGTTAGGCCTCTGCCTTCAGCTCAGGTCATGATCTTGGGGTCCTGGGATCGAGCCCCACATCAGGTTCTCTGCTCCAAGGGGAGCCTGCTTTCTCGTCTCTCTCTGCCTGCCTCTCTGCCTGCTTGTGATCTCTGTCAAGTGAATAGATGAAATCTTAAAAAAAAAAAAAAAAAAAATACCCAGGGTACATTTATACACAGTTCAGGTGTCACATGGAGGATTATTTTTTATGTTTAATACCCTCATTTGATTGACAAAAGGAACCCCTGACTATACCTCTCTAGTGTCAACAAGATTTGGTTTGGAGTAGACTGGAGCCACACACAAATACATTCAGGAAATTGTATCAAGCATGATTCCCTCCTACATAACCCAAGCACGCCCTGGATTCCTTCAAATGAGGAGAAGTTTTTGCATATATTTCTTTCACTCTCGTTCAATGTGATACATTTCTGGAGCTAATCTTCATTCTGTCCTTGAGGGGATGATCAGCTCAATGAAGATCTAGGAGGAACTTAGATGATGGAGTTCCAGGACCATATGCTTAACCACTATACCATACAAAATTAAGGGTCAAAAAGAAATAGGGGCTGGAAGCGATAAGACCCTAGAAAGAGTCAAAATGCATTAGGGAAGGGTATTGAGCCAGTCTTCCCCAGATCTTCCTGGGCAGGATGATCACAGCCAATGTCTGAGACACACCTCTCGTTCATGTTGATTCACTGATTCAAAACAAATACAATGAGCCTCCTACAAGGTGCTGAGCAACACATTTTACATGAAGAATACTATGAATAAGGCAGCCTGGCTCTCGCCCGGACAGAGTTGACAAGTTAAAGGTGAAAAAGAAAGATGATCATTCCATAGTAATCAACATAATATAAGCCTGCTATAAGGGAAGTATACCATGCTTTAGGATATACAGGAGAGGCTCCTAACACAGACTTGGAAGCCCAGACAAAGCTTCTTGGGAGGTGTGGGGGGACAACAAACATCGAAATTTGAGTTCTAAACTCTTAGAGTTATCCAAGAAGAAAGAGGACAAAGAGAAATCCAGCAAAAGAATCAGCATGTGTAAAAACCCACAAGCAAGAAGGCCATAGTTTGGTAGAGCTGGAACCATTCAGGAGAAAAATGAAAAGAAATATACTTGGATATTTTAAATGAATATGGATCATACATGTCACATAAAGAAGTTACACTTTATGGAACCCCTGGATAGCTCAGCTGGTTAAGCATCCAACTCTTGATTTTGGCTCAGGTCATGATCTCAGGATTGTGAGACTAAGGCCATGCTGGGCTCCATGCTGGGGGTGGACCCTGCTTAAGATTCTCTCTCTCTCCCTCTCCCTCTGCCCCTCCTCCCCCCATCAAAAGAAAGAAAGAAGTTATACTTTATCACAGAACATGAATATGATTATCATGTTTTATGCAAAAGGAGGATATGATTCATTCATTCAACAAGTATTTACTGAGCACCTACTATGTGCCAAGCATTATTCTGGATATTCAAGGTAAATTGGTGAATGAGTCAAAGATCCAGGCTTTATATGGGGATGGGGGGAGGCAAACTATTAATGCTAAACATAAAAAGTAAATTAAGCAGAATGCTCAAAGAGGATAGAACAATAAATTAAAAATTAAAAAAAAAAAAAAGCCATGCAGGGTAAGACAGATTGGAGTGGGAGTGGGAGAAGGGAGCATGGCCAGATGCAATTTTGGAGTTGTCAAGAAGAGGCCTAATATGGGTGATAGCAAGCAGAAACTTGCAGGTTTTTACTACTGGTCACTCTGCAACTCACAGTCAACATATGCAAACATATTATTAGATACTCAAAATAAAACTTAAGGCTTTTTCATGTTTGTTCTATGTCCACAGTCTTGCTTACCTTACTCAGAGTCATAGTCCCATTTTCATCCAGAAACATAAAATTACTTTAGACTTCAGAATCTAGAGCCTAGAAATTAACAACAACAACAAAAAAAAAACAGAAATACACTGAAATTTAGCCCAAACCTCAAGTATTTTCATAAGCTACTAATATTATATGTACCCCTTAGATATCTTTCAATGACTTGAAACTTTCTATACCTCTTAAGCCTTATGTCCATCTCTTTTAAAATTCAGCAGATTAAAAACATTTCGATTTACATCTATTTTTCCTATGGCCACCCCAAGGACTTGTTTCCCACTGGAAGACAAAAGCAACCATATTTGGTCAATTTGGTTTCTGTCCTCTCTCTTTTTCTTTTCCGAGTTTATAATTGTCAGGAACAGCTGTGTGCATTGCCAATGCCTTCCCCAAAACTAACAGGGTTCTAACATACAAAACATCTATTCTGCTTCTAAATTTGTTTTTAATTATATTGCAAGATGGAAAAAGAAATGCCTTAGCTGTTAACACTGGCTCAGTGGGGCCAACAGTAGACATAGAGCAGACACAAGGAAATACTTCAAAAAAATTTTTTTAGTTTGCCATGATTTAATAGCAGATATTCCTGGCTTTGAGTGAACTCTGCAATATCCCAGTGCGACAGGATAAATGGTCGTCTACCACTATTAATTTTAGGTCATAATGTCTGAAATGCCGCTTCAAAAATAAATGCAGTATTTTCACTTTATTTGGTCAGGTAAATACTAAACTATTTTGTCATAATAACTTTACAACACTGTGTTTCACCTTGTCTTGCCTTGACTGCTGAAGGTAATAGGGACCGTTTTATTATGTCCATAAATTGAGTCAATTGACTTATCCTTATATCCTGTTTCCTGAACTTAACGAGAGATTCTGCCTCATTAGGAAAACACACCATCCTGCAGCAGGATCAAAAGCAAAGGAAGCCTGATAATAAGTCATTTTGATTTCAGGGAATGTTCACCAGGCAAACTTTCAATATTCTGGCAGAAGTAAAACAAATAACTGGCTTTGCAAAGCATGGTTTGCTCAGAGCTGTACTTATGTTGGAAACATCCCAGAAGGGTCCACATATGGGGGGAAAATATCACTGCTTCTGAATACGAAGTGGCACTCGTCATGACTCTGTAGATTTAAGTGGTTCCACATATCTATCAAACAGCACAATTCAAAATATTAAATATTTTTGCAAGGAGACTTTTTAAAAGATCTTTAGAGTCATCATTTTTAAAATTCAGACTAACGATCACAATCATATTCTTGGATTAAATCTGACTGTGAGAAATAAATGGTGAAGCCGAGGTATTCCTTCTGTCTGCGATCTCTGAAAGCTGTGGCATTTGTTATTGTTGTTGTTGCTGCTTTACAGGGCCTGGGACATAGCTCAGTAAACAGTTGTGTTGTGGTGCTGTATTAACCAAGACAATGGCTAAGGTGAGAAGTCTATGCACTGCATTCATAGGAGGATCAGGACCCAACCCACAGATACTGATGATAGAGAGGATGAGCAAGAATGATTTTAAATAATTACTATCATAGACTAGAATCTGCACTGTACTGAGCACAGTAGGTTACTTCCTTTGATCATAACATTTCTATGAGTTATGTGCCATCATTGCTATCATCTTATAGATGAGTAAACATAATGTGCTCAAGTTCATCCAGCTGTCAGATGGCATCTGCTTCCAAAACCTGAGCTTTTGGAATTTAGGGTCCAAATCTTATAGGCTAACATCCAGAGGAGGCTGCCCTGCCAGCAGACACAGACAGCCACAGGAGTCTGGTAAGAAATATGCAAAGACCCTACAAATGCAAAGAAGAGCCAAAGACAATGGGCAAAGTTGAGCTGAGCAGACAAGTTGCTTGTGTCAGTTAATTCAGCTTGTTAGAGACCACACCCCCAGTGGATACATTTGGCCCTACTAGTCCCCTGGGCCTCTTCCACATGCTGAGACTACAAGGGAACTGTTCTGCAAGAGCAGATGAAATTCCTCCTTATTACCTTATAGAATGCCCATATTCTAGATCAAAGAATTTGAAGATCTCCAGCTTCATAATAACAAACACAACCAGAGTAACTACTCTCTGAAGTATTGCCCAAAATGCTTATGTGCTGAGGACCCAATTCAAGCCCACCGCGAGTGGGTAAACTTCAAGCAGTCCCACTAGATGGCAAGCCCGGGAGAAACAATATAGAAACCACTTCAGGCTATAGTTACATAAGCCAAGTAAGTTAGAGAACTAAGTAATTACTAGTGAATTTCATTCATATTGTAGACCATTAAGACACATAAGTATTCCCATTCTCCACTATCTGGAAGTAAAAATAAGATTCATCCAGCATTCTGTTGGAGTCATCTAAAAAAAAAAAAAAAGAAAGAAAGAAAGAAAAAGAATTATAAACCTAGATATGCCTATAAGGAGTCCAAATATAAATTATTATTAGCTAGGGGCTCCCGGGTGGCTCAGTGGGTTAAAGCCTCTGCCTTTGGCTCAGGTCATGGTCTCAGAGTCCTGGAAACAAGCCCTGCATTAGACTCTCTGCTCAGGGAGGAGCCTGCTTCCCCCTCTCTCTCTGTCTGACTCTCTGCCTACTTGTGACCTCTCTCTCTTTGTGTCAAATAAATAAGTTAAATAAATAAATAAATAAATGGATTTTATTAGCTAATGCCCAAGGATGACAATGGTGCAATCTGGCCTGTGCCAACTCTCCAGCTTCATCTTACTCCACTCCTCCTCACTCACTGCTCTTCAGCCACATTGAAATACCTTCTAATTCCACCTCACAGCTGCACATGCATTGTTTTTCTGTCTGGAGTGGTCCTCTTCACTCACATTCATTGCCTGGATAACTCTTGTATCTTTTGAGGTGGAAAGAACAGGAACGCAAACTCGACTGGCTCACATAGTAAGAAACACATCAAGAAATCCAAAGCAAGGGATGCTCCACAGTTGGTTTATCAACTGAAGAAAGCTAACAAGAACCATGAATTTTTTCATCTTCTTGCTCTGCCTTTAGTGAGTGGGCTTTGGCCTCAAGGGAATTCCACTCAAGGTCACCCGACATGACAACAGCCAGAGGCAGAATCACTTCTTCTTTGTAAAAAGTAAGGAGACCATTCCCAAAAGTCCTCTAGCACTTCTCTTTGGTCACAATAGCCAGAATTATAGCACGTGGGTTAACTAATCACATGTTCTAACTTACCGCATACTTAAACCCGTCAATGGCAAACCCACAAAAACTATCCTTATTATCTCAGATCAATCAAGACCTATATTCTGGAGCCCACTTCCCTGATGAACGTGGCTAGATAGAGGAAGTTGGACACATAAAAATTAAAATGGAGGATGGGAGTCCTCAAAGGAAAGAAGAGGAAAGGGAAATTGGGTATTTGGGAAACAATCTCTAGAGTGTGTGATGAACAACACTTAGGGTTTGTTACAGATGTAAAACTTCCCTGAAGCCTACTCCACACCCAGACTTAGACCTCCCCACTACAAACTATCAAAGAACACTTTCCTGGGGCACCTGGGTGGCATAGTCAGTTAAACATCTGACTCTTGGTTTCGGCTCAAGTTGTGATCTCAGTATTGTGGGATTGAACCCCATGTGGGGCTCTACACTCAGTGAGAAGTGGCTTGGAATTGTCTCTTCCTCTTCTGCCCCTCCTGCTTGTGCTTGCTTACTCTCTTTCTCTAAAATAAATATTTTTTTAAAAAGCACTCTACTTCTTCATCATAGAATTTATCACAATTATAATTAAATAATCATGTGCATGAATATATACTTAATGTCTTTCTGTTCCCCCCCCATACTCTCTTGTTTATTGCTCTAGCCACAGCACCTAGCATGATACCTAGCAGAGTTGTTTGGCCCAAATGGGGTCTCCTTCCACCATTGGAGCTGTACTGCTATCAAGACTTCTCTCCTTCCCTTTCCTTCAAGACATCAGGTCTACTCCATGGACTCTAAGATGTTGACAGCAGTCAGGGCCCTAGCAGTCTATCTGCCTCTGTGCCTCACTGCCAGCAGCACTGTTGGCCAGTGACATGCCCTTCTCCATCTCCCTTATCCATAAAGACAGGCTATGTGAGCCCCTGCCAAGAGAGCAGATGGCCAGGCTGTGTCCAGCTTAATCTCCTGAGGAGGTATATTTCCTCTTGCAGCTCACAACCTCCATGAACAAGTAGCCTATGAGACAGAAACTTGGCACTGGCTCATCAAAATTTCTCCAAACCAATGTCTCTGGTGGCATCAGAATAAGATGCATAACTGTGTTTTTGTTTTTGTTTTTTTAAAGATTTTGTTCATTTATTTCACAGACAGTGAGAGAGGGAACACAAGCAGGGGGAGTGGGAGAGAGAGAAGCAGGCTTCCTGCTAAGCAGGGAGCCTGATGTGGGGTTCGATCTCAGGACCCCGGGGTCATGACCTGAGCCAAAGGCAGACACTTAACAACTGAGCCAGCCAGGCACCCATAACTGTGTTTTATTCCTTCCCCTGGAGAGAACAACTGAGCTAGAAACTCACTTTGGAGTTCTTTGGAGTCAAACACACTTTGGGAAATTATTTAATCTTTCTGCATCTCCTTTTGTTCATCTTTAAAATTGAGAAAATCATCATTCTCCCATGATGATGCTGTGAGGTACCATGTGATAATGACTATAAAGATGTAACAGATGATAGATTTCATCAGTCTTGTTGCATTGACACCTACCAGAGCGGAAGTGGGGAGGCGGATTGGTGAACTACGTGATGGAGACTAAGGAGGGCACTTGTGATGAGCACTGGGTGATGTATGGAAGTGTTGAATCACTATGTTGTACACCTAAAACTAAGATAACACTGCATGTTAACTAAACTGGAATTAAAATTTTAAAAATTAAAAAAAATTAAAAAGAAACCATATGAGGCCACCATCCAGTGAAAAGTGGTGGGAGGTGGTGTGATGGGCCTCAGAACTACACCTTGTTCACTAGAGATAAGACGACAGCTTTGCTTCTGCCAAGACTTATTGGCCAAGCCAAAGTACTTCCCTACGGAGCTAACAAAGGTTTCTGTGCTTAGAATGGTTTGAGAAACTTCACCATTAGAAATCAAGAGTAAGTAATTTTAGAAATTAAAATTAAGAGTTCAGAGTCCAGGGGCACCCGGGTGGCTCAGTGGGTTAAGCCTCTGCCTTTGGCTCAGGTCATGGTCTCAGGGTCCTGGGATCAAGCCCACCTTGGGCTCTCTGCTCAGCGGTGAGCCTGCTCCCCCCTCTCTCTCTGCCTGCCTCTCTGCCTACTTGTGATCTCGCTCTGTCAAATAAATAAATAAAAATCTTAAAAAAAAAAAGAGTTAAGAGTCCAAAAGTACTTCCAGTTACAATACTCTAAAGAAACAGTATCCAGCCTAGGAATCATGATCGTGAGAACTTCCAGCTACTCCTTTCTGGAAGCTTACAGCTTCCTCTTGTTATCCCTCCACCTTTCCTTTTGAGGGAACTGGATGTTTATCTTCAAAGTCAGCTGGGAGTCCAGTTGATTGAGAACACTGTATCTATCTTCTCAAGAAAAGAGCAGCGGGGCAAAAGGTGACTGATTGCTGCTTTTTCAAGTAGAGGAAAGCACACTGCATCCCAGGGCCTACACCAAGAATGGGGGGAAAAGGACATCTGAAGCCCACTGGGCCAGAGGACTGTCTAACCCCACTAAGAGCCTTCAAGACCATTGTTCCCCAATGACAACACAGCTTTCCAAGCAATGTCTTCTCTTACCCTCAGTGGATGTGGAGAGGCCATACTATCTCAGGTCAATCTTTAGCTGTGCTGGATGAAGAATGGACATTTCTTTTGCAAGTGGACTGCTCCTCTCTGCCCATGGACCCTTCACCCCCATGCCCTGCAGAGAGCAGTCAACATTGTTAGAGATCACATTCTAATGAACACAATGATTCCAACTTGAAGAGTTCAAGAAAAAACATGGTTGGAAGATGTGCTATTCTACATTCATGCCATAAATTTAAGAATGAAAAATTTAAAGCTACAAGAAAATAATTGTTTGCATTTCCCCATGTACTCTGGGTAAGACTTGCATTTGTGGTCATCAAGGAAACACACTACAGTCTCAGTACAGTCTGAGAGGCACTGGAAGCCAGTATTCAACTGTGCCAGGGGGGATGATGCCATATCATGAGTAATGATATAACCAGCACTAACATGAATGGTATTAAAGTGCCCCAGCAGCAAGAAGATGTACACTGTTTCAATGCGAAAGTTCTGAAGAGCCACGTCATTGTAATAACAGTATTGCTTCTTTATCGCATGAGAAATAAGAAATCAGCCAGGAACAATGGAATTAATGATAAAGAACATGAAGAGATGCCTGGATACGTGCACTGACTAGATAATAGACACATACACAAGTCCCTCTTCTATACCCATTACGTAATCTTCATTGACAAATCACTTTACTTCACACAGGCCCATGGATTTTGTAACACATTTTTAATTGAATTGCATAAGGAGATGGAGTCCCACAAAAACACATTTTCCCAAGTCTCTGCACACCCTCAAGAAAGCCAGAAGCCCTGTCTCTTGACAGCAATTCTCCCCTCTACCATAGAACATTTTAGCTGAACACATGATCACATAAAGATAATATTTTCCAGAAGGAGTCAAGATGGCGGAGAAGTAGCAGGTTGAGACTACTTCAGCTAGCAGGAGATCAGCTAGATAGCTTATCTAAAGATTGCAAACATCTGCAAATCCATTGGCAGATGGAAGAGAAGAACAGCAATTCTAGAAACAGAAAAACAACCACTTTCTGAAAGGTAGGACTGGCGGAGAAGTGAATCCAAAGCGACGGGAAGATAGACCCCGGGGGGAGGGGCCGGCTCCCGGCAAGCGGTGGAGCAACGGAGCACAAAATCAGGACTTTTAAAAGTCTGTTCCGCTGAGGGACATTGCTCCAGAGGCTAAACAGGGGCGAAGCCCACGCGGGGTCAGCGGGGCCTCAAGTCCCACAGGGTCACAGAAGGATTGGGGTTGTCTTAATGCCGCAGAGCTTACAGGTATTAGAACGGGGAAGCTGGCTACAGAGAGAGAGCCGACAGTGAGCTCACAGCTCGGGGACACCTTGAACCGGTCGCAGGCTCAGTGAGCTCGGAGCGCGGCCAGAGGTCAGGCAGACGGGAGTTACTGGGCGCTGTTCTCTGAGGGCGCACTGAGGAGTGGGGCCCCAGGCTCTCGGCTCTTCCGGGCCGAAGACCAGGAGGCCGCCATTTGTATTCCGTCCTCCGGAACTCTACGGAAAGCGCTCAGGGAACAAAAGCTCCTGAAAGCAAATCCGAGTAGATTACGCAGCCCGGCCCCTGGTAAGGGCAGTGCAATTCCGCCTGGGGCAAAGACACTTGAGAATCACTACAACAGGCCCCTCCCCCAGAAAATCAACAAGAAATCCAGCCAAGACCAAGTTCACCTACCAAGGAGTGCAGTTTCAATACCAAGGAGAGCAGCAGAATTCCAGAGGAGGAGAAAGCAAAGCACGGAACTCATGGCTTTCTCCCTATGATTCTTTAGTCTTGCAGTTAATTTAATTAATTAATTAAATTTTTTTTCTTTATACTTTTTTTTCCTCTTCTGCTAAAATTTTTTTAACTTTTACCCTTTCTTTTTTAACATTTTAACTAGTTTATCTAATATATATATATTTCTTTTTTTATACCCTTCTTTATTCATTTTCTTTTTTTAATACTTTATTCTTTTCTTTCTTTCCTTTTTTTTCTTTTTTTTTTTCTTTCTTTCTGAACCTCTTTTTATCCCCTTTCTCCCCCCTCATGATTTGGGATCTCTTCTGATTTGGTTAAAGCATATTTTCCTGGGGTTGCTGCCACCCTTTTAGTATTTTACTTGCTCCTTCATATACTCTTATCTGGACAAAATGACAAGGTGGAAAAATTCACCACAAAAAAAAGAACAAGAGGCAGTACCGAAGGCTAGGGTCCTAATCAATATAAACATTGGTAATATGTCAGATCTAGAGTTCAGAATGACAATTCTCAAGGTTCTAGCTGGGCTTGAAAAAGGAATGGAAGATATTAGAGAAACCCTCTCGAGAGATATAAAAGCCCTTTCTGGAAAAATAAAAAAACTAAAATCTAACCAAGTTGAAATCAAAAAAGCTATTAATGAGATACAATCAAAAATGGAGGCTCTCACCGCTAGGATAAATGAGGCAGAAGAAAGAATTAGCGATATAGAAGACCAAATGACAGAGAATAAAGAAGCTGAGCAAAAGAGGGACAAACAGCTACTGGACCACAAGGGGAGAATTCGAGAGATAAGTGACACCATAAGACAAAACAACATTAGAATAATTGGGATTCCAGAAGAAGAAGAAAGAGAGAGGGGAGCAGAAGGTATACTGGAGAGAATTATTGGGGAGAATTCCCCAATATGGCAAAGGGAACAAGCATCAAAATTCAGGAGGTTCAGAGAATGCCCCTCAAAATCAATAAGAATAGGCCCACACCCCGTCACCTAATAGTAAAATTTATAAGTCTTAGTGACAAAGAGAAAATCCTGAAAGCAGCCCGGGAAAAGAAGTCTGTAACAGACAATGGTAAAAATATTAGATTGGCAGCAGACGTATCCACAGAGACCTGGCAGGCCAGAAAGAACTGGCATGATATATTCAGAGCACTAAACGAGAAAAACATGCAGCCAAGAATACTATATCCAGCTAGGCTATCATTGAAAATAGAAGGAGAGATTAAAAGCTTCCAGGACAAACAAAAACTGAAAGAATTTGCAAACACCAAACCAGCTCTACAGGAAATATTGAAAGGGGTCCTCTAAGCAAAGAGAGAGCCTACGAGTGGTAGATCAGAAAGGAACAGAGACAATATACAGTAACAGTCACCTTACAGGCAATACAATGGCACTAAATTCATATCTCTCAATAGTTACCCTGAATGTTAATGGGCTAAATGCCCCAATCAAAAGACACAGGGTATCAGAATGGATAAAAAACAAAAACAAAAACAAAAAAAAAACCCATCTATATGTTGCCTACAAGAAACTCATTTTAAGCCCGAAGACACCTCCAGATTTAAAGTGAGGGGGTGGAAAAGAATTTACCATGCTAATGGACATCAGAAGAAAGCAGGAGTGGCAATCCTTATATCAGATCAATTAGATTTTAAGCCAAAGACTATAATAAGAGATGAGAAAGGACACTATATCATACTCAAAGGGTCTGTCCAACAAGAAGATCTAACAATTTTAAATATCTATGCCCCCAACGTGGGAGCAGCCAACTATATAAACCAATTAATAACAAAATCAAAGAAACACATCAACCATAATACAATAATAGTAGGGGACTTTAACACTCCCCTCACTGAAATGGACAGATCATCCAAGCAAAAGAAAACAAGGAAATAACGGCCTTAAATGACACACTGGACCAGATGGACATCATAGATATATTCAGAACATTTCATCCCAAAGCAACAGAATACACATTCTTCTCTAGTGCACATAGATCATTCTCCAGAATAGATCACATCCTCGGTCCTAAATCAGGACTTGACCAGTATCAAAAGATTGGGGTCATTCCCTGCCTATTTTCAGACCACAGTGCTCTGAAGCTAGAACTCAACCACAAGAGGAAGTTTGGAAAGAACCGAAATACATGGAGACTAAACAGCATCCTTCTAAAGAATGAATGGGTCAACCAGGAAATTAAAGAAGAATTGAAAAAAATCATGGAAACAAATGATAATGTAAACACAACAGTTCAAAATCTGTGGGACACAACAAAGGCAGTCCTGAGAGGAAAATATATAGTGGTACAAGCCTTTCTCAAGAAACAAGAAAGGTCTCAGGTACACAACCTAACCCTACACCTAAAGGAGCTGGAGAAAGAACAAGAAAGAAACCCTAAACCCAGCAGGAGAAGAGAAATCATAAAGATCAGAGCAGAAATCAATGAAATAGAAACCAAAAAAACAATAGAACAAATCAACAAAACTAGGAGCTGGTTCTTTGAAAGAATTAATAAAATTGATAAATCCTTGGCCAGACTTATCAAAAAGAAAGGAGAAAGGACTCAAATAAATAAAATCATGAATGAAAGAGGAGAGATCACAACTAACACCAAAGAAATACAAACTATTATAAGAACATACTATGAGCAACTCTACGCCAACAAATTTGACAATCTGGAAGAAATGGATGCATTCCTAGAAACATATAAACTACCACAGCTAAACCAGGAAGAAATAGAAAGCCTGAACAGACCCATAACCAGTAAGGAGATTGAAACAGTCATTAAAAATCTCCAAACAAACAAAAGCCCAGGGCCAGATGGCTTCCCGGGGGAATTCTACCAAACATTTAAAGAAGAACTCATTCCTATTCTCCTGAAACTGTTCCAAAAAATAGAAATGGAAGGAAAACTTCCAAACTCATTTTATGAGACCAGCATCACCTTGATCCCAAAACCAGACAAGATTCCCATCAAAAAAGAGAGCTATAGACCAATATCCTTGATGAACACAGATGCGAAAATTCTCAGCAAAATACTAGCCAATAGGATTCAACAGTACATTAAAAGGATTATTCACCACGACCAAGTGGGATTTATTCCAGGGCTGCAAGGTTGATTCAACATCCGCAAATCAATCAATGTGATACAACACATCAATAAAAGAAAGAACAAGAACCATATGATACTCTCAATAGATGCTGAAAAAGCATTTGACAAAGTACAGCATCCCTTCCTGATCAAAACTCTTCAAAGTGTAGGGATAGAGGGCACATACCTCAATATTATCAAAGCCATCTATGAAAAACCCACAGCAAATATCATTCTCAATGGAGAAAAACTGAAAGCTTTTCCACTAAGGTCAGGAACACGGCAGGGATGTCCATTATCACCACTGCTATTCAACATAGTACTAGAAGTCCTAGCCTCAGCAATCAGACAACAAAAGGAAATTAAAGGCATCCAAATCGGCAAAGAAGAAGTCAAACTCTCACTCTTTGCAGATGATATGATACTATATGTGGAAAACCCAAACGACTCCACTCCAAAACTGCTAGAACTTGTACAGAAATTCAGTGAAGTGTCAGGATATAAAATCAATGCACAGAAATCAGTTGCATTTCTCTACACCAACAAGAAGACAGAAGAAAGAGAAATTAAGGAGTCAATCCCATTTACAATTGCACCCAAAACCATAAGATACCTAGGAATAAACCTAACCAAAGAGGCTCAGAATCTATACTCAGAAAACTATAAAGTACTCATGAAAGAAATTGAGGAAGACACAAAGAAATGGAAAAATGGGGGCACCTGGGTGGCTCAGTGGGTTAAGCTGCTGCCTTCGGCTCAGGTCATGATCTCAGGGTCCTGGGATCGAGTCCCCGCATCGGGCTCTCTGCTCACAGGGAGCCTGCTTCCCTCTCTCTCTCTGCCTGCCTCTCCATCTACTTGTGATTTCTCTCTGTCAAATAAATAAATAAAATCTTTAAAAAAAAAAAAAAAGAAATGGAAAAATGTTCCATGCTCCTGGATTGGAAGAATAAATATTGTGAAAATGTCTATGCTACCTAAAGCAATCTACACATTTAATGCAATTCCTATCAAAGTACCATCCATCTTTTTCAAAGAAATGGAACAAATAATCTTAAAATTTATATGGAACCAGAAAAGACCTCGAATAGCCAAAGGAATAATGAAAAAGAAAGCCAAACTTGGTGGCATCACAATTCCGGACTTCAAGCTCTATTACAAAGCTGTCATCATCGAGACAGCATGGTACTGGCACAAAAACAGACACATAGATCAATGGAACAGAATAGAGAGCCCAGAAATAGACCCTCAACTCTATGGTCAACTAATCTTCGACAAAGCAGGCAAGAATGTCCAATGGAAAAAAAGACAGCCTCTTCAATAAATGGTGTTGGGAAAATTGGACAGCCACATGCAGAAAAATGAAATTGGACCATTTCCTTACACCACACATGAAAATAGACTCAAAATGGATGAAGGACCACAATGTGAGAAAGGAATCCATCAAAATCCTTGAGGAGAACACAGGCAGCAACCTCTTCGACCTCAGCCGCAGCAACATCTTCCTAGGAACATCGCCAAAGGCGAGGGAAGCAAGGACAAAAATGAACTATTGGGATTTCATCAAGATCAAAAGCTTTTGCACAGCAAAGGAAACAGTTAACAAAACCAAAAGACAACTGACAGAATGGGAGAAGATATTTGCAAACGACATATCAGATAAAGGGCTAGTGTCCAAAATCTATAAAGAACTTAGCAAACTCAACACCCAAAGAACAAATAATCCAATCAAGAAATGGGCAGAAGACATGAACAGACATTTCTGCAAAGAAGACATCCAGATGGCCAACAGACACATGAAAAAGTGCTCCACATCACTCGGCATCAGGGAAATACAAATCAAAACCACAATGAGATATCACCTCACACCAGTCAGAATGGCTAAAATCAACAAGTCAGGAAATGACAGATGCTGGCGAGGATGCGGAGAAAGGGGACCCCTCCTACACTGTTGGTGGGAATGCAAGCTGGTGCAACCACTCTGGAAAACAGCATGGAGGTTCCTCAAAATGTTGGAAATAGAACTGCCCTATGACCCAGCAATTGCACTGCTGGGTATTTACCCTAAAGATACAAACGTAGTGATCCGAAGTGGCACGTGCACCTGAATGTTTATAGCAGCAATGTCCACAATAGCCAAACTATGGAAAGAACCTAGATGTCCATCAACAGATGAATGGATAAAGAAGAAGTGGTATATATACACAATGAAATACTATGCAGCCATCAAAAGAAATGAAATCTTGCCATTTGCGACAACATGGATGGAACTAGAGCGTATCATGCTTAGCAAAATAAGTCAAGCGGAGAAAGACAACTATCATATGATCTCCCTGATATGAGGAAGTGGTGATGCAACATGGGGGCTTAAGTGGGTAGGAGAAGAATAAATGAAACAAGATGGGATTGGGAGGGAGACAAACCATAAATGACTCTTAATCTCACAAAACAAACTGAGGGTTGCTGGGAAGAGAGGGGTTGGGAGAAGGGGGGTGGGATTATGGACATTGGGGAGGGTATGTGCTTTGGTGAGTGCTGTGAAGTGTGTGAACCTGGCGATTTACAGACCTGTACCCCTGGGGATAAAAATATATTATATGCTTATAAAAAATAAAAAATTTAAAATTAAAAAAAAAAAAGATAATATTTTCCAGCCTCCTTTGTTATAAGGTATGGCCATTTGACACTTCTGGCTATGCCTCTGAAAAAGAAATGTGCAGGGGCGCCTGGGTGGCTCAGTGGGTTAAGCTGCTGCCTTCGGCTCAGGTCATGATCCCAGGGTCCTGGGATCGAGTCCCACATCGGGCTCTCCGCTGAGTGGAGAGCCTGCTTTCCTCTCTCTCTCTCTCTCTCTGCCTGCCTCTCTGCCTACTTGTGATCTCTCTCTGTCAAATAAATAAATAAAATCTTAAAAAAAAAAAAAAGAAAAGAAAAAGAAATGTGCAGGCCCTTCTTTGACCCTCTCCCTGCCCCCTGCTGGCTGGGGTATGATGAGAATTGAAGCATCCCTACAACCAGAAATGGAATCCTGGGATTAGGATGGCAGAGTCACAGTACCAGTCCTGGTTCTCCCATCTCTACCGGTCCTGTGAGACAGAAATAAAATCCTGGTTTATTTAAGCCCCTGTATTCTGAGGTCTCCTTGAGATACCAATTTCCTCAGGGGGAGCCAGCGCATGGAGCCTGTGGGAGAATAAATCCAGGATTCAGTTTTATACTTCAGTTTGAAATTCCTATGAAATATCAAAATGGTGATATCACATAAATAGTTTTATCTACAGTCTGAAGCTCACAAGAGAGATCTATGTTAAAGACATAAATTCAAGCCTTGGCAACATATATTTTTTAATCAACTTTATTAAGGTACAACTTATAATAAATTGCACCTATTTCAAGTACTCGATTTCCTGAGTTTTGACTGCTGTATACCCCTAAGAAACCACTGCACTGGGAAACAAACTAAGGGTTTTAGAAGGGAGGGGGTGGGGGGATAGGTGAGCCTGGTTATGGCTATTAAGAAGGGGCAGATTGCAGGGAGCACTGGGTGTTACATGCAAACAATGAATCATGGAACACTCCATCAAAAACTAATGACATACTGTATGGTAACTAACATAACATAATAAAAAATAAATAAATAAATAAATAAATAAATAAAGATACAGAACATTTCCATCATCCTGAAAGGTTTCACTGTGCTCTTTTGCAGTCTGTCCCTCTGCCCCTGGCCTTAGGCAATGCTGATTGGCTTTTTTTTTTTTCATTTAAATTCAATTAATTAACATATAATATTTGTTTCAGGGGTACAGGTCTGTGATTCATCAGTCTTATATAATACCCAGTGCTCCTTACAACACATACCCTCCCCAATGTCTATCACCCAGTTATGTCAGTCTTTTCTCACTTAGCACAATACATTTGAGAGTCACCCATGGTTGTATAGAGCAGTTTTTCATTCTTTTTTGTTGCTGCATAGTATTCCATTGTATAGATAACACATTTTGTTTATCCATTTACCCATTGATGGACTTTGGTTTGTTTTCAGTTTGGGGCTACTGTGAATGAAGCTGCTATGAACATTTCTGTACAAGTCTTTATGTGGACTTGTGTTTTCCATATAAATGGATTTTTTATCTTTAGAACTTTTGAATGAAACTTCTCAGGAATTTGAGAAAATAAGAGAGCCCAGGACCAAGTTCTGAGTTATCCCATGTAAAGTCTGGACAGAAGAGGAGAAGCCCACAAGACAGAGTTGATAAGAAAGGAGAGAGAAATAGAAAAAAACCAGTTAAATGTGGTATTGTTAAAGCCAAGAGAAAAAGTATTTCAAAGTGGCAGTAATTGACAGTTTTGACAAATGCTGCTGTGGGGTAGGATGGAATGTCACTAAAAAGCGTCAATTAAATTTGATAACATGAAAGTGATTGACAACCTTCATAAGAGGAATTTTGGTGGGGAGGTAAAGGTGAAACCAAATTGGAACTGGACAAAGAGCAAATAAATGAGAAAGTGAAATAATTATGTATGTACAAGTATTAGAATTTTAAGTATGAAAGAGGCAATTGATGAGAATATGAAGCTAAGGGAGAACTCTTTTCAGTACGAGATACAAAGACACATTTGAGGGGGTCCTGGGTGACTCAGTCAGTTGAGTGTCTGACTCTTGATTTTGGCTCAGGTCTTGATCTTGGGGGTGTAAGACTGAGCCCCACATTGGGCTCCACACTGGGCAAGGAGCCTGCTTAGGATTCTCGCTCTCCCTCCGCCTCTCCCCAATGTGCTCGCACTTTCTGTCTCTCTCTCTAAAAAAAAGAAGAGAAGAAACATGTTTGAATAATGATGGGAAAGATTCCATCTGGGAATGGACACAGGGAAGGTGAATGCATAAGATTGGGTTTGTCTAAAATAGGAGTTTTATTATGGAATGAATTGGGCAAGGGGACCAAGGGTATTCACAAGAAAGTGGTTGAAATGACCATGCAATTTAAGCAAATTGGGGAGTAAGTAATGAGAGGAGAAGATGGAGAGGAGGGTGGATTAGAAATCTTAGGGAAATTCTGCTGTGGTGGAGGCAGGAAGGAGAGGAAGTAGGGGTTGAAGAGCAGCATGTTTGAATAAGTGACTTCAAAGCAGTGCCGTCTCTGGCAATGACAAGTCTAGAGCCTGACCACAGAAGTGAGTGACTATGTCAGAGTGGAAGAGAAAGTCATTATCGATGTAGAAGTCAAGGAACCGAGAAATAGGGGACTCGCTGTGCAGGTTGTCCACATAGGCAATGGATTTGCCAAAGGCAAAGGCAAGAGCTAGGTACTTAGCAAGCTCTTAGCAAGAGCTAAGAACACTGGTGCCAAACAGGTTGGTCTCTAGCAAAAGGTCAGACTCCCTCATTGGGACGAACTGGGCTTGAGAGGGGAGAATTCCAGCGGGGCAGGGGGTGGGGGGGCGGTGCATAAACACATGAATATAGCCTGTAGGATGACTGGAGCAAGTTTTGGACTTCCTCCTCATATCCAAAAGATATGACCATCCATGAGTGTCAGGGAACAGGGCAGGAATCTGGCTCTTGCGGAAGCTCCTAATTAGTCAGAAAACCATTCTTGTGGCATTTATGTCTTAACAAAAGAATACTAGAGAAAATCTATGTTTCTGCTATTTCCAGCAGAAGTTGTTCATGTAACCAAAGTACCAGTCCTATGAGATACAGCCACCATTATTTTATATTTATTACTGTACTTAATCTTTTAAGAAAACAGGATTAGCTTTCAGATTAAACACCATGTAAATGTTGCACTGTACTCTAATTAAAATGAATAAGCTAATTAAACCAGAAAAAAGTTCAAATAAACCCTTGGGAGTGTAGCATTAAAAAATATACCCTTTGTTAATGCTTTGTGATGTGAATAAAGATTATAGCACATTAGAGATAAATATTAGTTGCATTTTGTTATATTTAAGGTCCCTGGATCATATATCATACTATTAATGGCTAGCTTATATTAATTATGTCTGCAGACCAAAGCAATATTTGACAATATATGATATATAGTATATTATAACATGACTCAATTCTGAATAACATTGTTAGTATAGATTTTAACTCTCATTTTCAAGTTAGGTTTCTGGGAATTTGTGCATTTAGTTAATGCCAGTAGAAATGAGCCCTTAAAGGAAAACAACAACAACTTTGTAGACGTTTAGGCAGAAATGCATTCATTTCACCCTGCTTGTTACACCAGGTTCCTAAGTACATGCAAGGGTTCCTCTGGAGCGATTACTACCAAGTAAGGGAACATGCTGGTAGCTCTCTGTGAGTGTTCAGTCCACAGCTCATTGCCACTGAAGTCAGGCCACGGTCTGCTATGTAAATGGGCACTGTGGGGCTCTTTAATGCACAGGTTACGGGTACAATAGGCCATTGCTGCTCTTCTCTGCATAAACACATTCTTGGGGGAATTTAAATATGTATACTATTGCTCAAACTTAGTATAATTTCTGAACTTGTTCTCATCAGTTAAGTCACATCACTTTAATAAGGATTTTCTCAATGCAAGTAAGTGATTTCTCCACTAAGTTAGGGATATTACAGTCCATTGAGAATAACTGTCCAAACCCATTTGACAGTCTGTCCTTACTGTGGATTAAGGCACTTACTATCCCCCTCCTTTAGTGTGGATTCTTGACAATTCCTGCAACAGTCTCCTTGAACTCAATTTATTCTGAGATCATAGATGGAAAGATGGATGGATAGACAGATAACCAATGATGGACAGATGGATAGATCATGGATAGACAGATAGACAGATGAGACAGAGAGAGAAATAGACAGCTAGACAGATTGGGGTAGAGGTGGCTATGGATATCAACGACCACCTGGTCGTCTCAGAGTTCTCTTCTCTCTACAGAACCATTCATTAATTACAGACAGTGGGCAGTGTCCTTCTGAGTTCTCCTCCAAGGAGTCTGCTTTGTGAATGAGACAGAAGCCACACATGAGGTACTGGTGGGGTAGCCATCCAAATGCCTCCTGGTCACACACACACCCCCACCCTGCAGGAGCTTCACCAATGTACACCTTTACGATACCCACTCTTCAAATAAGGATCCCAATAGTCCATGTACAGAGCATTCATCCCAGCCAATATCTCACTCACAGCTAAACACACTTTTAATCTATTTACCTAATACACCTGTGTCATTTCAGTCTTATAAATACATGGCAGAGAAACATTTGAAATACCTTCCCCACTCACACTCAACAATTTTTCCTAACTGCTATAGAACTTGAACTGTGCTCTGAATTCCAGAAATCACTGAAAAACTTGTAGGCATTCATCAGTCCCACCAAAAACAGCACTGAGCTAAGTTGGTTTTTGCTGTTTGCGGATTTGACTACATATTATTTTTATTGGTAGCATTATTATATTGCCGTTTTATAGCTTCTTCCTTCAGAGGAGTAGAAAGAATTTCATCCTCCCCCTTCAGGATCACTTTTCATTTTCCAGGGAATGGAAGAGAAATAGAAGGTAAAGGGGAAGGAAAAAACAGTGACAATAAAAAGAAACAAAAAGGAAAAGGGAAAGGATGTAAAATTTGGAACAAGTCCTTTCTACTGAGTATCGATGGATTCCCACACCATGAGAAATGAATTTAAATCCAATTCTTATTTAGGTACTAATACATAATTATTTACCCTAATTTAGTTCTTTTTTTCAAAGCAGTTCTATGTTATAACTATATCTATGTCACAATATAATAGAGATATATAATATAATATATATTATAATATTTATTATTATATATAATATAATATATAATAATATAATATATTATAACAGTTATATATTATACAAATTATAATTATAATAGCTTACATGTATGTGTAACTGTGTGCAAGGAGTTGCTCTAAGTGTTTCACATGTGATCAATCTTCCTAACAACTGTATGGAGTAGATATCATTTTGTTATCTTCATTTTATAGATGAGTACACAGAGTAACTTCCCCTTGGCCAAATGCTACCAAGAGACAGTGGAGCTGGGATGTCTCTTTCCTGATCACTGTAGCCCTAAGCTAGATAGGAGTATCCCCTTCTCCTTACAGGGGAGGCTCAGAGGTCAGCTGATTAAGCCCAAGTCTGCAAATAATAGCAGATCTGGGAATAGAAGAACCACAACTGGGTCTGGGTCTCTTCACACAAAATGCGCTGAGTTTACTCCAAGAGAACGCAGCATTGGGGTGCCTTGATGGCTCAGTCGGCTCAGTCCTGCTTTCTGCTCAGGTCATGATCCCAGGGTCCTGGGATTTGCTCCCTGCTCCACGGAAAGCCTGTTCTCCCACTCCCCTGCTTGTGTTCTCTTCTCTCGCTGTGTCTCTGTCAAATAAACAAATAAAATCCTTTAAAAAAGAGAGAGAGAGAGAAGCATCTTAGAGCAGAATATACTTAAATGTGCTCTCAGCTAACCCTTTAGACACGTGTAGCGCCCATATCAATGGTGAGAACCCAGAGCAGCAGCACAGAGCCTAGCACATGGGAGAAACAGAACGGTCAGTTTCCCAGAATGTCCTCTTCACCATCATCTTGTTTTACAGAACAGCAGCTAGAAATGGCTTCTCTTTCTCCGGGGTGACTGAGGCAGTGAGAAAGCCCAGCAAGGAACCACAGGGCACCTGCCCCACGGGAACAGTCATGACAGAACCTCCTCCACTGTCACTCAGTCTCTGCCAGAGAAGTCTGAATCTAGAGAGAATTGTGGGGATGGTGAAGTCTGGGTTGAGGGGGGGCGGTGCTGATGAGACTATTGAGTAAATAATCTCACCACCCCAGCCTGGACCACCCACCTTCACCGAGAAATCTCCGTTCTTGTGAAAGTCAGCTAAACTGGCGTCAAGAAGGACCCTCTTCACCCCTAAAGCCCCAATGAGCTATGAGACCACAAACCAGTCACTCCATCTGAGGTCCAGAAACATCATTAGTAAAAATAGAATTACATAAAATAAATATAAAGGCATATTGTCCAATAAATTCATCTGATCATTTCTCATTATCTTAAATTTGTGATTCTAAAAATGATACAAGTGAATTACAATATGAATTACAAGTGGAAAAACTGAGCTAAAGGCTAAAAGATTTACTTGGGGCCACACAAAAATCCCAGGACAAAATACGCTATATCTCCAGATATTTTCTAGATGCAACCATTCAAGTTTGTATTAATTAGCTACTTGCTACTTAACTGCATAATGAAATTTGTTCCAACTTAGCTATAAAATTGCTTTTCTAACAAATATTGTGCACTGAAATACTATACTGTCCTGGGTTTTTGTTTTGGGGTTTTGTTTTTGTTTTTGTTTTTGTGGGTTTTTTTTAAGACCGTGCTAATGGTTCTGTAGGTAAAGTTAATGACATAATTAGTATTATATCATAAATCCACCCTGCCTAAAGATTGTTTCCTTTCACTGTTCTAATTCCAAAACAATTAACGTCCTAATCTTCTCATGAAGTAGCTCAAATTTGGAAAGATTTGAACTAATGCAGTTATTGCAATCAATGTAAGTACTGAGATGCCATAATAATAAAATTACATATTTTAAAAGTGCCAGTAAGTATTCAAAATTCTGAATCATACTTATTCTCAGCCTCTCTCTGTCTCTATATCTGTCTAAGAATAAGACAGAGAGAGAGAGAGAGAGAGGATGAGAATGAATATGTCAAGGTTTTCATAAACAGAGTGGTTTTGTAGTGTGAGGCATTTACAAAATCCATGCTGATTTCTGAGTCAGCCGTTTTTGCTTCAGCAGAAATGTGTTCAACAGCCTGTATTTGGTCACTTTGGATTGCCTACCGTTAACAGACTGACTTGATCTGGTTCCTTAATTGCTGAGTCCTTCATAAAAAAGAAGGCTTTATCTGCATTAAGAAGGGAAGGGGATTAATCCAATAGATTAAAAAGTCTGTATCTGTGGCACACAAAGCGTTTCATAAATAAGACATCTCATCCTTAAAGACAAATAGATATTTTTCCTAATATTTTGTTATGTAGAAGCACCTTACAGGAGTTTAAAGAAGAGAAAGGAATAGTTTGTTGAAATGACAGCAAAATGAAATGAACATTTGTTGGCATGTTGATTTCTATTCAGCTATTCCAGAATGAAAGTCTAGAACCCTCTTTACACAAAATGTTAATCCAACAATAAGCTATTATTAGTAATGATACTCACACCTAATATTCTTATTCATTACCCTCACTATTCCGTGAAGCTCAGAGGTTTGATCATACCTGTGCTCCACACTAGTGGTCAATGCAATATGGTCCCCCAAACCTGGCATGATGCCTGTTTTTGCAAATAAAGTTTTATTGGAACACAGTCCTGTCTATTCAATTCATATTCCCTATGGCTGTTTTCATGCTAAAAGAAGGGTGACAGTTGGTTTCTTGTTGCTCCCCTCTACTCCATTTGCCAGTCCCAAGGAAACACAAGTACTCCTAGAGACACAAGAAATCAAGGGAATAGAGCACGGCTCTTTGAAGCTGCTGGACTTCATTGAGCTTTGGGCCCCAGATGAATTCACAAACCCCAGCCACTAACTGCACAGATGATGACAGGTGAAAAAAAAGTGAATAGATCAATGTAAACTCATCATTGCTTCCTGGAAATAAACACGACTTCTGAGTTGCTTGTTTTTATACATAAAGCAGAGTCTGTTTTGTTATTTCTGCAACAAATAATTAAGATGAGAGGCTCCAATGTGTCACCCCTGTTTCAAGAGTCAGCTTGTTAATTAGAGAAACAATAAGATAATTTATTATATTAGAGTTAGATCCAGACACTATTTCTTCTGCTACAGTCACCAAAGAACTCAACTGGGCCTACCACTGGCCTAGACGTTAAATAATTTTGAGTGAATGGCCACGGCTCTTTACAACCCACTGGAATAATGGAAATGTTCTGAATTTGATCTGAAGTTCTTGGAAAATAGAATACTCTTAAAATAGCACAATTCAGCAAAGTAAGCCCAGGAGCAACAGAACTGGAACCTACTCAGTAAATACTGCTGGGCTCTGAAAGAATGGCACCAGGCCCCTGAGCCTCCCAGAACCTTTTCTGCTCCAAATGGCAAGCCCTTCTAAAGCTATACATCTACTTCAATCCATTCATCCATCAGCAGTAAAACTGCTTTGATGGGATTGATTTAATACTTGAGAGAGTCCTGAATTTGATAAATGCATGACAGCTGCTTATTTTGGCCCCTTTTGCAAAGCTGTAGCTAGCATTGTTTGGCCTCTTTTGCATAGCCGTAGCTAACTCTACATAGAAAGTCTATTTCTTCCCTTTGTTTCATTTATCAGAACATATTCAGGGTAACTGTTATAGGGAGCAGAAAGGAAATGTCTCCTGGAGTCCTTTCAGCACGGAGGTTGGGTACAGTGCTGGGAATGGGCGGGATGGCTTAGAGCACTGACTCTTCATAGAATGATGAATTACATATAGAAGTCACTATCCACAGACAGACCCTCCCTTGGTTCTCTTCAACTCCCTTCAAGTCAGGAGAAGCCTCCTACCTTATTTCTTCCAGCTACCATGCCTACCATTTTTAGATGATCCTCTCTGTCTACAGGAATATTTCTGAGGTTCCACAAGATGCCAGAGGCCTCTCAGCCACCCCTAGTGGACGGCTCTTCCCTCACCCCTTCCTTGAAATTTCCCCCAATCACAAACATCCAGGTTGTTATTTTCCTTGTGTTTCTTTGTAGCAACCGTAGAACTACCCCTGAGTGGCTTTACATCATCAATGAGGGATTAAAACTGTCCTTTAGAGTAAGTGGCAGAAAGGAAACATGGTCATTGCTGAATACACCCCACTCCAGGTACAGAAGTGGGGGGTTCATTGACCACATATGCAGTGTGGTAAGCTAATGCTCTTTAGCGGAGAAGCTACGGTAGAGTTGGCCCTGAGAGCTTTCCTTGACTGAGAGCACACAATCCCACTTGGAAAAGGAGAAAACATACATTAACAGTGTACTCTAGCAGAGTATATATGTATATGTATTTTATATATATATATATATATACACATATATATATGTGCCATATATACACATTCATACATTTATATTTATTATAAATCATTTTTTGGTTCTATACATTTTAGGAAAATATTTCAAAAGCAAATGGAATTATATCCCATCCAGGTGATGAAAAACATGATATGCTTGTTCTCCCTGACAAATGCTTCAGATCCTTGAGAATGATAGTTTAACTTCAGCACTGTCTCTTCAATTTTCATTCGAAACGTAGTTTCAGAGGTCACTTTTCCTACATGAGAGCTCTTTTCCTGCCTGAGTTATTCAGTTGGAAGCCTCTGGAAGACAGACAGCTCTCCGTCACAGCTCTGGCCAACACAGTGAAGGAGATTTCATTCCATTGGTGACGTGCGCTAAGACAAGGGAGGTCAGGGGCAGGAGAAATGGCTGGATAGAAACAGACAGACTGGGAGCAAGACTCGGCTGGAAGGACTGTGCAGCAGAGGACGGGGAGCAGGAGCCTCAGCACTGAAGTGGGTATGAGAGGACCCGATGAGATCTGCAGAGCAGGGAGCCTCTAGGGAAGCAAAAGGAAATCATGGGGCGGGGGGGTCTGAGGGCTGCCATAGCAGTTGTAGGAGATCTCTCAGTACAGTCCGGCCAGGACCCCTGGATTGGGGGAGGAGGAGACTGCCCAGGGGTCAGGCAAGCTGATTTGGGTTTAGAGAAAAGCAACCATGTAGCCCAATATGGTGGTCCCTGGACTGGCTGGGATGGCAGAGACGGATAACCCTTGCTGCTAGGGGAGGGCCTGGGTGAAGGACCAACCATGGTTCTGGAAGGAAAGATGCACGCAAGAAAGGGAAAGGGAGAAGTTCATGAAGGGCCTGTTTTCAACGGAGGAGGTGAGGTTAAAGAAAACCAACCAACAGGGGACCCACTGTGCTCCGAAGTGCTGGTGAGGGGAGGAGTTACCACCAGAGGCCTGCCCGGTGGGTTAAGGGAAAGGAGCCTGTTGGACTCTCTCTCAGGGGTTTTGACCTAGAGAGTTGTCGGGCATGGCTGCAAGACAGGCCCACCAAACAGAAGCTGCACCCCCTTAAGGAGGAGCACGGCCATTGACAACACAGGCCAGGCAGGGAGGGAGCCCAGGCAGGGACGCACACATTCTCTTGCCTTCTCTTCCCTGGTCAGATGCAACAGAGGGGACAGGAGGAGGGCGACTGGTGCAGGAGACACAAGACAGCCCCTCTGAGCCCAGGGCAGGAGGCACAAGCATGGAGAGTGAATTTGCTGGGATAAACTAAAAAAATACAGCACAGCGAGGACCCTGGGGAGGAGGGCTACGCAAGCCCAGAAGTCACACTTTGCAGCCCTAAATGTGTGTCTGCGGAAGTAAACCTGCTTCCAAACCCGCACAGAGACGAAGACGTGAGAGGGAGTATCCTAGTGATTTAGCTTCTATTCTCTTTTTTTCCCCCAGCTGGACCCAGGTCCTGAAACCAGTCTGAAGTCATGGGTGGGAGTCATCATTGTCCATATAGGGAAGGAGAGGAGACAGAGACTGAGAAAGTGAGATGGGGATGACCTGCCACGACAGCTCTCTGTACCCCACAAACCTCAAAAGCACGTACACTCTGCTACTTGTACTCGATTCTCAAGGTCCCTTGTTTAGTGGGTCAGGTCAGCATTCGTGTTCTAAGCACCATTCAGAAACCAGAGGAAATTTAGGTCTATAAGTTGTGCCCCTCCCCCCACTCTTCCACCTGCAAGTATATTGGCCACGTGAATCACAAAGAAGTTTGATTAGAAGAAACTCCACTACTGCTCGAAGAAATTTCTGTTCAGAGGAGCCCAGGGAAGTCTCCCTCATCAGCACAGACCACACCTCCACACCTCCCACCCTCCCTCACTCCCTCCCTCTGGACTGGAGCTGCTGGGAGGGCTGGGGGCAGGGGCAAGACATGGTGCCACTGACTGGACTGTGTTCCCTCCTACGGCCCTACACCAGAAGAGAATGTGATGTAAACAGGTTGGGCAAGGCCAAGGCCACTACTACTTCCCTGGTCTCTCTCTCTCTCTCTCTCCCTCTCTCTTTTTTAAATTCATTTATTTGACAGGGAGTGAGAGAGCACAAGGTAGAGGGAGAGTCAACGGGAGCATCAGCAGAGACCAGCAATTCCCTTGGGAAGCCAGGCAATGGGGTCCAAGACAAGCTGAGTCTAGAGCTTTCAAACTAAGTGGCCCCCAGGCAGAGCAGGTGATATAAATGGGCAAGGGGACCCGGAGTACAACAATCAGGAGTGGACATGCAGACCGTAGATCTCCTACCCGAACAGAAGGAGCCGGCCGCATCTCAGTTTACGCCATTATTACCACAAAGGATTGTGGTCAGTGGTGCCAGCTCCTCTGATTTTTCCCCAGAACTCAGAAACCCAGATTTTTATGTGAATTCTCCCAGTTTTAAAACATTATTGGCCGGGGTGTCTGGGGGACTCAGTTGGTTAAGCATCTGGCTCTTGATTTCAGCCCAGGTCATGATCCCAGGGTTGTGGGATCAAGCCCCAAGTCAGGCTCTGTTCTCAGCAGGGAGTCTGCATGGGATTCTCTCTCTTCCCTTCCCTCTGCTCCTCTCCACCCTCCCCCAAATAAATGAATAAAAATTAAAAAAAAAAATTACTGGCAATTTTAACACATCTTTAAACTATGTGTGCCCTTGACTATGGACACACAGATGTGACCTAAAGACAGGCAATCTGTAACCCCTGCCTGATATCCAAGAGTTAAGGTCAGTTTCTTTCTTTCTTTTCATTAGATGGTTTCTTTAAATTGTGTTCGCACTGTAGCATCCACCCCTTCCCCTTGGCTTTTCCTCTGCCTTCTCCTCCTCTGCATTGGCTCACATCATCCAAATCCTTCAGTCCAAACCCTGGTTCCCTTCGCTCATGCCGTCCTCTTATCAAAATTCCATTTCACGATGACATAACAAGACCCAACTCCCCAAATCAAACACAAAGATTTATGAAAAGTCAAAATGAGTAAAACTTCTAAACTTGGCATTAAAAACCACCTAGTAGACTCCTCCGTCTCCTGAGGGCACTTTAGATGTATTAATATTTCAAAAGCTCATACATGAATTTATTTTTTATTCCTGTTTGATATTGCCTCATGCATACCCTGTCTTTTTTCTTAAAATTCTCGAAGAGCCGTGTCAGCTTCCCAAAGGCCCCCAGCTCATTTCTACAAATGTAAACATGCTAACATTCCAGACCTCCGTCTTCGGAGTTAGCTGACAGTGGTGCTGGAAGCCCCCTTGGGCCTCCTGGGGGTTCTGACCTGCCTGAGGACCGGTGGCCACGACTGGAGCTCTCTGAGGGAATTCTGAAGATGTTCGTCTAGCACCTCAGCAGCCAGGCTCTCTGCCAACCCAGGGGCATGTTCATCCCCCTATTCCTGGATTCCTCCCAATTTCTGGTCATTTTCCAGAACTAAGATGCCAAAAACAGGGTCCACCTTGCCTCTACAGAAAGTAGGCAATTACCTAGATACTGAGATTTAGTCAAAAATACAATAAAAACTAAAAACTTGGGGCACCTGGGTGGCTCAGTGGGTTAGGGCCTCTGCCTTCGGCTCAGGTCATGATCCCAGGGTCCTGGGATCGAGGCCCACATCGGGCTCTCTGCTCAGCAGGGAGCCTGCTTCCTCCTCTCTCTCTCTGCCTGCCTCTCTGCCTACTTGTGACAACTCTCTCTCTCTCTCTCTGGCAAATAAATTAAAAATATCTTTAAAAAAAAAAAAAACTTAAAACTTCCCCGCTGTTCACGACAGCTGAAACCTCAGGCCCAGTTTTTCAGGCCTCCAGGAAGTGTGGGAGACTGTGACCTGGAATAAAGTTTCAGCAAACTTCCGTCCACTCTGAGGGGGAGATACCAGGTGTCAGGCATTTTCCTGGAAAAGCAAAGGGGGGAGCTAGGGAAGATGTGGGCACATGAAGCCCATGGGAAGGGGGCCCAGGAGAGGGCGAGGAACCTGAGATGAGAGGCCCCATAGTCACTGCGCTATTTTGTCTGGATTTCTTCCCTAGGTCGCTCCCACTTTGCTCCTCAGCCAACCCTGGAGCACACAGACAGGGCATTTGCCCACCCACAGGGGAGAATTTGAGGAAAGACTTGAATCCTTCCTCCAGTCCTTAAGGCAAGATGATAGCCCTCACTCCCCTTCCATGCCAGAACTCTCACACCTCCCTGCCAAAGTTGGGGCCATTGACAGAGACAACGCAGGAGACAGATGAAAGCCGCGGGACTGTGAGGCTGCTAATTCCTGCCACTGAAGACTGAGGCGAGCCCTTTCTCATGGAGGGATTTCACTTTTCCTGGTCCAACAGAGATACAGCCCAGAGGGCAAACTCCCATGTTGGGCATAATTCTTCGGGTGAAATGTTTAGAAGAGTCCTGCCAACAAAAAGCAGCAATTTCCATGCAGATGCATGCCTGTGGGGGAAAATGCAATTGTCCCAACAATGGTACTGATGGGACACCCCCTTCCCTCTCCAGTGGGGTGTGGAGGCATGGCTTGAAGGAAGAGATCTATCTGTTCAGATTTGCTCCCTCTGAGCGTGCCAAACATAAATGACTCCCGCATTCCAAAGGGGGTGTTTGCTCCACACGGCTGCTCCATGACAGGGACTGCATGGAAATGAGAAGTCATGTTCCCCTCCTTTTCAGGGGACCCTGGAGAACAAAGGCAGTGTTTTGTTTTCAGAAAGACAGACAGTCAGGACATTCGTGTTTTGTGAAACCCAAAAGGCTAGTTAACCATGTGGAGTTTACAGAGATAAATAATAGTAACAACCCCCTAAGCTTGGTTAGTGCCAGAGGGTGACAGCTCTACAAACCCCTCACCGCGACTCTGAGACCATGCTGGGGCAGCGGCCGATGCAGTGGTGGAAAGAGTTCAGGAGCCGTAGATTGTTCTGGTCACCACTGGTAGTATCAAGATGAATGGGGCAATTTGCGATAAAGGTGATGATGTTGCCGAACTATTTGGGAGGTCTTTAAGTTGGGGTACAGTTACACGTGCCCTAGTGCACGAAGACTTCCCAAGGGCTTTTCAAGGGAACGGATAGCTTTGGGGAATCAACCGCTAAATCAGCTTCTGCATGTCCTCTTTCCTGAAGTGAATTTGTCTAAGACCATGCTACGGGACTCTTCCTAACTCCAGTGGTGCTTTACCAACTTCGCAAGAAGATCATATCCTTCACCCACCATGGTCCTACTCAGGTGCATTATTCTGGGGCGTCAAATCTCATGGCTTCTTCCTGAAGGACAGTCCTTTGAGAGAAGAGGCAGCAAGCTTCAGAAATAAGGAAGGTGAAAAACTCATGGTGAGCCCCTTTTGTTCCTTCTTCCTTCCCCTCACTTTCTTCTTTTCTTCCTCCCCCACCCCACTTTTTTTTTTTTTAAGTTTATATGTTGTCTGGCTTATTTAGGATGCAATGAATGTGAGATCCTCTTCCTTCACTTCTTATGAGTCGGAAGTCAGGAACAAGAAGATTTCAAAGGGTTGCATGCTAATACACTTCTTTGAATTAAAAAATGAAGTGAGATTTTTTTTTTTCTGACATGAAGCAAGTCCAATTTGGCAGAACGGTTTGACGATAAGGACTAGCTTTGCCAATTAATTTATATGATGGACACTCTCCATAAATTTAATGAGCTAAATCTGCAGCTCCAAAGTTTTGATGAAAATATATTTTAATCACAGATATGATATTCCAGTACCTCATCTAATACATACTTTGCAACTACTTAAATTTATGATAAAAAAAATTTTAGACATCAACTCAAAAGCATCTTTCAGAATTCTTTCGTGGAGTACATGAGCTAAAAAAAAACTGAAGCCACTAGTTGAGCTGATTCTTTCCAGGTCAGAGTGCTCATAAAATTTCTTGGTATCTGCTCTTTCTCCCTCTCTCTACACCTGGCTCTGTACCTCACTCTCCTGACCTTGGTTACCAGTTTTCAGTAACCCTTTCAGGTTCCACAAATTAAAGCACACCTGAAAAACCCAGAAAAGTAAAGGAAAAAGCTGTGGAAACCAGGCATAATGTCCCCAAAGCACTTCCAAATACTTTGACTGTCTTACAGATAAGGGGTTCAGGATGAACAGCTTGAATATCTCAACTATTTCAGAAAAAATAATAAATCCATTCATGCTGCTCCCAGTTCCCCCACTGGGCTAATTTCATATTTCCTTCCTAATCGTGAGAAATAGATTATACTCAAAGCCAAACAAAGTAGCAACTTTTCCTTTTAGTCTTTTTTTTTTTCATTAGTTCAGTTGACACTTAATATTGGTTTTATGTATGCAACATAGTGGTTCAACATTTATATACATCTCAAAATGATCACCATAAGTCTAGCCACTATTTGTGGCCATGAGAAGTTCTTATAGACAATATTCCCATGCTGTACTTGTTGTCCTCATGGCTTAATTATTATAACTGAAAGTTTGTACCTCTCAATCCCCTTCACCTATTTTGTCCATCCCCCACCCCCTTTCCCTCTGGCAACCACCAGTTTGTTCTCTGTATGTATGAGTCTGCTTTTGCTTGTTATTTGTTTACCCATTTTTTTTGCTTTTTTGAGTCCAGTTATAAGTGAGATGATGCAGTATTTGCCTTTGTCTGACTTATTTCACTTAGCATAGTACCTCCGGGTGCATCCATGTTGTCCTACATGGCAAGAGTTCATTCTTTTCTTTATGGCTGAGTAATATTTCGTCAGGGAAACACATCCCATCTTCTTTGTCCATTTATCTATCAGTGGGCACTTAGGTTGCTTTCATATCTTGGCTATTGTGAATAACACTACAATGAACACAGGGGTGCATGTACCTTTTCAAATTGGTGTTTCAGTTTCTTTGAGGAAATACTCAGAAACAGAATTAACGGACTGTAAGCTTTGCGCAGTGGCAGTATCGTAGCCAATGAGGTTTCTCTGAGGCACGATTATTGCTAATTGTAAGGTGCTACTATTTTTAGTCTGTTGAGAAAGGTCCACACTGTTTTCCCAAGGGCAAACTTTCCCTTTGTAATGTCTCCATTGACACTGTTTTCTTCTTTTGTCCACAATAACTGCTGCTGGATGTGAAAATAAGGAGAAATAAATCCTGAGATGTGGAGATAGAGATAGATGTAGAGGGAAAAGTAGAGATATCCCTCATTCCCTTTGCTTGGTTGATAGAAAGCCAGAGTACTGAGAATCTCTGTCATTACCAACAAACCTCAGAAAAGGAGATAAACTCCATGACTCTGATTAGCCAGCTAGTGAGCTGGTTCTTACTCTAGACAAAATTCATAAAATTTTTCATGCCACGCCCCTCTTTAGTCATCTGGTGAAGCCTAGCGAAGCCTTTTTTTTTTTTTTTTTTTTTAAAAAAAAACCAGAGAGGCTGGACACTTTTTGTTTATTGTGGCAACACTTAACATGAGATATACCCTTTTAACAAATTTTTAAGTGTAAAATATACTTAAAAAGAACATGTAACATAAGGCCCACCTTCTCAATGAACTTTGACATGTGTTACAGCCACAGGAACTGTGGTGTTCCGGAGATCTCAAGGACTTTTTCATCTCTCCAAACCGAAACTTGGTGCCCTTTGACCACCATCTCCCCATTTCCATCTCCTTCACCACCAACCTCTGTTAACCAACAGTCTTCCCTCTGTTTCTGAAAACCTGAATATTTCAGATGCCTCAGGTAAGTGAGGTCATAGAGTGTTTGTCTTTCTGTGTCTGGCTTACTTCACTTAGCATAATGCCCTCCTGATCCATCCATCCCTTCAATCCAAATGGTGGAATTTCCTTCTTTTTTAAGGCTGGATGACATTCCACTATGTATGTAGACCTCATTTTCTTTATCCATTCATCCACTGATAAACATCTGGTTATTTCCATATCTTGGCTACTTGAATAGTGCTGCACTGAACAAGGGAATGAAAGCATCCCTGTAGGATCCTGATTTCAATTCTTTGGGAAGTGGGATTATAGGGACCCCTTCTCAGAATACATAAAACAAATGAATAAGATTGCAAAAGGAGGTAATTATCTTAAAATACTGTCATCAAAAGATCTTTAAAAGCAATTTTGTGGCATAGTATTGTATGTGCTTTTTTATTAACATATTAAATAGCAAGGTCAGCATTTTACTCAGTAGTAATATCCACCAAAATTTTGAAGTAGTAAGTAGTATAAATGATATTTTGAAATACCTGCAACCACTGTAGAATGTTATAAAAATATCTGTAATTTGGTGACAAATTCACAGATACTGCCAATATTATTGGAGTTTGTTGGCTGTGTACCTAATAAAAGGAAATGTTACATTTTAGTTAAAGCTTAGTGAAAGTACATACATCTGTTTTTTCCCATCCAAATTCAAGGACACCCTGCTCTAAATAAACCGTGACTCAAGCGATATTTTGAGGGCCTATCTTCCCTTTTTGCTCCCTCTTTGCTATTCTGGTTGACTCTTCTTTCCCTAAGCACCTACCCTAGGGTAGTTTGGATTAGTTCATGTAATGGCTCATAAATAACAACCACCATTCATGGACCTTCTACAAGTTCACATGCATTATTTGTATGTCTTAGAACAACTGTCTAAGATCTGTTATGAATAGAACACCTGAAGCTCAGAGAGGTTACTCAAGTGACCAAGGCCACAAAATGGAAGATTGATATTTACATTCAGGTCTGTATGCCTTAAAGCTTGTTCCCATTTCCAGTACATTATACTGCCTCCTTTCAGCTTAGAGAAATGTTGCATCCTAATCAGGAGTCTGAAAACCAAATGCCTCCAAGAAATAATGGAATTTTAGATATAATCATAGAGCTACTTGGAGACAAAGAGTTTTAGATACCCTCTAAATCTCACGATACCAGTGACAGTTCTCACTCACTGCCCCGTGTCTGCAGATAGGTAAGGAACTGAGTCAAACCACAGAAATCTATTCCCAAACCCTGGGAGGGCTGCACAAATTATAGAACGTATGGGCAGACAGAACCCTTCAATACTTTTGAAAGACAAAGAGAGTTTATTTTATCTTAAACTCTGGCCTTATTGATGCTAGGTCCCATATCTTTTTTTTTTTTTTAAGATTTTATTTATTTATTTGACACAGAGAGAGAGAGTGAGAGCAAGAGCAGGAACACAAGCAGGGAGAGTGTGAGAGGGACAAAAGCTTCCTCAGCAGGAAGCCCCACATGGGGCTCCATCCCAGGCCCCCGGGGATGGAGACCTGAGCCGAAGGCAGAGGCTTAACGACTGAGCCACCCTGGCACCCCAAGGAGAGTTTACAAGAAGGATCTTTTTCACCTGGCTGCCATTGCAGGCAGTATTCTAGCTACCTAGCTTCCGGGTGTTTGGGGGGTTTTGTTTTTGTTTTTTAATTACTCCAAACATGTAAAGAAACATTATAGAGGAAGAACTGAGTGCCCAAAATGATGAAGAAAATGACTTGACAATGGCTTTCTGTGGTTACAAGTAGATTTCCCACATCCTTTTTTTTTTTTTTTTTTTAAGATTTTATGTATTTATTTGACAAAGAGAGGAAGGAAAGAGAGAAGCAGGCTCCCCGCTGAGCAGGGAACCCCATGCGAGGGCTCAATGTGGGGCTCAATCCCAGGACCCCAGGATCATAACCTGGGATCATGACCTGAGCTGAAGGCAGAGGCTTAACCATCTGAGCCACCCAGGCGCCCCTATTTCCCATGTCCTAAAAGGATGAAAGTGTTGGGTAGAGGAAGGAGAGCATGTGAACCACGGTTTCACAGACTACTTTTGCAAACACCTTGAAGGCAGTATCCTTCCATCAGACTGTAAACCCTCCAAGGGAAGGGATCGTGTCTTTGGCATCTCTGTGCTCCAGAGCAGGGTCTGATTATTTAACTGAACTAAGGCAGCTCGGGCCTGAGACTTCCGTACCTCTTCAGGGCCTCCAGGCATTTCTCCATCAGTCGAGGGCACTCAGTGTTTCTAGCAGGTTGGTTTCTGTGCCATAAACATCTGGGTAATGCTGTCTCTGATGTATATCTCTCTGTCTTCCTTTTCTCCTTCTCGCCTACCAAGCTTATTTCTACTTTAAGGCAAAACTGGGAAGTATTATACCTACTTCAACCTCTGTATGACAGATCTCATCTGGCTTTTTACTAATATTTGCCACACTCAAATATATGGTGTTCTACTGAGTACATTAGAAAATTAAGATGGACAGCAATGGCTTATCCCTAGTGTCTTTCATACTACAAACATTATTTTAAAAAATTTGCACTTATGTCCAACTAAATTTTCTCCAGTCTTCTTCGTCCAGTGTTAACTCTAAGAAGCTTCTCAAGAAATGTTCATTAAGAGCCCAGATATGGACCCGTAATTCTATGGTCAAATAATCTTCAACAAAGCAGGAAAAAAATACAGTGGAAAAAAGATAGTCTCTTCAATAAATGGTGCTGGAAAAGTTGGACAGCTATGTGTAGAACGAAACTCGACCATTCTTTTACACCATACACAAAGATAAACTTGAAATGGATAAAAGATCTCAACGTGAAGCAGATATCTATCAAAACTCTAGAGGAGAACATAGGCAGTAACTTCTTCAGCATTGGCCACAGCAACTTCTCTCAAGGTATGTCTCCAAAGGCAAAGGAAACAAAAGTAAGAATGAACTTTTGGGACTTCATCAAGATCAAAAGCTTCTGCACAGCAAAGGAAACAGTCAACAAAGCAAAGAGGCAACCCATGGAATGGGAGAAGATATTTGCAAGTGACACTACAGACAAAGGGCTGATATCCAAGATCTATACAGAACTCTTCAAACCCAACACACACAAACAGATAATCATGTAAAAAAAAAAAAAATGGGCAGAAGACATGGACACTTCTTCAAAGAAAACATACAAATGGCTAACAGACACATGAAAAAATCTTCATCATCATTAGCCATCAGGGAGATTCAAATCAAAACCACATTGAGACACCACCCTACACCAGTTAGAATGGCCAGAATTAACAGGAGAGGAAACAACAAGTGTTGGAGAGGATGTGGAGAAAGGGGAACACTCTTACACTGTTGGTGGGAATGCAAGTTGATGCAGCCACTTTGGAAAACAGTGTGGAGATTCCTTAAGAAATTAAAAATAGAGCTTCCCTATGACCCTGCAATTGCACTATTGGGTATTTACCCCAAAGATACAGATGGAGTGAAAAGAAGGGCCATCTGTACCCCAATGTTCATAGCAGCAATGGTCACAGTTGCCAAACTGTGGAAAGAATCAAGATGCCCTTCAACAGACGAATGGATAAGGAAGATGTGGTCCATATATACAATGGAGAATTATGCCTCCATCAGAAAGGATGAATACCCAACTTTTGTATCAACATGGACAGGATTGGAAGAGATTCTGCTGAGTAAAATAAGTCAGGCAGAGAGAGTCAATTATCATATGGTTTCCCTTACTTGTGGAGCATAAGGAATAACACAGAGGATGCTGGGAGATGAAGTGAGTTGGGGGAAATCAGAGGGAGAGACAAACCATGAGAGACTGTGGACTCTGAGAAACAAACTGAGGGTTTTGGAGGGAAGGAGGGTGGGCAGTTGGGTGAGCCTGGTGGTCTGTATTATGGAAGGCATGTACTGCATGGAGCACTGGGTGTGATGCATAAACAATGAATTCTGGAACACTGAAAATAAGTAAAATAAAATAAAATTCAAAAAAATAGGTATTCTTTAAGCACTTATTTATTCTGAGCTTTGAACTATTCTAAGTGCAAGGAGTAGAGGATACAGTGTGAATAAGTGTTTAGCAGCAGTATTAACAAAGATCTATGAATGAATGAAGAAGTTATACATTACCATCGTGCTTCCTAGTTTTTAAATTATTTCACACACACCAGCTCATGTGTTTCTCAAGGCCACATTTCCTTCCCTAGGTGGTAGATAGAACAGGTATTATTACCAAGTATTAACAATGTTGTAAGACTAGCCCAAGTTCTGACAGTGTGTCAGTAGAACTAAAGCAAGAATCAAAACCACAAAAATCTAGCCCAGTATTTGAGACAGCATTTTTATAACCCATTCCTTTCCCAGGCCTACTGCTCTCCCATATAACCAGTGTCATTCAATAAAACCGTGTGTCTATTCTGGATCTCACAAGCCGACTCAAGATTCTCGACACAAGCCCTGCCGTTCTCCATCTCACCCCCAAAATTCCACATGCAATCATTCTACCAGGCCAGTAAGCAGAAATGGCTAACAAAGTATGAATTCCATACTTAAGGATTCCAGTTACCTTTTCGTATGTAACAAATTATCCTGAAACCCAATGGTTTAAAGCAACCATTTCATTGTATCTCATGACTTTGTCTATCTGGAATTTGGGCTGGGTGACTCCTCTATTCCGCATGATGTTGACGGCGGTCATCCACTGTAATCAGTGGGCAAATGGCCTCCAGCACATGTCTGACACCTTAGAGAGGAAGCAAATGGCTTTAACACTGGGACTATGAGCCAGAGCCCCTGAACATGACCCTTCCAGTATGATAGCCTCAGGGTAATCTGGAATTCCTATCCGGAATCTCAGGACTCCAGAGTGATGAGATAGAAGCTGCATGGCTTTTGTGACCCAGCCTCAGAAGTGACATCACATCAATTTCATAATATTCTTCTGGCTGAAACAGCCACAAGCCTGCCTAGATTCAACAGAGGAGACGCAGACACCTGCATCTCCATGAAGAGAGCATTGAAGGATTCAGGGCCATGTTTTAAAACAGTTACATACAGGTTTCTTATAATTCCTTTTCTTGGCCAAAAGTGGTTTCTCTCCCCATCCCACCCATTTCCTCTTCTCAAGCTTTGCTTCTGTCCCTGAGGCATCCTTTTCCTTCCTTGTACCTCTCTCAGCTCTGTTCTGATCTCTGCCAATTGAAAGTAAACTCCCAGAGTCAGACCTTTACCTCTCTTAATAGGACACTTTGTGCTCCCAACAGTACACTTGAGATTGCAGTGCAAAATGGATAAAAGTACAAGCCCTGGGGTCAGAAAGATCTGGATCTCTAATCCCTGCTCTCTCACTTACTGAGAGATCTTGTCCGAGCTACTTAATATCACAAAACCTGTTTCCTAGACTGTAAAATGTAGAAAAAGAGATATACTTCATAGGATTGTCCAAGGGATTAAAAGGGACTATGTAGACAGAGCAATTATCACATTGCCTGATACTCAGTAAACACCCACTAGGTGCTCAGAGTAGTAGTAATAGCAGCACTATTAGTAGTAGCAGTGGTGGTGAACAAGACCTAGCTGGTAAAGAACCATGACGACATAAAGTACTCATGAACATGCAAATGATTTTTTAAAGCTCCAGTCCTTTCTCTCTAGGTACATAAACTGGACTCAAAGAAAATCTGTGTACAAGGATGGATATAGACACACATACACACATGTCAAGTCAAATCTTTTTTTTTTTCTTTTTACCAGATATATTTTACTTATGTTACTTAAATGTCCACATGGATATTTTTCTGTCAGTCATTCACCTCAGCATTTTAAGGGATTTTTGCTAAGAGAGTCTCCCTGTCTTAGAAAAGTATTCAAATGCAGTGGTTGGGCTCAGCAGATCACAAAGAATATAGCATGATGAAAACGTCTCCAGAGCATCATAAAGTATCACTTCAATATTTAAGATGGCTGGATTTACTCCAAGGACTGAGACAGTCTGCCTATCACCAGCTCGGCTTCAAATTATAGTTCTTGGCTCCAGTCCGCAGTTCAATGAATGTGATCAGTGCAAATACAAGGTGAATAAATCTTAAAGATACTGGACAAAGTTATTTCCCAACACAAGAACACAAGGGACAAGACAATCTTGATTAGTCGATGCCCATGCTAGTATTTCATCTTGGACTAGCTGACGTGAAGGTTCGTGTTATTGACTCCCTGTTTGAATCTTCCTTGGAAAAAAAGCAATATTCTACTTTGAATTGGTTATTATCACAACACCCTCTCCATAGTTAAGATCTGTCAATATTCCTTTATCTGGGAGATGCTCAAGGCCCAAGGTTTTACAGGTCCTGACATGAAGTAATCTGCATCACAATTCATGTCACTTACACAGTCCAACCTTTCTAAAACAAGTGAGAATCCTCCCAACAAGGACTCTACCTGCCATTCATCTTCAGCTGTGCAGAGGAACCTGGGTAGACAATAGAGTTAAGGACTTTTTAATAAGAGTCTGAAATTCTACTTCTCAACAGGCAGCAAAAGACTGGAGGAAACATTGAATGTTCCTAGGTTTGGTGTAAGTACAGTGTCTTAATTACCCAGGGCTGCCATCATGAGGTACCATAAACTGGGTGGCTTATCATCTCATCATTCTGGAGGCTAGAAGTCCAAAACCAAAGTGTCAGCAGGATTGGTTCCTCCTAAGAGCTATGAGAAGGAATCTAATCCATGGCTCTCCTAGTTTCTCATGGCTCCAGGGTTCTTTGGCTTATGGCTTCATAACGCCAGTTTCTGCCTCCATCTCCACATGGCCATTTTTTTCCTGGTGTGGGTTTACCTCATGTTCCCTCCATGCATATCTATCTTGCTGTCCAAATTTCTTTTACATAGAGACGTTTGTCATATTGGATTAGGGCCCATTCTAATTATCTCATTTTAACTCTATGCCCTCTGTAAAGACACAACTTCCAGATAAAGTCCTATTCTGAAGTACCAAGGGTTAGGACTTCACCAGATCTTTTTTTGGGAGACAGTATATAACCCATAATATACAAAAGGCAGCACAGAGCAAAACAGAGCAAGGAAATTGTACAGTCATATTACAGCAATGTGGACAAAGGAAAAATGCCAAAGTCATAGAAAAGATTCCCATTCTAGTGTTCTAAAACCACTTCTCAATTGTTTAGTCTCCTTTCCTGCAAGCTACCATTCATGTCATTCCACCTTCAATCTCTGTAATTCAAAACAAAGAGAACAACTTGATACCTTTCCCAGATCTGTTCTGGGAAATCAAGTTCCCAAATAGGTTCATGTGTTAGGTATAAGTTTCCCTGGAGTTTTCTGTATTTGTTATCTCCTTAGCAAGAGAGCTTGTACTAACTCGCAGTCAATTGTTTTGTATCTTATTTTCTAAGAGTAATACATGTGCATGGTAGTTATCATTAGACCTGAATTAGTTGCAAATTGACAAAAATCTCTCCAAACATTGGAACACTGACCTCATCTTTCTCAGAAGAATGTTTTTCCCCCTCTCCACCTCTGGTCTCCAGCTTCTTAGAACCAACACATTCAGGAAAGGTTTAAATAAAGAACCTACAGTATTTATGATGTTCTTAGGCCATATATCCTGCCTCTGCCAAAGACCAGGCTCCTGGAAATGGACTTTCAGTTTCTCTCAAGTACACTTCG
Source organism: Neogale vison (assembly GCF_020171115.1). Classification (NCBI taxonomy): domain Eukaryota; kingdom Metazoa; phylum Chordata; class Mammalia; order Carnivora; family Mustelidae; genus Neogale; species Neogale vison. The sequence goes on from NC_058093.1 coordinate 73,060,183, forward strand.
AAGAAGAACACTACGAATCTGGGAATATCTCCTTCCTTTACCAAAAGAACATATTTTAAGCTTTGAACCTCCTAAAGGACTAGCTACATACAAATGCCATATTAGAAAGGAGAGACAAGAGACCAATTCATAGAAATCATATCTGAGTCCAACTGTGAGACTGTGCTCCATGGCAGAAGCAATGATGTAGAAGGGAAAGCCATGGAAAGAGAAAGGAAAGAGATGGGCAGACTCATTTTTGCAACTGCATCCCAGATTGGATGCTGAGTTTTTAATATTCCAAAGTAAAAAGAGCAGCCATGGTTCAAGAGCTATGTGAGGATGCCTAGCTGGCTCAGTCAGTAGAGCATGTGACTCTTGATCTTGGGGTCATGAGTTCAAGTCCTATGTTGGACATAGAGCTTACTTTTAAAAAAAGAGAGACGTAAAGAAACATTGAATGGCCTGTGCACTGTAACTTATAAATTGGAGTTACAGAATTATAAATAATTGTAATAAACTTAAAAATTAAATAACAGCATCAAAGGAGGATTTAGTTGCCAGACAGACAGAGATCACATTTATTTGACAGACAGAGATCACAAGTAGGCAGAGAGGCAGGCAGAGAGAGAAGGGGAAGCAGGCTCCTTGCTGAGAAGAGAGCCCAATTTGGGGCTTGATCCCAGGACCCTGGGATCATGACCTGAGCCGAAGGCAGAGGCTCTAACCCTCTGAGCCACCCAGGCGCCCCTAGCTGCAACATATTTTTACCTGAGAAATGAATATTACAGAAAATCAAGTTGTAGAAGGTGCATTTACAGCAATCGTGTCCGAGACTCATGTTCAACATGTACATTTCTTTCAAAAGCTACCAACATGTGTTCTATGAAAGAAAAAAATATTTGAATTATCTTCCCCAAACTTGAATATCATTTCAGAGATAGAAGTCACTTAGCTTAATGTTTGCTTGGCTACTTGTGCTAGAGTGCTGGTTTTAGATATTTTTCTTTCAAGTGAAATTGTAGCTTTATCATACATATATATTTCATGACATCTCAACATTGATATGTTGTAATAACTATAATATTTATGTTGCATGATCTCAAAACAAGGACAGCTCTTAGACTTTATCTAACCTTTCCAAGTGATTTTTACATACATATCACTGTATGCCATATAAGCTTCCAGCAACTCTGAAGAGGAAGTAGAAAAGATGTTATTAACTCAAAAGAATACAGAGGTCCAGAATGGATATGGGACTTGCCCGAATGTGCCCCTAGGACAGAGCCAGGAGACGTTTCATGCTCCCTACATCCTCTTTTCCATTTCTCTTTCATGTCCGTGTCGCCTCCAAACACTCTGTTTGCTCAGATACTTGAGTCAAAGTTACTCTCCCCAATCTTTGGGCATAATTCTCAATAACAGAATCACCCATGATGAAGACCACAAAATTTCTCAACGGCTCTCACTTTCAGCGCCATCACGCTGTAGCCCCAACTTGGGTTTTCCCACCACTAAGAACAGTTCACCTCTAAGATTTCTAGTTGGTTCTTACTTGCTGACACAACGTCCTCAATTTCTGCTTCCATCCCCACTTACCTACTCAACCTGCCATTTGCCATTGTTGGTCAGTCAAAAAATACCTATTGAGAACCTACTGTACCTGGGCCTGGGAAATCAGTGGAAGATTAGCTAACCACCAGCCCAGCCTAGCTTGACTCTCCCCACCCCAGCACAGCCGAGCCCATGTGTTGACCTCTTAGTCCTTTAGTAGCTCCCCATACCCCAGTCCACACCTGCTCTGAAGGCATCAACTGTCTCCCCAGCAATAGACATTCATTTCAACTTTACTCTCCCCTGCATCCTAAAGGTCTTCAGCTTGCTGATCTTCCAATCCCCAGATCTGAGCCCCTCATCATTCACATTCTCTGCTCCCAGATTCCCTTGCTGCTGGTTAAGATCCTAAAACTCTGATGACGAGATCCACCGCAAATTCAAATTCTCCAACTTGACCTAAGACTTTTAAATTACTCTAAACATTCCAGAAAGTATCAAAACAAAAATGGCTGGATGTCTTAAAGATGAACGTGTTGATTTGAAATGAGATAACAACTCGTAATCACATCAGTTAACCAGGAACAAAATAGCAATGAGCTCAGTGTTGCTGTTGGTGCTTATGCAGAGTTTAGGAATTCCTGAATGCAATTGGCCAGAAGGATCCCTTGGAGAGAGAGTTTTTTTGAAATATGGAATCCCAAGTCCTACTTCAGATCAGTGAAACAGAACATCCAGAAAATGTATATCTAAAGCTCTCCAGGAGACTCTGATGCAGCCAATCCACAGACTGGCATCAGGGTCCTACCGAGCTACACTATACTTTCCTCCAGGACACAACAAAAGGGATTTCTTCACTGAAGAGGAGTCTGGATTGAATGATCAGCTTTTACATTTTATTTCCTTTTTTTTTTTTTCTCCCCTATCTGAACCTGAAAACTGTTAGTGTTATCTATTGTCTACACTCCATCTCTACCCCATACTTGGCTTTTAGAGCTCCACTTACCGATGTGGTTTGGGAGCCCAATCCCTTCCCTGCCCCAGATCAGCTGTGTCAGTCCAGAACTCTTGCCAGTCTAAAAATGGCAGCAGTGGGTGTGCATGTGAATCCCGCTCTTTCCACATCCACCAAAGTGAAACACGCGCAACTTCTCTTACTTTTCCCACTGATGGAGACTGACGACTTGCTTTACTCTCTACTGCTCTCTTGCCTCATTTGTAATGACTTTATGTTAGCCAAAATGAATGCTTCTTCACGTCTGCCCTTACAGCAGAAGTAAAGGCGAGATGAATATCATATCTGTGCTGGACTAAACACTTAAATCCGTTGCTGCTGCAATGGCCCTGGTGGACTCTCTGAGTGCGGCTTATGTCACTGTTTTTGAAACATCTTTATGGTCAGTGAAAAGATCAAGCATTACCTCCAGTGATGGTAAGATCCAAATAGCCACTTCCAGTAACATCCCTGAAGATGAGTCATAGTCTGATCAGTTGATTTATAATAAACCTTCCCCACATGTATCTTGATAAAAGCAGACCTTTCAGGACTTTTTTTTTCCAGTCCCCTACCAAGGTTTTCCATTTCATACTTTCCAGTTGCCAGATAACATACAAAATTAGAATTTTCCTCATTTGCTATGGATTTGATTGATTACATAGTCCTTTAAAAAAAAATGTTACCTGCAAATGCAGAAACTTGACCCCAATCTCATATACACACACACAAAAATTAGGTAATTCTCTAAATGTTGTCTCTTCTTGTCTTTTTCTCATTAAATTGTAAAAGGTTTCATACAGGTCAACATAGCTGGTGCCGCCTTACTTTCATTTCTGTAACAATCTTCTTTATTATTAATAACAGTTATGGCAATAAAAGCAATAATAATGACTACATTTCTTCCCAAGAGCACAAAGGTCTTGGCCGTGGGTACCAACATGCACTAAAATATACAACAGATGCTGTAAATCTTTTTTTTTAACATCTTGAATGTCTTATACTATCTTCCTTTAGTTACTATTCTCAGTTACTAAAAGCAAGAGAGTGGTAAATATATATATATATATATATATATATATATATATATATATATATTAATTTAATGTCCTTCTTTCCTTTTCTCCTTTTAACAGATTAGCTTCACATTTTCAGTCTTTCAAGTCCCATATACACATCACAAATTCATTGAAATTGAACAGACATTAGAGAAACACTTCTGTTTTCTTCTCAAGGAAGAATGAAGTCCAGAACTGACATAGGGGTTTTTCTAAGGCACCAAGAGAAGATGGCCATGATTTATCTAGAAGTATGCTGTGTCTCTGAGGAAAGACAGGTTTCAGGCCCCCAGTCTGGACTCTTCTCTTCTCACCCTGAATCATTCTCTCTTCCCTTATTGAACCAGCATTTTGTTTTGTTTTGTTTTAATTTAAATTCAATTAGCCAACATAGAGTACATCATTAGTTTCAGAGGCAGTGTTCAATAATTCCTCAGTTTCATATAACACACATCAGGTGCCCTCCCTAATGCCCATCACCCAGTTACCCATCCTCCCACCACCTCCCCTCCAGCATCCCTCAGTTTGTCTGCTAGAGTTAAGAGTCTCTCTTGCTTTTTCTCCCTCTGTGATGACTTCCCATTCTGTTTTCCCTCCTACAGTCCTCTGTCCTGTTTTTTTATGTTCCACATATGAGTGAAATCATATAATAATTGTCTTTCTTTGATTGGCTTATTTTACTCAGCATCATACCCTCCAGTTCCAGCCACATCAATGTATATAGTACATTTTCATCTTTTCTGGTGGCTGAGTAATACTCCATCGTATATATATGCTACATCTTCTTTATCTATTCATCTCTCAATGAACGTCTCAGTTCTTTTTGCAGTTTGGCTACTGTGGACATTGCTGCTATGAACATTGGGTGCAGATGCCCCTTCAGATCACACTACATTTGTATCTTTCAGGTAAATCCCTAGTAGTGCAATTGTTGGGTCATAGAGTAGCTCTATTTTTAACTTTTTGAGGAACCTCCGTACTGTTTTCCAGAGTGGCTACACCAGCTTGCATTCCCACCAACAGTGTAAGAGGGTCCCCCTTTCTCTGTATCCTCTCCAACATTTGTTGTTTCCAGTCTTGTTAATTTTAGTCATTCTGAGTGGTGTGAGGTGATACCTCACTGTGGTTTTGATTTGTTTCCCTAATGCCAAGTGATATGGAGCAATTTTTCATGTGCCTGTTAGCCAAAGAAGACATCTTTGGAGAACTGTCTGTCTGTTCATGTCTTCTGCCCATTTCTTGACTAGATTCTTTGTTTTTTGGATGTTGAGTTTCATAAGTTCTTTATAGATCTTGGATATTAGCCCTTTATCTGGTATGTCATTTGCAAGTATCTTCTCCCATTCTATAGGTTGCTTTTAGTTTTGTTGACTGATTCCTTTGCCATGAAGAGAGCTTTTATCTTGGTGAAGTCCCAATAGCTCATTTTTGCTTTTGTTTCCCTTGCCTTTAGAGATGTGTCTAGTAAGAAGAAGTTGCTGTGGCTGAGGTCACAGAGTGAACCAGCCTTCTAGAAATGTATCTTCTCTTCGATTCATCTAGTAGACCCCTTACTATCAGTGAGATAGAATCTGACTTGTTGGTTATTTTTTTCCCACACACCACCCCTACCAATCCAAGGGCAGCCACAAGATGACTGGCGCAGGAGGTACAGATCAAGTTTTTCCAAAGCAGAGAAAGATAAAAATGATTGAACAAAAACCCCTGTTCAGCCCAGACTCTCTTTTTTATTCATTCCAACATACTAAACATTTATAGAACTTTTATAGTCCTGGAACAAATTCCCTTGAAAATGGAGGCTGGGTTGTGGTTTACTTTCTAAGCTTCATTAGGATATGTAATCCCAGGGCATTGTGATGAAGGAGAAGAGAACGGAGTCAGGTAAGACTGGGGAGCACATATAAGATGCTATGTTACAAAATTAGTCCCTTCACAAAAAGAAGTCTCTTGAGATAACCTCATCAGAAAGCTGTCTCTCAGAACAGTCCCTCAACGGGTGAAAAGAGAGACAAATTACCTATCTGCCCCCTCATATCTATCAGATCCTGGAGACATACTAAGTCAGTTACCACCCAGCAACCTCAGTGGAAGACTTCCAGAGCTCTAGAAAGACAGGCAAGGCCAGAGAATCCGAGGTGGCACAGAAGAGTTGTCTGATACACTTACCACATGCAACGAAACATCTTGTATACTACTTCCTGGTCAAATATAACTATCACGGTGCCTGGGTGGCTCAGTCGGTTAAAGCCTCTGCCCTTGGCTCAGGTCATGATCTCAGGGTTCTGGAATCGAGCCCTGCATCAGGCTCTCTCTGCTCAGCAGGGAGCCTGCTTCCTCCTCTCTCTCTCTGCCTGCCTCTCTGACTACTTGTGATCTCTCTCTGTCAAATAAATAAATAAAACCTTTTAAAAATATATATAACTATCAAAAGTACAATCAGATACATCCTACCTATATTTTCAAGTCACAGCCAAGGACAAAAATACCTCCCAATCACTCGTTTCCTTTGAAAAAGACATATGTAATAATAGTATATAATTTTTTGCAGAAATTGTTTTTACCTATGAATTTCATTTAAGGTGTTTCCAAACAATAAGCTTTCATCAAAGAAAAAAACAGTTGATCTGGAAAATTTTTGTTGCTGAAGCCCCTCTAGATTAGCAGAATCAAATAAATATCAAGTAAGGACTTCTAAGAAAACACTAAGAGATCATGTGAGCTATCTAGGCAGCCACCTTGTCAGGAAGGTGGTTACACAGATGACCCTGACTTTCTCAACAGAGTAGTGTGAGCATGACATCCACCACTGTGAGAGAAAGAGGGAGAAATTGAGGAAGAATAAATTACTCCCTTTGCTAGTATGTAAATAAATTATTTATATGCAAATAACATGAGCAAACGAGTTATAATACAAAAAGTCTATCTTATAAAGAAATTTTTTATATGGCTGCTGAAAAAATTAAAAAAGCCTTTTTTTTTTATTATTATCCTACCAAATTTCCCACTAAATTATTTAGGCCAAAATAACTCTCCATCTGATGCAATCTGAATCAAGTGTCATTGGATACATCTTTAATTGTCATTAAAACACTTCAGCTCAGTGTAATTTCTTTCTGCCCCAAGGGTGTCCAACTGTCCTTAAGGACAAATGATTCTACCATCATCACCACCATCATTAAGTATTTGGATTGAGTTGAAAATTCATTTTGGATAATAATGCCTTATGTTAGAGAAGTCGTTTATTTGAAAGGCACAGAAGACAACTTAATTCTACTATGTACCAAGTCCTTGGCATGAAATAGCAGTTCAAGGTGCTTACACCATGAACCCCAAATCCTTAGGCTACTTTTATTTTCAGTTTGTCCAAAACTCTTGAAAACTTAGCTCTATTACTTACATTTGAGTACTCCCTGCCTACAAGGAAAATAAGGAGTCTGCTCAGGCCCTCCAAAATAGTACTGGGGACCTTATCTTGTAGGACTAGTCCACCCAAAAATGCCTTTACCCCTGTACCAGTTTGCCAGGGTCACTAGAATAAAGCACCACACAAATTCTGAGCAGCTTAAACAGCAGAAATTAGTTTCGTCATTTTCTGGAGACTAGAAGTTCAAAATCAAGGAGATAGCAGGGTTGTTTCCTTCTAAGGGCTGTGTAGGAAAGATCCATTTGAAGCATCTCTTTCTTAGGGAAACAGATGGCTGTTTTCGTCCTATGTCTCCATCCCTTCCTCAGCATCTTGCCTCTATGCAAGTCTCTGCACCGGAATTTCCTCTCTTGATAATGAAACAGTCAAACTGGATTAGGGTCCACCCAACGGTTTCATTGTAACTTGATTATCTCTAAAAGATTCTATTTCTAGGGGCACCTGGGTAGCTTAGTCAGTTAAGCATCTGACTTCTGTTCAGGTCATAATCCCAGGGTCCTGGGATCGAGCCCCACATGGAATTGGGCTCTCTGCTCCATGGGGGGCCTGCTTCTCCCTCTCCATCTGCCTGCCACTCCCCCTGCTTGTGCATGCTCGTTCTCTTTCTCGCTCTCAAATAAATACATAAAGTCTTAAAAAAAATACTTTTAAAAGATACTATTTCCAGGGGCGCCTGGGTGGCTCAGTGGGTTAAGCCGCTGCCTTCGGCTCAGGTCATGATCTCAGGGTCCTGGGATCGAGTCCCGCATCGGGCTCTCTGCTCAGCAGGGAGCCTGCTTCCTCCTCTCTCTCTCTGCCTGCCTCTCTGCCTACTTGTAATCTCTCTCTGCCAAATAAATAAATAAAATCTTAAAAAAAAAAAAAAAAGATACTATTTCCAAATAAAGTCACATTCTGAGGTACTAGACACACCACTTCGACATGTGAATTTCGACATGGAACTCCCTAACACTCTTATGTCTCAATTACATGGTCTGCAAAGATGGGCTCCATGGTGGTAATGGCAGAGGTTAGAAGGCAGTCTCCAGTGTCCAGTCAGAGCCCTCAGTTGGCTGTGAGAACTCAAATAAGTCACCCTCAACCTCCTTAAGCTCCTTTTCTTCACCTGTAAAATGGGAATGGTAATAGTAACCACCCCACAGGATGACCATGAGGATTAAACAGTCAATCTATGTGTCTGGCACATAGTCAGTGTTCCTGATATGTTAGTTATTATTAGCATGAATTATTATTAACCTAAAATTATCAGTCTAAACCAAAAAGTGAAGCTTATAAACCCAACGGTAGAGAAGACAATTTCTACTCTCCCTCTCCAAACAGCTTACAGTCGCCCTTACGTAAGACTGCCTTTCAAACTAGACAGGCTCCCTGGGCCACACTACCAGGAACAGTTAGTTGGCTTAGAATTACAGAGCCTGGTCTCCACCATGTCCCACCCTTTAATGACACAACACACAATATTACGACATTAGTTCCAGCTGTAACATAGAGATTCAACAATTGTGTATGTTATGCTATGCTCATAAGTGTAGTTACCATCTGTCACCCTATGATACTATTACAATGTCATTAATTATTGCCACAAGATTTCTTTTTTTTTTTTTAAGATTTTATTTATTTGACAGAGAGAGATCACAAGTAGGCAGAGAGGCAGGCAGAGAGAGAGGAGGAAGCAGGCTCTCTGCCAAGAAGAGAGCCCGATGCGGGACTCGATCCCATGACCCTGAGATCATAATGTGAGCCGAAGGCAGAAGCTTAACCCACTGAGCCACCCAGGCACCCCGCCACAAGATTTCTTAAGAGGCAGAGTTGAGGTCTGTCTGGCCAAAGAGTTGAGGTCAGTTGACTGACCAAATGTCCTACTTCACATGAGTCTTCTGCAGGAGATACTATGCCACATAGCTTCTTCTCACAATATCTGCTTTCCTGTATCTCAGAAAGTCAGTCCTACTCTACATAACCTATTTTTCTGAGGGGGAGGTGGGAGGGAGAGGGAGAGGAAAAGAGAGAATTTTTTTTTAAGATTTTTTTTTAAAGATTTTATTTATTTATTTGACAGACAGAGATCACAAGTAGGCAGAGAGCAGGCTGAAAGAGAGAGAGGAAGAAGCACGCTCCCTGCCAAGCAGAGAGCCCGATATGGGACTCGATCCCAGGATTCTGGGATCATGACCTGAGCCGAAGGCAGAGGCTTAACCCACTGAGCCACCCAGGCGCCCCTTTTAAGATTTTTTAATTTATTTTGTGTGTGTGTGTGTTTGAGAGAGAGGGAGAGAGAGGGTGAGAGAGCACGCAAGCACGGGGAGGGGCACAGGGAGAAGCAGACTTCCCACTGAGCAAGGAGACCGACTTGGAACTCAACCCCAGGACCCTGGGATCATGTCCTGAGTCAGAGGCAGATGCTTAACTGACTGAACCACCCAGGTGTCTGGGAGAGACAGAATCTTAGACAGGCTCCACACAGCTGAGGGCCCAGTCCAGGGCTTGATCTTACTGAGCCAAAACCAAGAGTCAGACACTTAACTGACTGAGCCACCCAGGCGCCCCTCTACATATCCTATTTTAAGCAGTTTATATGGTAATGAGATAGCCAATCTTTGTGTACATGTGTGTGATGATTGTTGAAATTTTTCCCAAGACCTTACAAATGTATTAATAATCATAGAGTTGATATATTAAATTTACAAAAGCCTGGGATAAGAGGAAAGTCTCTGCTCTCAAGATTTTAATCTTATATAAGGAGAATCTGAGACTTGTTATAAATACCTGTTTTTACAGTGTGATTTTCATGTTTGGTTTATCCCTACCTTTTTATGAAGCTGGGAATAAAACAGAAAGACCTCCACAGTGGAGTGGATCTCTGAGCACACCAATGAGCCTCCTCTCCTGGGTGACAATGGTATAGACAAACACTTCACAGCCCAATGTGTTCAGAAGATGTGTTTCCTGGGAAGAAGTCTAAAACTTCATTAGAGCATCCAGGATGATGTTATGACTTTTGTGGTTTCCTTCCTTCATTATAAATAAATAAATAAGTAGATAGATAGCTAGGTAAATACATACATATATACTATACTTTTCAGCTGATAGGCATAAATATATATTAAATATATTTTTATGCTAATATAATTTTTAATGATTTTATTATTAATAATTATTTATTATATAATTTTATATAAATATCTATTATTTATTATATAATTATTAATATAATTTTAATATATTTTATATATAATTTTTTCTTTGACCTAAAGGCTCACTTTATTCTTCTGATTTTAAAAGAAATTAAAAGAACATCATGGGTCCTCAGAACTATTTCGGTCCTAGGCACTGAATTTACTGTGCCCAGCAGATGTCAGTCTGGAAAGTATCTGAGGCACTAGAGTATTTGATGCAAGGTTTCTAGCTGCTGACTACCCCTTTTTTTTTTTAAGATTTTACTTATTTATTTGACACAGAGAGAGAGAGATCGCAAACAGGCAGAGAGACAGACAGAGGGAGAAGAGGAAGCAGACTCCGCACTGAGCAGCAGAGAGCCTGATGTGGGGCTCAATCCCAGGACCCTGAAACTGTGACCTGAGCTGAAGGCAAAGGTTTAACCCACTGAGCCACTCAGGTGCCCCTGGCTGCTGACTAACGGATTCACTTTCCAACATCAAAAAGGCCTTTGAGTTCCATAACCCTTCTTTACTAAAGTCCTATAAGAAAGAAAATAATAGGGACGCCTGGGTGGCTCAGTAGGTTAAAGCCTCTGCCTTTGGCTCAGGTCATGATCCCAGGGTCCTAGGATCGAGCCCCACTTTGGGCTCTCTGCTCAGCAGCGAGCCTGCTTCCTCCTCTCTCTCTCTCTCCCTGCCTCCCTACTTGTGATCTCTCTCTGTCAAATAAATAAATAAAATCTTAAAAAAAAAAAAAGAAAGAAAGAAAATAATATACAGACTTATTGGGACTTTACATTCCAGCACACAGTTAGAGAAAGGATTATATAAACTCTTTGTACATATTCATATATTCATACTTACCACATCTCAGAAATTTTCTTAAGTTGTTTTGTTTTGTTTTGTTTTGTGATCTCTACACCCATGATAGGGCTTGAACTCACAAAACTGAGAGCAAAAGTTGCATGCTTTTCTCTGATTGAGCCAGCCAAGCGCTCTTACACATCTCAGTTTTAAAGCACATACTTTATTCTCTCTGAATTCCCTCTGTAGATATATAAATATATAAACAAGTATTTGATGCTTTTAAAGTGCACCTCTCACAAATCAAAGTTACTAAAGAAGAAAGAAAGGAAACAAATGTTTACTGAGACCATACTATGTATCAGGAATTGTCTTTGGTATATCCACTTGGCTAATCCAGGGAGACAAAGATTATTATCCTTACTTTTTTTTTTTTTTTAAGATTTTTAGTTATTTATTTGACAGAGAGAGAGATCACAAGTAGGCTGAGAGTCAGGCAGAGAGAGAGGGGGGAGCAGGCTCTCTGCTCAGCAGGGATGCTGAGGCAGATGCGGGGCTCAATCCCAGGACCCTGAGATCATGACCTGAGCCGAAGGCAGTGGCTTAATCCACTGAGCCACGGGCGCCCCTATCCTTACTTTTATATAAAAGGAAACTGAGACTAAAGAGGTCAAGTAAATTTAGTAATGGTGAGGTAGAACTCAAATCCAGGTGCTTTGGATTTCAAAGTCAATGTTCTTTCTACTACAGCAAATAGATTATTTACATTGAATTGTCCTATTTAATCTCTTTAAGATAAAAAGACTTGAAGTGACTTTTTTCAAGAGAAAGTAGCCATTTTCAAATTAAGCCAGTTATCAGGTAAAATCATGTCATCCAATAGAATTACAAACTTTTGGAGGCAGAAGTACATTAGAAGACCCCAAATCTTTAATCCCTTCATATTCTGGATGAAGAAATCCCAAAAGGATTTGTGATATTTACAATATCACATAGAAAGCAGTGTACATACAATCATTGCCCCTCACTAAACACAAAAAAAAACCATAAATAATCTTTATATCTGAAACATTAAAAAAAAAAAAAGACCAGTAGAAGAGAGTAACATGAATAGAGAGTTACTCTGAACCATTTTTCATGGTTCACGATTGTTGCTAAAGGTACCTTCCTTTATCCATTATCATATGCCCCCAAACTGAAGATCAAGTGAGTCAACTTCATATGACTTTACGTTCGTACAAACAACTGTGGGTTTCAGTAATCAAGGCAGATTCTATTGAGCTACAGAAACTGAACTGGGCTTTGAAAGATGGATAGAAGTAGAATGGAGTGCCAAGTGCTTTCTAGATGATCAGAACAAAGCCACGGATGGAACCACATTAGCATTTACCCTGAGCTTTGAAATTTTAGAAAGCAGTTTCAAGGGGAACTGGTGGCTCAGAAGGGTGAGCGTCTGCCTTTGGCTCAGGTCATGATCTTCGGGTCCTGGGACTGAACCCCACATTGGGCTCCCTGCTCAGTGGGGAGCCTGCTTCTCCCTCTGCCTCTCTCCCCTGCTCATACTGTCTCTCTCTCTCTTCTCTCTCTCTGTCTCAAATGAATAATTTATTTTAATCTTTTAAAACAAAAGTAATTTCATAAAACTTACCTCCATTATATCTTACAACACTGTGAGATTTTTTTTTAAGATAGATTTATTTACTTATTTATTTATTTATTTGACAGACAGAGATCACAAGTAGGCAGAGAGGCAGGAGGAGGGCGGTGGGTGGGGGCTCCATCCCAGCACCCTGGGATTATGACCTGAGCAAAAGGCAGAGGCTTTAACCCACTGAGCCACCCAGGCAGCCCAGTTTTTTGTTTTTGTTTTCTGTGTGTGTTGTTGTTTTTTTTAAACAACTGCATACAATTTAGTTATTTTTAAGTTAAAAATCAATGAATACTTGTAAAACTTTTCAAAACAATACAGAAGTATATAGACTAAAAAGTGAAAGTCTCTCTTAATCCCTTCCACAAATTCTATCCAGAGCCCTTTCTCACAGGTGAAGTTTGGCATGTATCCTGTCAGCCCTTTCACAATGCCTTTATACACACACACACACACACACACACACACATGCAGGTCCTGAAATATTCAGAAAAGCTAGAAATAGAGGCAGGAGATTAACCGGAAGAAAAGAAACTTTGAAGAAAGAATTGAGATGTTTCAGGATGAACTAAAATATTTTACGACAGGCAATGTAACCCATATATCATTCAAGTGTTGGAGCTGGAGTTTATGTTTGGTTTGGGACAGGGAGGGAGAGAGAGAGAGAGTTAAAAATAATTACTGGGGGGCGCCTGCATGGCTCAGTGGGTTAAGCCTCTGTCTTCGGCTCAGGTCATGATCTCAGGGTCCTGGGATGGAGCCCCGCATCGGGCTCTCTGCTCAGCAGGGAGCCTGCTTCCCCCCCACCACCTTACTCTCTGTCTACTTTTGATCTCTCTGTCAAATAAATAAATCATTTTAAAAAATTATTATTCGAAGTCCTCAAGGGTGGTTGTTGGGTGAGAGCAGAGCCATCCCAAAGAGCCTAGTTACTTAGTGTACACAGATTATATAAATTGGAAGGAACAAGACTGTCTAGTTCTCCAGCCCTCCAAGCTAAAGAATCTACTGGTTTTTTTTTTCTGGAGGTGGTAAGAAGTCTTGAGGGTTGATGAGCATGGCATGGATGATGTGATTGATGTTTCAGAAAAATACATCTTGTATCAATAGGCAGAACATAGACTTTGAAGTTATGGAGGCCAATTAATAAATTAGTAGATCCTTAAAGCATATATTCTCAAGGAAATAGTCTTCAATAAGGTCAAAGATTTATATACAAGTATTTTCACCACAGTATTATAAAAGCAAAAAGTTTCTAAACAAGAAAACAACCAAAATAGCCAAAAGTAGGAAAGTAGTTAAGTAAATGGTGGCATCCCCAATTCAATGAAATTTCATGAAGCCATTAAAAATAATGTTTTTGTAAAACACTTCGTGACATGAAAAATGCTGGTAATGCAATGTTGAGTGAACACACTGACACAAAACTATATATGAGCTTGACCCCAATTATATAGAGAATTTCCTTAAGAATACTGTTGTGATTATCTTGCCTTAGGAAAAGACCATTAGTCATAATGAACACATTTTAGTTTATAATGCTCTGCTTTCAGTAAATAAATTAGAGAAAACTTTTATGTATCAGCATGACTTGGCTAAAGGACTGTTTCGATTCCTATTATCAGTTCAGGTTTATCTTCTAAGCATAAGAAGGAGACCAGCCAATAATAATTAGACTCCACTTCTCTGAGCAGGACTTAGAAGTAAATAAGGCAATGAAAGGTAAGGCTCGCTTCTAATATAATAACCCTGAACCCGTGGGGAGACAGCACCGGCTCCCGGACCTCTTGTAATGCCAATATTCAAAAAGAAACCCCAAAATTATAATCCACATCCATCTAGAAAGGAAGAAAGCAAAAGCCATAGTTATCACTGGAAACACCACTATGGACAATGTGTTTCACTGTTATGCTAATAAGCATGTATCACTTTGAAAATTAGGGAAAATTTTTGTTTGTTTGTTTGTTTAGCTGGGTTTATTTGTTTAAGTAAAGGAGCAAGTGCCTAAGACTATGAAATGCAGGAACAGAGTAACCAAAAAAGATCCAGCAGTACTTTCTAATTCAGGATATAAAGGCTTGATAAAATACAGTTTAACATTGTGTCCACATTTCATTGACTTTTCAAAGAAAGAGGATTATAGACACTTTAGACATTAAAAAAAAAAAAAACTCAAGTAGTTAATTTTCTTGGGCTTTTCCCAAAGAATCCGTGTGGAATAAAGTGGAAAAGTGAAACAGTACCTTCTCTCCAAGAAATCTTTCTCCCAAACTGCTAAGATAGCTTTCCATCAGCACTATCAGTGTCATAATACAAGAACATTTCAAAATTTCAACTATTCGTCCAAAACAAGCAAAACAATAAAAAGAGAAAAATTACACAGTATTGCTGTGACATTTTTGAAGGGCACTGAGTTCAGACCCATCCTTTTCTTAAACAAGTTCTCAAATCTTCATTCTATAGATCCTCACGCTGTAACTACTTCATAAATGCTAATAGGACTATAAAGTTACTATAATGATTTACAATAATGAAAACAGAGACTCCTAAATTAGCAGTCTATTCTCTAGTTTCCACCAAAATAGTCAACAGGTAAATTCCATTTTGTCATAAAAGTCCTATTTCTATTATTTCAGTTGTTAAACCAAATGGTAATGAAATAAAAATTTACAGTGCCTGATGGGGCCAGCATTAACCCAATCCTGCCCACAGTCTTCATTAAGATTGACTGTGCACTTCCTCCCTGACCTTGACCTCCCCCAGGAGAAATAGACACCTCTAGACCGCCCAGAGCTTCCTATCCACTCTTACAAGAATTTCCCTGGGTAATTATGTAAAGCTCAAATAAAATCAAATAAAATTAAATAGAAATCAGAATACTCTAATTTCACTAATAAAAAATAACTAAGAAAAGTTTATACCATCTATACAACATTTGTTTCTTAGTAGCAATGGATGCACAGTAAGAATATGGACAGAGGTTAACAAAAAAAACTTGTATGGTATGTTTTTGCAGGCTCTGACATACTCATGGTTTTTTTCCTGATCTCGCACTTAGACTTCTTAATTTATTTTTAAGCCTTGGCATTGTAAGTTGAACTGAAACTGGTAAATTAAGCTTCCTGAGGCCCATGGGCCTTATTGGAAAATAAATTTGTTAAGATTTATTTAACAAATACTTATTAGCCAACTGCTCTGTGAAATGCACTATTAAATAATTAGGTATTAGAAAATAACTATTTCACTGGTGCAAATTTTAAAACTACTAATTCTTTTTCTGACTGTTGACCATTAACCATTCCTCCTCAAAGCCTTCTCTGCCCAATATGAGACGAAAAGTAATACAATCCAAATACTTAAGGATCATTAACATAAAGTCTTTAATTTACTCATATAGTCTGATTCAATTTTCAAGTTCAAACCCCAAGAATATACATAGCAATGCTAAACATCAAAACAGTGATATGTCAATAATGCATGCTTAGAAAGCTTTTTTTCCTAGTTTTATTGAGATATACTTGGCATATAACATTGTATTAATTTTAGGTATGCAACATATGATTTTATATACAGCAAAATAATTATCCCAATAAATTTAGTTAACATCTATCACCACACAGTTACGAATATTTTTTTATTATGAGAACTTTTAAGATCTACTCTCTTAGCAACTTTCCTTTTTTTTTTTTTTAAGTAATCTCTACGCCCAACATTGGGCTTAAACTCATAACCCCAAGATCAAGAGCTGGATGCTACCAACTGAGCAGCCGAGTGTCTTCTTTTTCTAAGTAAACAGCAGTTTTCAAATATACGATACCTATTGTTAGCTAGAGTCCCCATGCTGAACATTACATCCCAGAACTTATTTATCTTTTAACTGGAAGTTTGTACTTTTTTATCACCTTTGCCCATTTTAGAAAGTTCTTTAAGGATACCAAATCCTAGGATGTCTGTATGCTCAGCAGCATGATTATATCTGTGGTGGCTTCTAGTTGTAATGAAAATTTTCTTGTGAAATAGGACCCCAACCTAAGTTTCCCCAGGCCTCCTGAACTTGTGAATATAAACAAAATCACACCAATAATTAGAACGCAAATTCTGTTGGTCCTTGCATCCACCTGGCAGGACCTCAACAACTTAACAAAATTTCTCAATGCTTCTGGAGCACAAGTGTTCTTTGAAGTCAGGTGTTTCTAGAATTCAGATGTGCTCATGAAGAATCCAAGCATCTGCTGTGGCTTCTCTGACATCCACTGGGTACTTCCATGTCACCGGGCTCTCGCGCTCTGCCGGACCACAGTACTGCCATTGGCCACGGAGAGATGTGCTCTGGAATGGGGATAACGCCCAACTTCTGCCTGATGCTGACGAGAGCTGACGTTACAACATGTTCAAAGGTTCCAACATAGTGAGGTTTGTGTAACTGAACCATCAGGATTTGGGGTTTTTCACTCAGTTGTCCACGTGAAGCTATTATAACACTGTAGGTTAACTATACTGAAATCAAAATAAAAACCTATTAACCTAAATAAATAAAGAGAAATTTGGAGAAAAAAAAATTTAGGTTTTGTTTGTGGTTTGACTTTTATAAGGCAACCTGCTCCTCACAGTAACCAGATCTCTAACACCGGGTCAGGCGTGCTTGACACCTTCCTTCTTTAAAATGAGTTCTCCCCTGGGACACCTGGGTGGCTCAGTCGCTTTAACATCTGCCTTCAGCTCAGGTCATGATCTAAGGGTCCTCGGATGGAGTCCTGCGTCATGCTCTTTGCTCAGCAGGAAGCCTGCTTCTCACTCTGCCCGCCCCTCCTCCGGCTCCTGCTCTCTCTCTCTATAAACAAACAAACAAACAAACAAAAACAAATAAAATGTATTCTCCCCTTGGAAGCTCCCCAACCTCTCTTTTGTATATCCTTTAGGTTCCATCCCATGCATACCCGCACATAGTCAAACCCCAGCTCAAGTTGAAGCTGAGATCCTCCTATATATTAATCACACCTACTGGAAGGCTAAATGAAAGTGCCAACTTTGAAAGAAAAAATACTCTTTCAGTTTCCTCTAGGGAAGGACCCTGTGGTTCAACTTTGAGGTTTATTATTTTGGGAGAAATAAATTTTTTATTTAGAGCAAGTCACTCTATTTCTTCATTTGGTATAAAATTTCACCAAAATAATTTAAAGCTTGAACCCTCAAATTCCCATTTGCCGACTCTCACAGAGTAAATGAGTATTTAAGCCTGGCAAACAGAACCACTTATATTTAACAGTGTCATAAATGGATTGCAAAATATTTTAACCTATTGGTAATCCTTTGGGCCATTACTCTCAAGAAATGAAAGAGTAGCTTATGATTGCTACTTCTAAAATTAGTAACATACTCAAGAGTTCCAGTAACTCTCCACTGTTTCACTGGATAATTTTCACCTGGCTAAATGCAAGCACAAGAAGAAATTGACAGTAGGTCTCAGGAGAACTGTTTTTCTCTGCTGATCTCTTCACTTCCGTGTACTGGTTCTCCCCCAAAACAACAGTCTTCTCACTGGTTATCAACCTTGACAAGGGCAGACGGCCTTTCCATTCCATAGCTCACTTTAAGTTCAAGAGTTCTAAAACATAACACTGTCCTTCTCTTTATCCTCTCACTTATTTAATCACCCCGTGATTCTGATGACTATGTTTAGGTTACTTGTTCTATTCCAAAGCAGACTCTCCTTTCCATTCTCAAAGTCTTGATTCCTGTTTTGAGACACAGCATACAATGGTAGTTGAGCACGGACAACAGGGGCAAATCATCCATACTCAAATCCTGCCTCCTCACTTACGAGTTGAATGACCTTGAGCAAGTTACTTAAACTCTCTAAACTCCAATTTCCTTATTTTTAGACTGAAGATGATGATGATAATAAGACCCTCCTTATAGGTCTGTTGATAGGATTAAATGAGTAACACACAGAGGCTGTTAGAAGAGTATCAGGTACGTAATAGGCATTAGCTGTTACTAATACTTTAGAACTATTCTGTTGAAGACAGAAGGAGGCAAAGCTGGCAAGATTTTGAAGAAGACATACCATTATCTAAAAGCACTCTCCAGGGATTTGGTTCATGGCTGAGTGACATGGAGAAAGTAACTCTGTAAACCTCTGTCTCCTCATCTATAAAATGGTGCTAATTGGAAAAAAAAAAAAGCATGTAAATTACTTGGCAATGACCTAACATGCAGTAAACATTAATATTAGCTCCTATATCATCTATAAAATAATCCATAATTAGGTTTGCTTTATAAGAGTATTGTAGTGAGGTAACATAGGTGAAGGACCAGCATAATGATTCAATATTCATTAAGTAGAGGGTTGATACATAGTTTCTTTACCACACTTTGCTCTCAAACTCTATGGAATTAGATATCATCTTTTTTTAATTACCCTTGCCTTTCTTTCTCTTGCCAGCTATACCTGGAAGTTTAAGGAACAAAGGGAGTCAATGATTACATAAATTCTACCTACCAACAAGACCCTCCACAAATCTATACTTGATAAGCAAACCTTTACCAAAAGTGAGGATTTATTTGGATAATTGAATTCTAGCAATATATCAGATGAGGTATGATATATTTTCCCTGGAAATGACTAAAAATGCTGGATATAATATAGGAACATCCTGAATGCATCCAAATGAAAACAAAGGAATAAGGAATACCTAGAAATGCAGTAGTGAATCAGCTCTACCCTCAGAGCATTTGCTGAACCCAATGAACTTGAACACAAATTTTTTTGCTCTGGGGAACACAAAACAAAACCCCAGGACCACCCACATTGGTGTCTTGTATTAGAACCCTCATAAAACTGGAGCCCAAACACAGAAACTCAGTGAAAGAGGGAACTAAAATAAACTACCCATTTCCAACATTCCCCCCGCACCACCACCAAAAGACTGCATGGAAAACTAGCAGCCTCAAAACTTGGCAGTGGGTAGAGTGGGAGAAAATTATACTCTGAGAATTTATAACCAGAAAGCACCCTTCCATAAGTTAGCACAACAGATTTTCACTTTTGAAACAGCCTAAGTAAAACCTAATAAATTAAATTTATTTAAAGTGGTCCTGGACTGGTAATGCCCCAAGTGTCTAATAAAGGCAAATGCAAATCCTTTGTAGGAAATAGTCTCTTTCACTCTAGGATACAAAGAATCTCAATGGATACTTTTCCAAGGAAAATTAAACAATGTAAGAGTCAAGATTACTAACTAAGGAATCAAAGCCATGAGTAAGAGCCAGCAGAAACAAAAGTTAACACAATCAGACCCAAAATACTTAAAATACTTAAATTATCAGATACAGAATATTAGTATAAGAAAGGTGGGACAAATGGAAAACAGAGAAGACTATAAAAATAAACCTAAATATGTCTGCAGTTACAACAAATTTAGCAGATTAACTGCTTCAGTTAAAAGACAAACATGCTAAACTGAGGAGGTTTTTAATTTTTTTTATGTTATTTATAAGAGATAAGTCTAAAGCTTAAAAACACAGACTGAGAATGTAGAAGTAAAAAGATACAGAAAGATATACAATGTACATACCAAATAGGAGCACCTGGTTAGCTCAGTGGGTTAAGAATCTGCCTTTGAGGGACGCCTGGGTGGCGCAGTTGGTTGGACGACTGCCTTCGGCTCAGGGCGTGATCCTGGAGTCCCGGGATCGAGTCCCACATCAGGCTCCCAGCTCCATGGGGAGTCTGCTTATCTCTCTCCCTCTTCCTCTGTCCTCCCCACACCCCCCCCCCGGCTCATGCTCACACTCTCTCTCTCAAATAAAATATTTAAAAGAAAGAAAGGAAGGAAGGAAGGAAGAAAGGAAGGTAAGAGGAAGCCTGGTATAGCCATTTCCAATAGATAAATACATTTATAGATGAACTTTATTAGACACAAAAATAATCATTACATAAAGATTAGAAATTCAATTCATTTGGAAGATATCAACTCGAAGTTACCTACACCTAGTTAAAGCCCTGAAATACACAAAGCAAGGAAAATTGACAAATCTCCATCATACTGAAAGACTTCAACACACTTTCCCAGCAATTGACTATTAAGATAACATAAAAACAGTAACATAACATAAAAAAAGATAACATAAAAAACAGTAGTTTTATGGAAAACTTAAACAAGACACTGAATAAATTTAAACTAATGAACATATATTGCTTACTGCACTTAATGGCTTAAAATGTATATTCTTTCCAAACATGCTTGAAACATTTTAAACAAATGGTGTTTTCAAAGAAATTTCAATAAATGTAGCCCTACCCCAAAAAGTAGTATCATACAGTTGAAATTCTCCAACCACAATGGATTTGCAACCAAAAACACATAACTAAAAAAATTCCTACATGTTTGGAAATTAAGAAATACCTTTTAAAATTACTCAAGGATCAAAAAAGAAACTATAATGGACATCAGAAAAATTCAGAACAAAATAGTACACATCAAAACATATGTAATGTATAAAATATTACATTATAAAACTAAAGAACTTACAGGAAAATATGCAGCTTTAATTTTAAAATAGAAAATAAGAAAAGCTAAAAAAATAATGAAAACCAGGCACCTGGTTGGCCCAGTCCATAAAGCATGTGACTCTTGATCTCAGGGTTGTAAGTTCAAGCCTATTTTGGCTATAAAGATTATTTAAATTTCTTTTAAATCTTAAAAAAAAATGAAACCTATGTCTATCATAAAAAGT
Source organism: Neogale vison (assembly GCF_020171115.1). NCBI lineage: Eukaryota > Metazoa > Chordata > Mammalia > Carnivora > Mustelidae > Neogale > Neogale vison. Next base: position 73,081,541 of record NC_058093.1, read on the forward strand.
TAACAAAATTATAGGGAAAAAAAAACCCAAAGGTAAGAAAGGAAATAATAAAGTTAGGAGAAAATAATTAAGTAGAAAACAAAAGATTCAATAATCAAAAGTTGCTTCTCTGGAAAAGTAGTAAAATTTAAAAACCTGTGATAATATTAAAAAACTAGAAAGCAGACCCCAAAATTAAAATTAAATTTAAATAGTACATGTATAACATGAAAATATTATATAACTAGATTAAATAAAAAGGAGACATATATTAGGATGCAACAGACATTAAATAATTAGGAGATATATGAGCATTATTCCAATAAACTTGAAAACGTACTGAATGACTCATAAAATATAACTTAACAAAACTGACTTGAGAAGAAAGCAAAAACCTGAATGGTCCTGTGACTATTTTTTAAAATATTTTTTTTAAAGATTGTATTTATTTATTTGTTAGAGAGAGAGAAAACTCAAGCAGGGGGAGTGGCAGACAGAGGGAGGAGCAGGTTCCCTGCTGAGCAAGGAGTCCAATATGGGACTCGATCCCAGAACCCTAGGATCATGACCTGAGCTGACCAACTGAGCTACCCAAGCCTCCCTGGTCCTTTAACTATTAAAGAGATTTAGGTCATCAGTTTAAAATCTTATGACTCAGGAGACATCCAAAAATCATTCAAAAAACAAATTCATTTTACACAATCTATTTCAGATTATGGAGGGGAAAAAAGACATTACTCCACTCATTTTTTGATGCTAGTATAACCTTGATACCAAATCCAACAATGATATTCAAAAAGAGGAATTTAAAGACCAATTTTACTTGGGAATATAAATGCAAAAGTCCCAGACAAAACACTAGCAAATCAAATATCTCCAAGTATTAAAAATACACACACACACACACACACACACACACACACACACACGAGCAAATGGGCTTATTCAGGAATAAAAATAAGTTAAAGATGGAAAAATAAACAATGTTATTGGCTACATTCATGTACTAAAGGAGAAAATTGTGACTATTTCAACAAATGCACTTGATAAATTCAATATTCTTAAATAGTAAAAATTCTAAGTAAATTATGGATTAAAATGAACTTCTTTAATCTGTTGCAGGATATCTACCCCAAAAGTTATAGCAAAAAAACATATTCAATTTTGAAATTCTCAAAGCATTCCTTTTAAAGATCAGGAATAAGGAAAGTTTACCTACTATCCTCACTTCTACACAAAATTAAACTGGAGATCCAGACCAGACCCATAAGGTAAGAAAAAGAAATAAGGTATAAGAATTTAGAAAGAGAGGCGCCTGGGTGGCTCAGTGGGTTAAAGCCTCTGCCTTTAGCTCGGGTCATGATCCCAGGGTCCTGGGATTGAGTCCTTATCAGGTTCTCTGCTCAGCAGGGAGCCTGCTTCCCCCTCTCTCTCTGCCTGCCTCTCTGCCTACTTGTGATCTCTCTCTGTCAAATAAATAAATAAAATCTTAAAAAAAAAAAAGAATTTAGAAAGGAAAAACAAAAACCTCTCACTATTTTAAAATGATATAATTGCCTACAAATATAAACTATAAAAATAAAAAGTTCAGTAAACATGCTAAATATAAAATCATTATGCAAAATCTATCATATTTCTATATACCAGTAATAAGCTGAAAAAAAATTTTAAAGATGTCATTTCTTACAGCATCAAAAATTTGATTTGTTTAGGAATAAATCTAACAAAGGATATGCAAGATCTTTAAAGGAAAAAGTATAAATCTTTATTGACAGATATTAGAGAAGACTTTAATGAGTGAAGAGCTATACAATATGACACATGATTTTTAAGAAGGGAGGGGGTATAGAAACTTGAACCAATGGAACAGCATAGAGTCCAGAAACAAACCACACATAAATTGCCATTTAACACATGACAGAGGTGCTAATGTAGATCAATGGGGAAATGATGGATTGTTTTCAATAAATAGTGGTGGAGTGATTTTTTTTCCTTTTTTTTTCTTTTTCCTTTTTTAAAAAACGTTTTTATTTATTTGACAGAAAGAGAGATCAAAGGTAGGCAGGGGAGCGGGGGCAAGGGAAGCAGTCTCCCTGCTGAGCAGAAAGCCCGTTGCAGTGCACAATCCCAGGACCCTGGGACCATGACCTGGGCCAAAGGCAGAGGCTTTAACCCACTGAACCACACAGGTGACGCAGCCATTTGTCTTCAATGTGAAAAAATTAAACTCTTACTTTACACGATAAACAAACATCAGTTCCAGGTCAACTAAAAATTTACATGTGAAAGGTAACTCTATAAAATTTTTAGAAGACCCTAAGTCGAGCATCTTTATGGTCTCAAATGAGGGAAAGTTTTTTTTGTTTGTTTGTTTTTGTTTGTTTGTTTGTTTGACAGAGAAAGAGACAACAAGAGAGGGAACACAAGCAGGGGGAGTGGGAGAGGGAGAAGCAGGCTTCCTGCTGAGCAGGGAGTCTGTTGCGGGGCTCGAGCCCAGGACCCTGGGATCATGATCTGAGCAGAAGATGCTTAAAGACTAAGAAAACCAGATGCCCCTAGGGAGAGGTCTTTAAACCAGACACAGAAAGTACAAATAATAAAGGAAAATATTTATTATATTGAAATTAATGTCTTCTCTCTTTTGAAAAACATTATAAGAGGTGAAAAAACTAGCCCAAACTAAGAGAAGATAATTGCAACACATCATGCATCAGCATACAAATATTAAAAAAAAAAAAAAGAATACAAATATATATGAAAACTTCTGCAAATCTGCAGGAATGACCACAATCCAAATAGAAAAATGGAGCAGAAATAGCCCATAAACATGAGAAAATGTGTTCAGCTTCCTGGCAAATCATGGAATTTCAAACCATGAGAGACCTTTCCAAAGCTGCCAGGCTTAAGAAGTGTGTTAGAGCCTTTTACAAGACTGAGGAGGCATGAGAATGTTCTGCTGGTGAGAGAGGAAATTGGTACACTTACAGAAAACAACTTGGCATTACCTAGTAAAATTAAGCATGCGTATGTTCTCTGTGATCTCATATTCCCACTCTCAAGTTATATATCCTACAGAAATCTGTGGATGTGCCCAGGAGACATGCAGAAGGACACGGATAACAGCATTGTTTCCTGCGGTGAAAACCAGAAAACAACCTCGATGCATTCCACAGACTAGTCCAATAAGTTGTGATACACTTTCATAATCAAACACCACACAGCAATAAAAATTAGTTTACTACAGCTACAAGCCCACATGAATGGAGCTCAAAAGTCAATAAAATGTTAAAGGAAACAAGATACCGAAGAATACGGAAGAATACGTACAGTGTATGCATATAAGAATACGTATGTATGTTTTCACTCATATAAAGTTTTAGAATAAGAATATGTATGTATGTTTTCACTCATATAAAGTTTTAAAACTAAACAGTACAATGTTTAAGGAACATATAAACAGGCAGTGATGACCACCAAGAAAAGCAAGGAATGGATTAACAAAGTTCAGAACTGCAAACACTCCCAGAGGAGAATTTCTGGGATATGGGAAGGTTCTATTTCTCAGCCTGGGTGCTAGATACGAAGGAATCCATTTTATTTATTTATTTTTTATCTGTACACATATATTTTCATATATTCTTTTGTATGCTACTTTATTTCACAGTAAAAAATAAGTAAAACATATACTTAAAGGATTTTGATATTTGCTTCATTTGAATTTTTCAGACAAAACTCTTTTTTCCTGAATTACAAGAACAATTATTTCAGTTTCCTCTTTCACACTTGGAAAAGGGGAGTCCTAGAACCTGAGGTTTCTCTATGATCAAAGTGGAAAGAAGTACTTTGATGCACAACCCCTACGTATCTAGCAACAGGTTTCAGCTAAACAGAGCAGGTTTTCACATCACTCAAAATGGTAGAAAATTATGTCACATCCCCTAAATTCTTAACAGCATTCATAATACTTCAGAAATAGCACTCGACAGCAATGCTGTCCAGTAGAAATACAGCAAAAGCTAAAGATGTAATTTTAAACTAGGAGTATCCTCATTTCAACAACTGACCAATGCCTTTAAGGTTATTAATGAGATACTTTACACTCTTTTGCATACTAAATTTTCCAAAATTCAGTGTGTATTTTACACTTAACAGCACATCTCCATCTAGACTAGCCTCATTACAAGTGCTGGAGAGCCCCACGTGGCATGCGACTACACCCTCGGCAGCACGGCGTTATGGTCTCCAAAGGAATAATGATCCACTTGGTTTCCGCTTTAGAGAGTAAAAATAGAGACCCACCCACCAAACCCAGAGACCTATTAGACCTCCAAACTACAAAGGAGATTTCTAATTTTAGCATTAAGTAGAAGTAGGTGCCTTATTCACAAAGAACAATAGAACTGGTCATTCTTATCACATCTTTTCTCTTTATATCCCTGAATTTCCTCTGGATTGGGCCTAACAGGAACTTCTTGTAAAAGGGAAATAATAATGCTTTGGACTTCTTAAGCCTGTTTTCCTCTGGGATCTAAAAAATTTTAAGAACTTTGGTTCACTAAAACACACAAACATACACACACACACACACACAGGTTCAATAATCAACAGTCGTGACATATTCTGCCATTGTAATTCATTTATATCTAGGGAAATTGAGCATTAGAATAGAATGGCTAACATCAAATATGGAGACAGAAAGTGAACCCAGGACTGAGATTCTGAGTCTCAGGGGTCTCCTGTTTCTTAAGGTTATTAGATTTTTCTTTGGGTTCGACTTGTCCAATCATTCATGCTTAATTCCTTTTATTATCCTCCATATTTCACCTACTCTATCCCATTTCAATATTAGTCCGGCAGCAGGAACCAAATGTAATCATATGCTAACACTATGCCTTATTATGTAACACTTCTTTTTTTTTTTTTTTAAGATTTTATTTATTTATTTGCCAGAGAAAGAGAGCTCAACAGAGGAAATGACATGCAGAGGGAGAGAAAGAAGCAGGCTCCCGTTGAGCAGAGAGCCCAATGCGGGACTCGATCCCAGGACCCTGGGATCATGACCCAAGCCGAAGGCAGAGGCTTTACCCCTCTGAGCCACCGAGGTGACCCTTATGTAACATTTCTAAAAGGAAATACACAATTCCTGAAAGGTTTTGTTTCCTGAGTTTTTAAGGATAAGATGTTATAATTTTTGTAGAACAACTTTTGTAGCAATAAAAGCCAAATACTGACTAATTACCAGAGAACTAGAGAATGAGATCATCAATATTTATGGGATTTTTTTCTTCTGACTAATTTCACTATTTTGCATGGGAAATGTGCATTTTCTTAGTAAGTGTTGTTTAGTGAGTGTATTCATTTTCCAGCAGTTATTGCATGAAGGTGTAACTAATGAGAATCAAGCATTGACTTTTTGCAACTCATTTGTATGCTTATAGACACACTCATTTTCCTGTCCTTTTCCTATTTTTTGAACTATTTATTATGCATAGCAGCACAAAATATTATTTAAGTAACCTCCAGTACATTGGTTTTCTGACTTTCAGATCTCATAAACTAACAAAAAATACATGTTTCAGTTGAGGGACTAGCATCGTGTTGCCAAATTTTATTTTGCCAATTACAGTTATAAAAAAAATCATTAAAGCCTACCCTTTATTTTATCACCATCATTCCATTAAAGCAGCAGCTCTCCGACTTCAGCATGCATCCAAACACCTGGAGGGTTGTACAGACAGATTGCTGCCCACCCCCCACCCCCCTGCCCAGTTGTTCATTCAGTAGGACTGAAATAGGGCCCAAGAATTTGCATTTCTAATAAGGTCCCATGTGATGCTGGTACTGCTGGTCTGAGGAACACACTGAAAAGTATTGCATTAAAGAGAGGCCATTTCAACAACAAAAAAGAGGAAAGATAACCTCAGGATAAAGAAGCATCATCTAAATTGAGTAAACTCAGGGGTGCCTGGGTGGCTCGGTTGGCTGAGCATCTCTTGATTCTGCCTGAAGTCATGATCTCCAAGTCAGGGGATTGCCTGGTGCTGGGCTCTAAGCTCAGTGAGGAGTTGATTTCTCTTCCTTTCCCTCTCCCTCTGCCCCTCCCTCTGCTCCTGTGTGCACATATACACTCTCTCTCTCTCTCTCATAAATAAATAAACAAATGTATGTATATATGTATGTATGTATGAATGAATGAATGGTGTAAACTCACCCAAGGTCCATGCAAATTTCACAAACAGTGACAGTCCCTGAAGTAACACAGGAAGACCAATGCCCTAGTACACTGTCTGGTCAGATAGCCCTAAGCAGCCACATGTGACTATTGAATATTTGAAATATGGCTACCCTGAATTTAGATGTGCTGTAAGTCTAAGATACACACTGGATTTTAAAGATTTGCTACCGAAAACTAATAAAAGTTCATTAATAATTGTTTGTATTGCTCATATGTTGAAATGACAACATTTTGGATACTCTACCCTAAATAAAGGATATTAAAAAATAATTTCACTATTGGGGTGACTAGGTGGCTCAGATGGTTGAGCGTCTGCCTTTGGCTCAAGTCATGATCCCGATGTCATGGGATTGAGCCCCACATCAGGCTCCTGGCTCAGCAGGGAGTCTGCTTCTCCCTCTCTCTATGCCTCTCCCCCTGCTCATGCTCTCTATCTCTCTGTCTCAAATAAATAAATAAAATTCTTTAAAAAATCTTAATTTCACTTTTTACTCTTAAAGTGTGGCTACTAGAAAATTTTAAATTACATATGTGGCTCACATCATAATTCTATCAGACAACACTGCATTGAGTGGAGGGTCTCAGTGCAGTCTCAGGGTCCGTAGCCTCGGCATCCCCTGGGAACGAACATGTGAGAAGTGTAAATTCTGACAGCACCCCAGACATACTGTATCAGAATCTCTAGGGACAGAACCCATCAATTTGTTTCAATAAAACTTCCAAAAGATTCTGATCCAGGTTAAAGTCTGAGAACCATTGCTAACCAATGCTTCTCAAATTTTAATATATATGCGAATCACCCAAGGGGTGATTCAGATTCTAGTTTTGAAAGTGAACAGTAGAACTCGGGATTCTGCAATTTTAACAAGCTCCCACCAGATGTTAGACACTGTAGGTCCTGGGCCATTCCGCAGCTACAGAGACCTAGAACACTGTCTCCTCATCTAACATTCTAACCAATACCCATTACAAAAAAATCAGCCCACTTTTCCAAACTCCAGATTCACATCTCAAGATTCCAGCTGGACTGCTGGAAGAGAAGGGAGGGAAGTGTGTTTCTCTGACAGAGGGATTCTGCCAAGACCACTGGAGAGCCATAAAGAAATTCTTTTGCTTCTTTGCCTTATCAGACAACCTGCCACGTTCATTGAATAAGAAAGTGTGTATTTGTGTTCCCATTTTTCCAGTAGGTTAATGGTGATTCAATAGACGTAGAGCTGGAAGCTACTTTTGACTAGCCTGGATCATTTGAATGAAAAATGGGCACTCCAGCTGAATCTCCCTTGGCAAAGGGATCCTTTTAATCAGCACTCTTGTTTCTATCCAGATAGAAGGTTTTGTTTTTTTTTTTTTGTTTGGTTTTTTTTTAAGATTTTATTTATTCACTTGACAGAGAGAGATGACAAGCAGGCAGAGAGGCAGGCACAGAGAGAGGAGGAAGCAGGCTCCCCGCCAAGTAGACAGCCCGATGCAGGGCTCGATCCCAGGACCCTGAGATCATGACCTGAGCCAAAGGCAGCAGCTTAACCCACTGAGCCACCCAGGCGCCCCCAGATAGCAGGTTTTAATCTGAGTTACTATCTGCTGGTTTTAACTAAGAGAGGGCAAAGAAAATAAGGAAAGGAGAGGGAAGTCTTCTCTAAAACTGTTCTGAGTCCATTTCTAGTTTATCCATCACGACGAGAGCCACTAGAGATTGGCCAGACCTTCTCGGATTCCGCTTGCTTCCCGGGAGACTCCACCATACATCCAAGAGACAGCTGCTCCCATATTTGGAAGAGGTGTTATTTTTCTTGATTTCCTCCTCCTCTGAGTCTCTTATTATATTTTCCCCACAATCTACTATAGTGGAAGAATACAGAAATGCAAACACATTTACAATTGTTGGGGCAGGGGAGGACACAGCTTACACTCCAACTGAAATGATAGAAAGTGACGATTAACTGTTTAGCTTGTATCGTGCCGTATTTTTTTTTAATAAGCCAGAACACAGAAATGAGAAGTTAGGTAATGTGTCCTCTATAAAATTTTGCCAATAGTCTTTGAAATACAACTACAGAATGCTTTCTTTTTTAACCAAAATCTATCACTTTCATTGTTTACTGTAAGTATAAGAAAGAAAGAAAAAAACAGAATTAAATGGGTGAGCCTCTTTTTTAAAATACATGATTTATTACTCTTCTCCTTCAGTTTTGACAAAAACCTATAACACACAGTACATTATCCATGCTAGGTACAAGAATATAGTGTAAAATGGATTTTTGGTATCTACACATATACATGTATATACAGACTATGTATGTGTATACTTGTTTTTTTCAGCATTTATGCAGTGACTTAAATCCAGCCATTAAATTTATAAAACTCTTAAAAAATTTTTTTTAAAGATTAAAAAAAAAACCTCTTAGTCATGAAGTGCACGTGAGTGGCTCAGTCAGCTAAGTGTCCGCCTTCGGCTCAGGTCATGATCCCAGGGTCCTGGGATTGAGTCCCGCATTGGTTTCATTGCTCCGTGGGGAGCCTGCTTCTCCCTCTGCCTGCCTCTCCACTCCTTGTGCTTTCTCTCTCTCTGTGACAAATAAATAAATAAAATCTTTTGAAAAATCTTAGTCACAAGAAGTCAGTCCACTTTGTGCCTAGGCCACATGCCATTTGAAGAGACAAAGAGTCACATAATGCTGGGCCAATAAAATGAAAAATCTGGCAGTTGAGATCTGTGAAGATTGCTCCTTATGTGGCTATAAATATAAAACAATCATTTATTGTTTAGACCGAGACCATAAAAACAAATCCCATAAATCATTAGCTACAGTAAAAGGTTAAATCCAAACATTCACTGCACTTGAAAATAGACAACTTGTATCTTTTGCACAAATTTAGATCTACGTGTGGTCATGGTGAGGCATGTGCTGTGGAAATTGTATTTGCAGGGAAAGGAAAGCAGCTTGTAGAGCCAGTGAAGAACATCCTGGCATGTCTGGACTTCAACAGGCCATCTCCTAGGGTAGGACACTCAGTCTCCCTCTGGTCCCACGGAGCAGTAGGACAAATCCCCTTACACTGTCCTGCTTTCGGATCCTGGCTGTTCCCATTCTAAGCTTGTTGACTTTGAACAAGTCACTTCCCCTTCTTCCAGCCCAGCTTCCTCAGCCCAGGCCGATCCTGAGTGCAGAGTAATGTTCTTCCCAGTGATCTCTGGATAAATCGTTTTCTTCCTCAGACTCCAGAACCCTGTGATTTTTAGTTTCTTTCTAAAGGCAGGCCGACGGCATTGTTGAATATGTTAAAAAATAGTATGTGTCCGTTTCCCAGAACAAGCTGGTGTTCAGTAATCGCACTGTGCAAATGTGGAGGCAAACCCAGGGGACTGGAGATGAGCAGGGAGAGAAGCAGCGAGTCTCTCCATCACCCTCCTATACCGTGATTCTGCCTCCTTTACTTCTTCGAGTAAACCGGTACTCCTCGAAAACCATGGGATTTTCAGTTAGTTCAGAAACAATGCTTACTCTGCCACGTTCACATTATACATTTTCCTTGCCATCACAAGTCCTAGCTTTGTCCACTTTTCCACGTTCATTCACCAAATGTTTATTTAACGCCTACTGGGTTCTAAGTTTTCATACCAGAGGAACTGTTTTTGTCTAGATGTCTCTGACTTTTCATTCTGTGGGAGCACATGAAGCACAGGGCCCTAACCCCGCACCACTCGGCTGAAAGACCAGCGGAAAGATGATACCGAGTACAAACTACACGGATATAGGGTCAGGAAGAGTCCACACCGCATTCAGAGTCAAATGCCAACTTCTTTGTGTGGTCCCAGCTGACGTCTCCAGGAGCACTTCTCCCCACTCTGCACCAACAATTCTCCGAGTTCAAACATTGCCTTCCCCTAGAAGCAGCCCTAAAGCCTCCATCCAGCCCCCTCTACATCCCCGCAGCACCCACCACAGTCTGCTAAACTGATGTTCCTCATAGAGACCAGCGGTTATCAAACTTCATCCACGCCACTGGAGGACTTGTTAAACGGGCCCCACCCCCGACGTTCGGAATTCGGAGGTCTGGGGTGGGGCATGAGAACTTGCTTTTCAGAGAAGTTCCCAGGAAGGCTACTGCAGCTGGTCCAAGATCACAGCTGGAGAACCACTGCTCTAGACGACTAGCTTCTTTTATTCGCTTCTCCCTAGCATCCAATACAGAGTGTGACCGACGGTCGATACGCAACTATCTATCGAGTAGAAGTAATGTGCAAACTGCTGAATCCCTGGCTATTTCATTCGGAGATTGACAAATTCATCCCACAGGATAAGAACCCAAGACACTCCCCCATTCGTATTAAGCTCCCGCAAGAAACCATCAGAGACTCTTTTTTTTTTTTTTAAGGTTTTATTTGTTTATTTGACAGAGATCACAAGCAGGCAGAGCAGCAGGCAGAGAGACAGAGAGAAAAGCAGGCTCCCGCCAAGCAGAGAGCCCGATGCGGGGCTCGATCCAGGACCCTGAGATCATGTCCTGAACCGAAGGCAGAGGCTTAACCCATTGAGCCACCCAGGTGCCCCCATAAGAGACTCTTAATCATAGAAAACAAACTGAGCGTTGCTGGCAGGGAGAGGGTTGGAGGGATGGGGTAACTGGGTGACGGACAGTGAGGAGGGCACCTGAGGTAATGAGCACTGGGTGTTACATAAGACTGATGAGTCACTGACCTCTACTTCTGAAACTAATAACGCATTATATGTTAATTAACTGAATTTAAATTAAAAAAAAAATTAAGCTCCCTCTTAAAACGGGCAGAAGCTGAGAGCCCCTGTGCTAGGCTCTGAGACACAGCACGCTGACTGGTGTTGCTGAAAGCTGCCGTAGGAAAATCTTCCCCTTACTACCTGAAATCTCCCCTCTAGGATCAGAGCCTTGGTTTGATTGGAGATTAAAATGGTAAACCTTCTCTTCTGTTAAATATCTCTTCTACGATAGTATTCATATGTGAATAAGTAGAAGACGACAAATAAGCCACCAGCATTAGAACTAGCTTCATTTTAAAAAATGGGATATTAAGTGCTCTTTCCCAAGACTGACACCCTAAATCAAGTCGGCCAAATTTCTCTGACCATCTGGGAGTCTTGTTTAAAATACGGGTACCCAAGGCCCTCCCGCGGAGAGTCTCAATTCAGGTAGGTATGTGATGGGGCCCCCGAATCAGTCTTTTTAACAAGTTTCCGAAGGGGCCCAAATGGTTGTTTTTTTAATCACCCCAGCCAATTTTTTTTTCACTTTTTTCTTCTTTTTTTAGTCCCCAGCCAATTTAATGTACAGTTAGGACTGAGGACCACTGCAAGAACCCAGGTAAAAGTTTTCCTCTGACATTACTTTTGACCTAGTATTTTTCACCTGGAACAGGTTAGGTCATGGTGCAAAAGGCCAGGTTCTCAACATGGAATGTGGCTTTGTTGCCCTTTAGTTTCCTGGAAGGAATAAATGTGTAAGGTATTTCTACCAAAGATCAAGTTTTGCGTCATGGCTCTATGGAGCTCGACCCACTCCAACAATAACAATAGAGCCATTAATCAGAAGACCTCAGGAAAAGGGGAAACTTCTCACAGGATGACGCGAATTACCCAATTATTCTGAACTCAAAAACTAAACCTTGAACACTTGTCTTATAGCATCAGAACCATGGGTATGATCTGGAGAAGTAATTAGCATATCAAAATTCTATGCTGGGACAATGTCAGAGTAAAATACAGATAGGCTCTGGAATGTTACAGGGGATGAAACTAGGAATGGTCTTGCACTTCAGTATAAATATGGTGATGTCAACAATTAACCTTCCACTGAAAAAATTTTTCCTGTTTATACATATGCTCTGGTGGGGGAAAAAATTTGATGTCATTGAATATTATGTTTTGAATAGAACTTCCTCTGCGCCAAGTTTATTTAAGGTGAATTATAGTTTTAATTCAGAAAGTCAGAATTTCTATTTTTTTTTAAAGTAGACTCCATGCCCCACATGGGGCTCGAACTCAGGACCCCGAGATCAAGAATTGCACATTCTACCACTGAGCCAGCCAGGTGCCTCTATCTTTTTTTAAATCACAATGTCTCAGAATTATTCTGGCTTTCCTACCTCTCTCAATTCTCTTGCCTTCATCAAGTCCCAAGAATAAAATCTAAGCACCTCGCTAACACATTCTGTATTGGCCTCTGCTCAAGGGTCTACGGGAGGCCAGTCAGGCTACGTGAGGTCTGATGTACCTCGGTTCATTAAATTATTTAGTATGAGCACTAACTTTTACAATTGTGCAATAAAAGCAAATGTTTTCCAGAACAGACAGCAGACAAAAGGAGAACAGTATTTAGGATTCTAGGAAACAACTCAGGGGGACTTGACAGCTAAGAAGTCATTTTTCTAAAATACAAATAGTGGGGGTACCTGGGTGGCTCAGTGGGTTAAGCCTCTGCTTCGGCTCAGGTCATGATTTCAGGGTTCTGGGATTGAGCATCGGGCTCTCTGCTCACCAGGGAGCCTGCTTCCCCCACCCCCTGCCTGCCTCTCTGCAGACTTGTGATGTCTGTCTGTCAAATAAATAAATAATCTTAAATAAATAAAATAAAATAAAATACAAATAGTGTTGCAATTTCCCATTCATTCTTAGCCCAGCATCAGCACACAGGAGCCGCCTGGTGAATGCTTGACGGCATTCCCTTCCTTTAGATAACTGCCCGTGTCTTTCATTAAACTCCTACCATCAAAAAAAATCATTTCTTACAAAAGAACGCTTTGAGGGATAAAAGGCTGCCAATGTGCAAACTAAAGTTCATTGCATTTTTAATAAGAATTTCGAGCACGATAAAGATTTTATATCCAAATATATTACAAAGAAATAGATGTAATGCTACATTAAATGATTACTACACTAGTTTCATTTACTCCTTTCTCTTTTTCCCATGCCCAACGCCATCGCCTCCCTTTTTTTTTTTTTTTAAGATTTTATTTATTTATTTATTTGACAGAGCGGCAGGCAGAGAGAGAGGGGGAAGCAGGCTCCCGGCTGAGCAAAGAGCCCCATGTGGGACTTGATCCCAAGACCCTGGGATCACGACCTGAGCCAAAGGCAGCTGCTTAACCAACTGAGCCACCCAGGTGCCCCTTGCCTTCCTTTTAAAAAGGACAAGGTCTGAGGCACAAGGTGACTCAGTCAGTTAAGGGCCAACTCTTGGTTTCAGCTCAGGGCCCTGATCTCAGGGTTGTGAGACTGAGCCCAGTGTGGGGCTCTATGCTCAACACAGAGTCTGCTTGTCCCTGTCCCTCCCACTCTGCCCCTCTCCCCTCTCTCTCTCTATAAAATAAATACAATCTTTTTTAAAAAAATAAATAAAATAAAAAGTATGAAGTCTGAGATTCATGTGATAGTCCCCCATTTTTATGTCTGCAAATCTTTGGACATCATGTGGTCCCCTGGCCCCCACTGTTGATGACAGGAGCCTGGGCCACCTGGGCCAAAGAAGGGGCCAGGGCTGCCGGCTCAGGTCTCCACAAGGTCTTCCCCTTACCCCTTTCTCGAACTGGCCAAACTCATCCTTAACAATCCCTTGTGTGAGAGATTCAGTAGTTGTTATGTGCAGAAGAGCCTACACCAGGAAAGCAAGAACAAGACAACCCCCTCTTTCCCATCACCCACGTTCGTGTGGCTATTTAAATGTATTAAATTCAGGACACCTGGGTTAAGCTTCTGCCTTTGGCTCGGGTCATGATCCCAGGGTCCTGGGATGAGCCCCACTCGGGCTCCCTGCTTGGTGGAGTGACTGCTTCTCCCTCTCCCTCTGCCTGTTGCTCTGCCTACTTGTGCTCTCTATCACTCTGTCAAATAAAGAAAGAAAATCTTTAAAAAATTAAATGTGTTGGGGCACCTAGGTGGCTCCGTGGGTTGGGCCTCTGCCTTTGGCTCGGGTCATGACCTCAGGGTCCTGGGATCGAGCCCTGCATCGGGCTCTCTGCTCAGCAGGAAGCCTGATTTTCTCTCTCTCTCTCTCTCTGCCTGCCTCTCTGTCTACTTGTGATCTCTGTCTGTCAAATAAATAAATAAGATCTTAAAAAAAGAAAAAAAATTAAATGTGTTAAATTCAGTAAAATCCAAAATTTCATTCTTCATTTGCACTAGGCACACTTCAAAGTGCTCCACAGCCTCTGGTGCCTAGAGATGGCCATATTCAACAGTGCAGACATAGAAAGGGCTATTGGACAGCACTAGCCTCCGGAGGACGTAGCTAAGGAGGGGAGTAACAGTGCCCTTACCACTTGGAGCATCAACCAAGGAGAGAAGGAAGACCTAGGGCGAGCCACTATTTCTCAGAGCGTTTGTTTAGTCCCACCACATTGGTCCCTTTTTCCCCACCTCCATAGATTCCACCCTCCCCTTCCTCAAATCTTTCCCATATTTCCTGAGCCCAGGGGAGGATGGGATGGCAATGTGTGAGAGACTGTGAAGGCAACTTCAAAAAAAAACACAAAAACAGGGGCACCTGGGTGGCTCAGTGGTAGCTCATTAAGCCTCTGCCTTTGGCTCAGGTCATGATCCCAGGGTCCTGGGATTGAGCCCCGCATGGGGCTCTCTGCACAGCAGAGAGCCTGCTTCCCCCTCTCCCTCCACCTGCTGCTCTGCCTACTTGTGCACACTCTCTCTCTGTCAAATAAACAAATAAAATCTTAAAAAAAAAAAAAAACAGCGAATTCCTCTTGTGTGCAGCTCACTGGAATAGCTTCCATATGGACATTGCTCTTATAATCCCTAGATGTTCAGCAGGGGTATATTTATCCAGTTATAATTATAATTATTTCATATATTATTAGGTTATCCTATATACAGTTAATGTTATATGTTATAATTATTTCTGTCATAGAATCCTCATACTGGTTGAAATTTGGAATTCATATTCATGTTGTCTCAAGTAATAGCTATGGTAGTTTAATTTCAAAGCTTTAAAAGAATAGTTTTAATATTGATGAAAACTGATCTTCTACTACTTTTAAATAAAAACTGATGGCCAACAATCCCATATATGTTAAAATATAAAAAGAATGGGGGCACCTGGGTGGGGCTCAGTTGTCAGGTGACTGCCTTTGGCTTAGGTCATGATCCCAGAGTCCTGGGATCAAATCCCACTTCAGGCTTCCTGCTCAGCTAGGAGCCTGCTTCTCTCTCTCCCTCTGCCTGCTACTTCCCCTACTTGTGCATGCTCTTTGTCAAATACGTAAATAAATAAAATCTTTAAAGTAAAATATTAAATGATGACCGATAGTAACAAAGTCATTTTGTGCTTCATGTGGGGAAAACACAACCTTTTTATTTCCAACACACATGAGTGGAGCTGAGGAGACTGGCTTTAGCAGACATAGTTACAGACCCCAATAGTCAAGAAACACAAAGATTCTAACACTCTCATCCCTTTGAACTTAGACATGACCCTGTAATTATTTGTGACCAATGAAATGAAGGCAGAAGTGAATCACTTCCAGGCAGAAGCGTTAATTGGCAGTTCTTGACTCCATGCCTGTCCTCCCTGCTTTGAGGATCCCTGGAATACTGTACTGAAGGTCACATCTGAAGATGGTAAAACTGCCATCTCTCTAAGAGATGTAGAATGTAGCAGAATTCCCTCCCCTCCTCTATGTACTGTCCAACACTGGACATCGAGGGTGATCAAGAAATAAACCTTTCTTGTTTTAGCCACTGATGTTTGGAGTTATTTTTATTGCAAGCCCAACTAGCCTATTCCAACTAGTACACCAAACCAGACCCAACATAGTCTCCCTGTTGGCAGAGCAAACCGTTGCTGTTACTTAGAGCGACAAAAACAGATTTTTCCAGACATTTGTCAGTTAGACACCTTCTGAAATACCACTTATTATTGCTTTTAGGGATTTCCTGAGAGTGGGTCTCTAGCAAAACTCCATGATGATATGCCATGGATTTAATCACACACAAACACGTCATACCTCACATGCCCAGAGCTGTCCCCTCAGTACCCTCTGAAATGTTACCATTGCCCTCTGACACCATTGCTCTGTATTACACTAGTGTAGTTTAGCGAATCCCTCCCTGACACTTCTTCCCTCCTGCACTCCCAGCGGCAGACCTCTGTTCTGGCACAACACATCACGCTATTGTTACCCAGATACAAGAACGTGAATTCCTGGGAGGGAGGAATCCTATTGACTCATCTCCATTTCCCCAGCACATTATCTGAGAGTAGCTAACTACTAACCATTTGGGTGGAGAAGGAATAGATGTATTGACAGGTTTGGTCATGCTCTCTTTAGCCCCTCTCTATTTTTATACCCCTCGTCCAGCACCATCTCAGGCAAATTCATGACCCTGTAAAAATACCATTCTATGAACACTGCTCTGGGGCTAAGTCCCTGAACGACCCATCCTGCTGCTGAAATTGTAGTATGTCGTGGTTAAGCTCATCACCTCTGACCTCGGTTTCGACTCAGATTCTAGTTCTGCTACTTACTAGCATGACAATTCTGGGCAAGTTGCTGACCTTGTCCAGGGCTCAGTCTTCCCCTCTGTAGAACAGGACCTCTGGCACAGGCTTGTGAGAATCCAGTGACTCCAGGGCGCCCAGCGCAGGGTCTGGCACAGCCTCAGCCACCCACTACTAGCAGATCTAAGGCTTTGCTGTGCTCCACATGCTCCTCCGCCCCGCAGTTCCCACATCACGTGGATGATCGTGAGCAATGCCTCGTGGTAGGTCCCACATTCAGCCACTTAAACCAAAATCTGCTCTTTCACAAACCCCCCAGGGGATCTGCAAGCCCATCGATGTATGAGAAGCACTACTCTAGAATGTTGCAAACTCGCCTTATTTTAAATGATTTCAGGGGCACCTGGCTGGTTCCGTCTGAAGAGCATGCGATGCCTGATCTCAGGGTCCTGCGTTCGAGCCTCATGTTGGGTGTAGAGATTACTTTTAAAAAAATTATTTCAGGGGCACCTGAGTGGCTCAGTGGGTTAAGCCGCTGCCTTCGGCTCAGGTCATGATCTCAGGGTCCTGGGATCGAGTCCTGCATCGGGCTCTCTGCTCGGCAGGGAGCCTGCTTCCCTCTCTCTCTCTCTCTGCCTGCCTCTCTGTCTCTCTGTCTACTTGTGATCTCTGTCTGTCAAATAAACAAATAAAATCTTTAAAAAAAAATTATTTCAAATGGTGTGAATGACCCTGTTTGCTCAAAACAGGAGGGCTTAAAGCAGTGGTTCTCTACCCTCACTGTGCCTCAGAATCCCAGGGTGAATTTTCTTTTTTTTAAACATTTTATTTATTTACTTGACAGAGATCACAAGCAGGCAGAGAGGCAGGCAGAGAGAGAGGAAGAAGCAGGTTCTCCACGGAGCAGACCCTGGGATCATGACCTGAGCCAAAGGCAGAGGCTTTAACCCACTGAGCCACCCAAGTGCCCCCCCCAGGGGGACTTTTAAGAAAAAATTACACATGCCTAGCCTAACCCTACCTAAACCCAAACCCCCCCCCCACTAAGCCCACCATGCCCCCTGTCAGAGACGCATTCTATGGGTCTCAGGTGGGTGTAATTTGCCATCTTAGTTGTTTTACAAAATCTCCCCAGGCGACTCTCATGAGATTGAGACCCACCTGTTTAAAGATAGCATTAAATTCTGACAAGGTCTGTGGTGACCTCGATCACCAGGAAAAGAAAGAAACGGCATCAGTAAGGAAAAAAAAAAAAAAAAAAAACGGCTATCCTTGAGGAAAAGATTGAAAAAACCCTGTCAGGTTTTTAGGACTTCCACATTCTCCCCTCGACCATGAGGACCTACGAGAGTCTTTCACACCTGCTCCTCCAATCCTGACCCAGCTGCTTGGACTGTAGCCTGGAACCTTCGCCTACATGCCCTCTCTGCCTCATGCGGGCGCCATCTATCCCCACTTCAGGCAATGTCTGCTGCCCTGGTCCTGACTTCTCAGCACCCTTCCGCTGGTTCACCCACATCCTGTGTTCACGCCGGGTTGCTCCTGGATCCCGATTCCAATCAGAGCTAGAAGAGACTTTCTTAGGGCCATGGTTCTGAGGAGAAAACAATACAAACCCTTCCCCCGAAAACTGAAGACTAGGGGAGCCAGGGAGAGATGCCCACCTGCTTAAAGACTACAGAAACCAGGGGCACCTGGCTGGGTCAGTCTGTGGAGCTTGTGGTTCTTAATCTCAGGGTTGTGAGTTCAAGCCCCATGTTGGGTATAGAGATTGCTCAAAAATAAAATCTTTAAGAAAAAGAAAAAAAGGCTGTAGAAACCAGCCTCTCACAGCTGAGACTGCCAGCAGCTATGAGGCATTAGCTATGCCTCAGTCTTTCCCCTTCCCAAGCCAACTAATTTTATCAGCACAATATCTAGTAACAGAGAATATTCAACAAATGTTGCACTTGTGCTTTTTCCTTAATTTTGAAAATGTATAGCTAAAATCTCTGGAATTAAAACTTGCTCTTACCAAAGAGAAAGACAAGTGCTGTTTGATATCACTTATATGTGAAATCTAAAACTGTTAAACCTACAAAAAACAGTAAAATGGTAGTTACCAGGGATTGAGGTTGGGGATAAGAGAGAAGGTGTTTAAGGATACAAACTTATAACAAGTACTATAAGTCATAGGATCTTAATGCACTATATAATGAATATAGACAAGAATTTTATATTATAAGGATGTAATATGATAAGTATCAATATACCAGCAATCATATTATTATAAAATATAAATGTATCAAAGTAACAAATTGTACATTTTTAACTTACACAATGTTACACATCAAATTTATTTAATTTTAAAAACTTGCTTCTGGGAACAGTGGTGAGGTCAGGTGTGTCCACCTTCAGCCCAGGTCATGATCTCAGGTTCCTGGGATCAAGCCCTGTATGGAGCTCCCTGCTTTGTGGGGAGCCTGTTTCTTCTTCTCCCTCTGCTGCTCCCCCTACTTGTGCCCTCTCACTCTCTCGCTCTATTTCTCAAATAAATAAAATATTTTAAAAATTGTAATAAAAATTTAAAAACTTGCTTCTTTCAATTAAATAATGATTTGGTAGCACTAACGGTGCAATGGTAGGTCACTGAAGGGTATAAGCAGAGATCAGACATAATCCAATCTGCATTTTTTTAAGATTTTATTTACTTATTTGACAGATCACAAACAGGCAGAGAGGCAGGCAAAGAGAGAGGAGGAAGCAGGTTCCCTGCTGAGCAGAGAGCCCGATGCGGGGCTCGATACCAGGACCCTGGGATCATGACCTGAGCCGAAGGCAGCGGCTTAACCCACTGAGCCACCCAGGCGCCCCCCAATCTGCATTTTTAAAGTACAATTTGCATTTTTTTGCCATATACAAACTGGGGTCAAGAGTGAAAGCAGAGGGACACCTGGATGGCTCAGTTAGTTAAGCATCTGACTTCGGCTCTGGTCATGATTCCAGGGTCCTGGGATCCAGTCCCTGCTCAGTGAGGAGTCTGCTTCTCCCTCTGCCTGCCACTTCCCCTGCTTATGTGCGCGCACTCTCTCTCTCTCTCTCTCTGACAAATAAAATCTTAAAAAAAAAAAAAAAAGGTGAAAGCAGGGAAAACAGCTAAGAAGCTACTGCAGAGGACCTAGCATAAGGTGACAAGTTGAACTTGGGTGATGACAGCAGATTCAAGAGGTATTTTAGAAGTAGAATTAGCCAAGACTTGCTGATGGATTTGATTAGGTAGGGAAAGAAGGAGGAATCAAACCTAACTCCTAGGTTTCTGGCTAGAAACTCTGGGAAGAACTTTTACTATAATGGAAAGATTAACAAAGACAGAATCTTTGGGCAGACCCACTAATGCCCCGGCAAGCACCCAGCAAAAAGAGAAGCGGCAAGTGGAACCACCAGGTGGAAGCTACAAGAGTAGTTATCATGTGTGCATTTAAACTCTACAAGAATCTAGTGCCTAGAGTGGGTCCTCAAATACCAGTGCACCTCTCCAGGTATCCAAACCTTCAGTAATTGGGATATTTGTCAGAGAACAAAGACAGATTCAAACAAGGGAGAAGAAAACAAAGACCAAGGCACAGAGATAGATGGAGCCTGGAGATGAACCATGAAGCAAGTTCTAAGATCCAGGACTCCAGGTCCAGGGTAGATGAAGAACAGCAAACAAGGTCCTCTTTCCTGAGATGTAGTCCCAGAGTCCCAGCACAGTGCTTGCTTACGTTCGATGCTCCAGTATTTGTCAAATGGCTTTATTTATTTAATAAGTACTTGCATAATGCTTACTATGTATCAAGCACCATTCCAAGGGCTTTAAAATATTAACTTGTTTAATCCTTACAACAACCTTATACAGTAAGAACCACGATTCTCCCCATCTTTCAGATGACAAAACTGAGGCATATCAGATTAAGTAACTTGCCCATAGTCGTACAGTTAAGTAACGGCAGAGCCAGGAGCCGGCCCCAGGGTTCATGCCCTCAACCACCCTGCCACATGCGTGAATGAATAAATAAAGCCAGAGGTGCCTCCTTAACCAAGACAGAGACTTCGAAACAGATTTCTTGTTTCAGCTGCTGCAAAACCCAGGTAAGTTCGAAGCTGTTGGTGAGAGGGTAAGTGGTCAGCTGTCCTTCCTACCCCTCTCCACTACATGTTTCCATACTCCAGTGGGCTCTATACCTTAATTTGTCCGAATCCTTTGGAATTATGTTGTGTTATTCTCTTTGTGGCTGTTTTAAATTTCTCTCTCTCTCTCTCTCTCTCTCTCATACACTCTTCACTAAACACTGTCTTTTAAAATCATAAGATGTTACCATAAATCTCTATTTTCCCCCCTATGGCAAGATAGGCCTCCACCACGTTTTAGTCATTCACTCTTTGTGGTGGACACACTGGGTGCTTCCAACACCCCGCTACTGCAGATAAGACGGGGATGAACTTTTTGTGCCTACCCTACTGGACATGGGGAAGGATTTATCTGAAATATATACATAGACGGGATCATAAGATATTCATACACTTGAACTAAATACTGACACATGACTTTCCAGAATAGCTATATAGTCCAGACCTGCATCGACATTACTTAAGGGTTCCCGCTGCCCACATCATTGCCAATACTTGCTGTTCTCCACCTTTTAATTTTTGCCATTTGGATGAGTATGAAGTGATAACTTGTATAAATCTGCTGTTCTCTCAATGTGGTTTTAATTTGAATCTCCCTGAGGGCTAATGATGATGAGCATTTTTTCATGTGTCTGATAGCCATTTGTATGTCTTGATTGGAGAAATGTCTGTTCATATCTTCTGCCCATTTTTTGATGTGTTTGTCTGTTTCGTGTGGGTTGAGTTTGAGGAGTTCTTTATAGATCCTGGATATCAACCTTTTGTCTGTACTGTCATTTGCAAATATCTTCTCCCATTCCGTGGGTTGCCTCTTTGTTTTTTTGACTGTTTCCTTTGCTGTGCAGAAGCTTTTGATTTTGATGAAGTCCCAGAAGTTTATTTTCGCTTTTGTTTCCTTTGCCTTTGGAGACGTATCTTGAAAGAAGTTGCTGTGGCTGATATCAAAGAGATTACTGCCTATGTTCTCCTCTAAGATTCTGATGGATTCCTGTCTCACGGGGAAGATGTGGTCCATATACACTATGGAGTATTATGCCTCCATCAGAAAGGACGAATACCCAACTTTTGTAGCAACATGGACGGGACTGGAAGAGATTATGCTGAGTGAAATAAGTCAAGCAGAGAGAGTCAATTATCATATGGTTTCACTTATTTGTGGAGCATAACAAATAGCATGGAGGACAAGGGGCGTTAGAGAGGAGTAGGGAATTTGGGTAAATTGGAAGGGGAGGTGAACCATGAGAGACTATGGATTCTGAAAAACAGTCTGAGGGGTTTGAAGTGGCGGGGGGGTGGGAGGTTGGGGTACCAGGTGGTGGGTATAATAGAGGGCACGGCTTGCATGGAGCACTGGGTGTGGTGAAAAAATAATGAATACTGTTTTTCTGAAAATAAATAAATTGGAAAATAAATAAATAAATAAAATCTTAAAAAACAAAAACAAAAACAAAAAAATCTGCTGTTCTCTGATTACTGATAAGGTTCAGCATGTCTTCATACATATTTTTGTTAGATTTTCCAGTATTCCCTTGTGAAAATAATTTATCTTATCTTTTGACCATTTCTCTGTTGGGTTTCTTATTCTCCTCATGTTGATTTGCAGTAGGTCATTGTATATTCTTTGTATTCATTCTTTGTCGCTTTTAAACATTGAAAATATCTTTTCCCAGTCTATCACCTGTCAGTCAAATGTATCTACAAACTTTCTACAATTTCTACGGCAAATAATATGAACTTTTGATAAAATGACATTTTTTTTCAAGTAGAATGGAGAAATGTGAAGACCTTCAACTTTCATTATTGTAAATTCACTCCTCCATCAAACCAGGAGACACGAAGACTAAAGAGAGAACCTGAAAATAAATAAATTTGAACTTCTAGTTCCCAAACTACTGAACTGGTGATTAATGAACACTTTTGGCATATGCTATTAATAAGCTGAAGCCATTTTTTATTTACCCCCACCTTGTTCCACAAAGGATCTGAGGAAGCTTACAAGAAAACAAGCAATAAAATTGAAAAATATAAATAACCGAAAAATATAAATAACCAAAAAATCAGGAACAAGGAAAACACACAGCAGAATAGAAGGTCAAGACCAGGAGGAAACTAAGAATGCAGATATGTAGGCCACAGGTTCGATAAAATTACTAATGTTAAGCCAAAAATTTGGCTCTGAGCTTCTTGGCAACCAGAGGGAAAAGGGAAAAGGGAATACAATCAGGCACAACCAACGATATTCTTTGTTGATAAGAAAACATACAAGTTCCTCAGAGGAAGATAAGCTTTTCCTGGCCCCAAGTTCTAGAAGAATTTCTCAGGTGGGCTTCATACTGGGAACGGTTCCCTCACCAACATTTCTGCAGTCAAAGCCCGTGTCTCATTTCTTGTAACATTTCTGTAAAAGCTAATGGCCACCCAACTATATTCTCGAACATGAAAAATAATCCCGTCTCTGATCTGCCAGTTAAATGTGAGAGGGGGGAAATGAAGAGGAGAAGAAGAGACCAAAGAAAAGTTCATCCTAGCGTGCAGTGCTTGAAACTTCAATTTAGTATAAGAGTCAAGCCAAGAACATCTGGAAGGATTAACGATGTATTAGTTAAGATAACACTAGTTGCAGACATAGAAAAGCCTGAAAATCTCAGAGGCTTAGCACTGAATTTGAGTGATTTGGGAATAGAAGCTTGCTTGCTTGCTTGCTTGCTTGCTTGCTTTCTTTCTCCTTCCTTCCTTCCTTCCTTCTTTCCTTTCTTCCTTCCTTCCTTCCTTTTTCTTTTTAAGGTGGCTCCAGACCCATCGTTCACGACCCTGAGATCAAGAGTTACATGCTCTACTGACAGAGTCAGCCAGGAGCCCCTAGAAATGTGTTTCTTGTTCATGTAAAGCCAAAATGAGAACCAGGCTCCTTCCATCTTGAGTCCCCACCTATTCAGCATATGGGAAAAGAAAAAAGAGCAATGTGCCTGGGAGGTTTTTATGGGTCAGACCTGGAAACAACACCACATCACTTCCACTCACGTCGCACTGGCTAGAACTTAGAATACTCTAAGCCACAAATTATCAGTTATATCTTTCCAATATTTCTTCACAAATAATTTTCTATACTAAGGTTCAGCAAATTACAGCCTGCAGGCCACGTCCACCTCACTGCCTGGTTTTGCATGGTTCACAAGATAAGAATGATTTTTTTATTTGTTTAATGGTTGAAAGAGAAATCGAAAGTGTAATAATAGTATACAGCACTTGAAAAGTACGTAAAATTCAAGTTTCAGTCTCCATAAATAAAGTTGTATTGGAACACAGCCAGTATAGCTTGCACTGCACGACAACAGAGTTGGATAGTTGCAACAGAAACCATATAATTGACAAAACTGAAATATTTTTCTACCTGGCCCTTTATTGAAAAGGTTTGCCCACCTCCTGTTTAAACTAATAAAAATTGACGGGATTTGAGCAACAGGTACTTTTAGGCCTAAATGACTAATATTCTTGATTGGTGATTGAAGTGAATCCGTAAGCGTTAGTAATCAAATGAACTGATAGTAAAATTCATATCTTTGGATAACATTAGGGAGTCTGGCCATTCTTCTATATGCAGAATTGGATCAATAAGAACCTGCAGGCAAAGCCAGGATTTTTCATAAGAATTATTTCTGGATCCATACCAGTTCAAAAACAAATAACCAATTAGCCATTTTTATATACACAAGTAAAGAAACATTGCTTATTTGGAAATTTGTTTTCCAAACTTCTCAAATAAGAAAGTATTTCTTCAGTGGAATGATGAGATATTACACTAGCATGGTTTGCGTTTTAAAATAATTCAAATAAATTTTAGGGCACCTGGGTGGCTCAGTGGGTTAAAGCCTCTGCCTTCAGCTCAGGCCATGATCTCAGAGTCCTGGGATCAAGGCCCGCATCGGGCTCTCTGTTCAAGCGGGGAGCCTGCTTCCTCCTCTCTCCTTCTGCCTGCCTCTCTGCCTACTTGTGATCTCTGTCTGTCAAATAAATAAATAAAAATATTTTAAAATAATAATAATAATTTAAATAAATTTTAAATAGCTGGTCATTTTATTATAGGGAGGATACTATTTTTTGAGGATTGTACATACCTTAATTCTAGTATATGTGCTGCCGAAGCGAGCACAGTACATACCTTAATTCTAAAGGTGAAAAGGTAGAGGATAAAGGTAAATAGCTAGGAATCATATTTCATGAAATTATTTATCAGGAAGTTTATTTATAAATAGCTTCCTGATGATACTATTAACATAACCTTCTTTGTTTCTTGATAACTCTAGAGTCAGATCAAGAACAAAAGTAATTCCTTTTTATCAGAATGCCTTATCGACCTAACATTAACCTAAAATTAAGCATTTGTTTCTACTGAAGTTCAAAAATAAAAAGGTTCACAGGGAATATGCGCTGTTATACATACACGAAACCAATTTAAGACTTTAAGAGAGAGTAAAATATAAGAACACATCAAAATAAGCTTTAGGGGCACCTGGGTGGCTCAGTGGGTTAAGCCTCTGCCTTCGGTTCAGGTCACAGTCTCAGGGTCCTGGGATGGAGCCCCTGCTGAGAAGAGAGCCTGCTTCCCCCTCTCCCTCTGCTTGCCTTTCTGCCTACTTGTGATCTCATTCTCTCTCTCAAATAAATAAATAAATAAATAATATCTTTTTTTAAAAAAAGCTTTAAAAATAACCTCAATACTCATGGCAATAGGCATTCCTCTTGAGCATTCACAGTGACTTAAAGGACAAAGTTTGTCTCGTAGCCACTGTGACTGCAATTATCCTGAGCAAAAAACCTCCCAGTCCTGAGGACTCGGGCTCCCTGAGAATAGGATCCCTGAGAACATTGGGAATGATCTAAGAGATAATAACTGTACCAGGATCCAGTATGAAACTCTTGCTCTGTATAAGAGGAAACTGAGCACAGACTGGGTAAGAGACTCTTCCAGGGGACGCAGCCAGAATTAGAATCCAGCCAACCCATTTCCCACCCTGTGCTGCTTCCTTACACCACAATTCATCCTGCTAGGCACCAGCTCTCTGGAGCTATCAGTTCGCAAGCAAGGTTCCAGTATCTTCCTTCTCAGAAAGATAAATTCATGAGGCACCTGGGTGTTTCCGTCAGTTAGGTGCCCAACCGTTGATCTCAGCTCAGGTCTTGATCTCAGGGTCCTGAGTTCAGGCCCTGCTTTGGGATTCATGCTGGGCACGGAGCCTCCTTAGAAAAAAATAAAACAGAGGCACCTGGGTGGCTCAGTCAGTTAAGTGTCTGCCTTTGGCTTAGGGTATGATCCCGGAGTCCTGGGATCAAGCCCTGTGTCGGGTTCCCTGCTCTGTTGGGAGCCTGCTCCTCCCTCTCCCTCTGCTGCTCCCCCTGCTTGTGCTCTCTCTCTTTCTGTCAAATGAATAAATAAAATCTTTAAAAAAGGAAGGAAGGAAGAAAAATAAAAAAAGAAAAGAAAGTAGGTGAGTTCAAATTCGAGTCCCATACCACTTTTTGCAGGAATGTCTCCCAGTGAGACCTATAAAACAGTGGCCTGTCAGTTCTGTGGGCCCCAAAGATCACACAACACTTTTTTATAAGAGCTGAGTTTACCTTGACTCTTTGGCCTAAGACTTAGATGTCTTCCACCTTTCCCTTCAGGCTGCATTGCTTAGCCATGGTTCTTTTCTTCCCTTCTTGCTTCCTGCCTCTTTCCTCCCTGCCCCTGGCTTTGCAGATCATTCTGTGGTGTGCTGGCATGGTTACGCCAACAAGCACACAACAGCTCAGCTGCTGGAGAACAGTTCTGGGCAGCCAGACCCACCACTTTTACCTGAATATTCCAAATTTCTGTGTGCAAATCCATGACGTGTTTATAGATTTATTTCTGTTAACACAATGAGTTTACTAACTAAAGCCATGATGAAATTTTGCTGATCATAAAGTTTTTTAATTCTTCTTCTTCTTCTTTTTTTAATTCTAAGACATCACAACCCGGGCCACTTCCTTCTGGTACGCTATTTGGGGGAGAAAAAATCTCTAATCAACTAAATTTAATGTTATTTGTATTACTTGACAAAACTAAATAGTGACTTCCTATTTCCCTCCATTTTTTAATAAGACTAGATCTCAGTTTACAGCACTGATTCATTTAAAAATAAAAATAGCAAATATCTCTTTATTCTCTAGCTCCCAATTGTAAAATCTCACAATCTCTAATTAACAGGGATTCATTTTAAGCAAAAATAGTAGCAACTTTTAATTTTCTCTCCCATTCCCAAAATCTATTGTGTTTTTTAGTGCTTCTTCTACCGCAAATCGGATAGCTGAAGTTCTTTAAAAATCTAGCATGAGGGACACCTGGGTGGCTCAGTAGGTTAAGCATCTGCCTTCGACTCAGGTCATAATTGCAAGGTCCCTGCTCAACTGGGAGTCTGCTTCTTCCTCTTCCACTCCCCCTGCTTATGTTCTCTTTCTCTCTGCCATCTCTCTCTCTGTCAAATAAACAAAATCGTAAAAAAAAATAAAATCTAGCGTGATAGATACCATCAAAATGAGTAAACACTGCAATCCCAGTTTTCAAAGTTCTTTTGTAGTAATGGCTTTCTTTTCTTTCTAGAGCTTGAACTATGACACTTTCAGGTAGTCAGCTCCTACAGTGTCTGATTTTTTTCACCTAGACCTAACCAGCATTAAAACACAAAAACATGACAGTACAACCTCAGAGGCTGGGGACACAGAATGTAAAGCATCAAGATTAAAAAGTTTAAAAAGGCAGACATCTTGGGGTAGCTGGGTGGCTCGGCTGGTTAACTGCAATCTCAGGCTCAGCTCAGGTCTTAATCTCAGGTTTCTGAGTTCAAACCCCACTTTGGGCCCCACACTGGGTACAGAGCCTACTTTAAAAAATTTAAAAAAAAAAAAAAAAAGGCAGAGATCAGATATCTGGATGATTGGGAGCATATATAAGTCATCAAGAGATGGGTTTGTTTTTTGGGGTTTGGTTTTGTTTTGTTTTTAAATATGTATATAATTTTTTTTAACTTTTCCCCATGTTTTCATTTTTTTTCCACAGAGACATTTGAAGTTTGAGTTTTATATGAGTTACAGATGGAAGAGAACATGAAGATCATACTCTCCTATACTTTTTTAATAAATAAATAAATAAATAAATAAAGCAACCTAGTTCTGTGGCTAAGAGTTCACACTCTGGAATTTGTTGGTCAGGGTTCAAATCCTGACTCCATCATCTTTCACTCTATAAAATCGATCAAGTAGACTATCATCTATATAGCTCTATCTTCTATAAAACAGGGTAATGATGAAATTTACCTCATTAGTTTTGTAAAGATTAACCAAAAGAAAAAAACACATATTTGGGAGGAACACCAGGAAAAAAACCTATCTTTTAGTAAATGCTTTTTTTTTTCTTTTTCTTTTTTTTTTTTTTTTTTTTTTTTTAGTAAATGCTTACTAAATACTAGATATTTTAAATATGAATTAAGGGGGTGCCTGGGTGGCTCAGTGGGTTAAAACCTCTGCCTTCGACTTAGGTCATGATCCCAGGGTGCTGAGATCAAGCCCCGTGTCGGGCTCTCTGCTCAGCCGGGAGCCTGCTTCCTCCTCTCTCTCTCGGCCTGCCTCTCTGCCTACTTGTAATCTCTGCCTGTCAAATAAATAAATAAAATCTTTTTTTTTAAAAATTAAATAAATAAATAAATAAATAAATATGAATTAAGAAGTTAAGGCCAGGGAGAGTATGTGACTTACCCAGTATGACAACACGGGAGCACTGGAGTTCCTGGTCTTCCTACTCTATCTATACCAGTGACTCGACTTAGCCATTTTCTTTCTTACAAATGTTTTGATCCAATAAATGTTTCAATCTGGTATAAACATTGCTTAGCATTAAAGCAACAGCTGAGGCAAATGCAAGTGCTTTTCTCAAGAATAAAAAAAGAGATTTCACAGATATGGATGCAAGTTGCATGGAGTTTTCTAACTGAAGGCACTTCTGTAATACTGCCCACATTTTCATAGCCACTTATGGTGACTTTGCTGTTATTCCCATTAGTTGTTTCTCTTACTGTCCTGTGAGAAGGGGGATTAGTATTATCCCTACCTACAAAAAGGGAAGCTGGAAAACAGAGTTGATCACAGAAACCAGTCTCCCTATAAGCCTGTACTTTCATGAAATGACACAAAAATTTAGCTAGATTTATCAACTTCTTCCAGGAAATGTAAACATTTAAATTTTTATTTCTTCTATACATAGAACTAACTCTAAGGAAAAAATAAATCCCATTTGTATGTCATAGAAGATCAAATGAAGCCAAACAAATCTTCTAGAATGAATTTGAGATAGAAAGTAATCCATCATCATAATCAGAGGAACATGCCCTGGTTTAATAATTTTTTAAATCTTAGGTCATCTCATACACTAAAGAAATGCAAATAGTTTATGTTTTGTTTTAATATGGGGATGGAAGGAAAAGGGACTATAAGCTCACCCAACTTCTGATAGTTTAAAAGAAGATTTTAAAACCTTTTGTAGGCAAGTGCCCAGAGATGTACGAACCAGGGTATCTTTTATAATGTTGTTTGTATCATGTATAAAGTAGACAACCCGGGGCACCTGGATGGCTCAGTTGGTTAAGTATCTACCTTCAGCTTAGGTCATGATCCCAGAGTCCTGGGATTAAGCCCTGCATCGGGCTCCCTGTTTGGCTGGAAGCCTGCTTTCCCTCTCCCTCTGTCCCTCCCTGCCTTAAGATTCTCTTTCTCTTGCTTGCTCTCTAATATAAATAAATAATTTTTTAAAAAAATAATTAAAATAAATAAAGTAGGCAATAATTTAAATACCCAATAAGGGAGGACAGGGTAAGTTAATTATGGCATATCGCTATTATAGAATATTATACAACCATCAACACAGATTATTGGGCATATATCCATCATGTAAAAATGTTATATTGATGAAAAAAAAGCAATTATAAATAGCAATTTGTTATGGTCCCACTTTGATAAAAATCTAAGTGAAAATCATGTTTCATATGCATAGGAATACATAGAAAGGAAAGGTTGGAATAACACATCAAAATAATAATAGGTTTATTTCTGGGTAATAGAATTATTTTCTTTTTTATATTTTCTAGCTGCTTAATATGTTTCACTTGCTTTAAAAATAATAAAGTTTGGGACACCTGGGTGGCTCAGTCAGGTAAGCTTTTGTCTTCAGCTCAGTTCAGGATCCCACGGTTCTGGGATCGAGTCCCAGAATCAGGCTACTTGCTCAGCAGAAAGCCTGCTTCTCCCTCTCTCACTGCTGCTCCCCCGGCTTGTGCCTGCTCTCTCTCTGTCAAATAAATAAATAAAATCTATTTAAAAAGTAAATAAAATCAGAAGCAGACCTAAGACCAAAACCCAAAGGTTCAGAATTTCAATTCCCATTACTAAAGTTCACTAATTCAATAAATAGCTATTATGCAGCTAAAATTTAAGGAGCATAAGAATAAGTTATAAACAGATCCTACTCTCAAAGACCACAGTTACTAAAAGCATAAAGAATCTACTTGAATTAAAAGAGATAGTGCCACAGAAAGGTATGTATGAAGGAAGAGTTTCTTTCTACTCAGGGAGTTAAGTATTAGTAAACAATAAAAAAAAACACAACAAAGTTTTGATATTGGCAAGTTGAATTTGTATGGTTATATGATGGGTGTTACCTAAGAAAAATAAACTCTGTATAGTTCTAGGTGAAAAGAGCAAGTTTCAAAATACTATGTGTGTTTAATAAACAGATATGCCTCAGAAACGTAGATGCCAAAATGTTAAAATGATCATCTCTCGATAGGGGAATTACAGGTGTTTTGTTTTTTTCAATAATTTTGCTATCTATCATGTCCTACTTTACAACAATAAACCTAAAGGGTGTATTCCAATCAGTAAATGGGGAAAACCTGCCCACGGTGACCAAATAAAATCTTGCATCATGCCATGATTAGTGCAGACCATGAAGGAACTAATGCTGACGTGATCGACTGCAACCAGGATAAGAGACTTGCCACCTTTTCTGAATATACCTGGTTCTGACTTTCTCCATCTGACAACAATGAATGAGTCATACGAAATTATCATCTCTGCTTTGGTGTAATATTCAGAGAAATAAGTAGATGTCTACAGACTGAAAAAAGGACCCAAACCACCAGAACTCGTAAGTGTGTTCGCTAGTATATGATCATGCACCGACAGCAGGACTTTACGCAGGATGTCTGGGAGGTAGAGAGTCAGCTTCTTACGTAGGAAAGTAGCAGACCTGGAAGATCACAGAACTTAAGCCGATGAAAACCTAGCTTTACTTGAGGAAGGCTTTTAGATCCTGCCCTAGAAGACATGCTGGGAAAATAGGAACAGGAGCAGACAACTCTTCACCAGCTGATGAGGAAGCAGTAAGCTAAACTTCTCAAATTTAGGAGATCACAAACAGTGTTTTGTAACATCAAACTGAACAACAATGAGAGGCTAGAAAGGGTGTTCAGAAGGGAAAACACCAAGCTAAGACAAACCAGTATAAATAACCAGAAACCATATTCAGGATTAAACTTACTAAGAAAAATGTGCTCCAAATATACCTTGATTGTGGAAGATAAAGAATTAGAAATTATTTTGGATAGGAAGCTGACTTACCAACAGCCATTGCAATAGCAGTTAGAACAGCGTTCTGACATGGCTATGGAATCAGGCTGTAACATACAAACGCACATGGTTCACACCCACATCAGCCTTTACCACAGGCTGCTGTCATTATTTCTTGGCCACCTTACTCTCCCTCAAGTTTTTTTTCTTTCTTTTTCCTTTGCTGTATTTCCAGCACCTAGCCAAGCCTGGCAAGAGGGACCTTTCTATAAATCCTTAAGAATGAATGAGATCATCCTCCCATCTTCCTCAGGATACCCCAATAAAACACTGAGCTCGCTCTTGGAACTCTATATTTAAAGATAGATATGAGTAATTTTCCAACCATTCAGAGGAGAACTTAGAAATGCTGAGAACAGGATTATCAGTTTATAGAAATGGATTCTTCCACTTTTGAAAGAGAAAGCTGAGGTGTATTAGGTACAATCTCAAATTCTGAAGAAATCTGACAAAGGAGACTTTTTTTCTACAAAATCTGCAAAGGAGATGTCTTTTTGTGCTAAAAATGTCCCCAAGTGGATGAGTAAGAAGCCCAGATTAGAGAAACGGGCCATTAAACGTTGTAATGGAGAGTAACAACATCAACAATGACAAAATTAAAATATATTTTACCAAATGCTTTCACAAAAGAGCTGGCTCCTCAGCTACACTGATGAGGGTTATATGTGAGCCCATTTCAGTTAAGGACCTGACCTCTCTAAACCAACCCCTTCCAGAGCCAGAGCCCCACAATTTCATAATTTCATGACAAATCTGAATAATCAGACATCATCAGAAGCTTTGCATAAAAATGCAAAACCCAATTTTATTTTTATATTTATGTTGAATGCATCATAGAGGTCCATAACAACAGAATAAGAAAGACACTGTGGAGTGACAGGAAGTAGATTTCTGGAAAGTCCCATATTTTCTCTTCATGTATATTTGCATATATTTATACATCTTAAAAATTAGCTGGTTATTTAGTAATTCAGAATGCTTTATATAAAACCTGATATTGAATATAATAGAATAATTTCAGTTTCAAAATGCATGACCTTTGTACTTAATGTGTTCAGTAAACCCAGTAATATATGGTTGTAGTGAGAAATTGTGAGAAAACAACCCAACTCTTATTGATTCATTCAATGTAGTTATTGAATATTATAGTCTTCTATTCTTCGGCCATTGTTTTTATTTGCAATACGTAACTGTTCTAATAACTCATCTGCCACCATAAAGAACCTTTGGGTTTCTTCTCCCTTCCAAATAGCAGTGAAAGGGTCCCCCAAACCTACTGATTTAGCACCAAATTTCAATAAGCCTAGACACCCTCTCACTTTTCACATTGAGTAGAACAAGGTCAGATTGGGCATCTTCCAAATGCAAAGGCTTAATTGGACTAATTCTTTCATGATAATAATGTATATTTAAGATGGCCACTAAAAATTGTCAATGCTAATTTAGTAGATCAATTCCATTAAATGCTTTGAACTTTTCACCACTTGCTAATCTCATTTATTAAAGCTGCTGTTTTTGTTGAAAATCTGAAGCTATAACTTAATATCAAATTACAATTCCAGCCAGACCTAAGAAATATTTCTTTATATGTGAAATATAACCTTCAAGGATCTTGTGTTCAATTGTAAGAGTCTAGCAATAAAATTTCTTGCAACCAAAATGCAGAGAAGTCCTATGAGTCTACTGGCAATTGGTGTTATTGTAAGAAGCGTGCAGCAGTGTTTCTGTTTCAGAAATACACGTTTCTGGTCTCTGAAGCAAAGCTTTACCACCTGTGATTATTGATTATAGACCAACCTTCGTAGAACTATATATGGTTTGTATTTTTATACCAAACACCATGTCGTTGAAGTAATAGTTCAATTCAGTTCAATAAAAATATCAAGATTTTGTTCAACATTCTGATGAACAGCTTAAGAATGTAATTCACCAAGGTAAAAATAATAATATATCTATTAATCAGCTAAGGAAGAATTCGGAGAGAAGAGAGTCCACGGCACGATCACATAGCCAACCATGTGTAACATTTGTTTGGAACTAGACTTCCAAGGCTATTTTTATTCCCTGTGATTTACCACCAGTATCCTCTGGGTGATAGTGGAGGAAACAGATGCTGGGAATCTCTCTCTGCTCAGTTCCTGAGAGGAGAATTCTGACTCACAGCCCTGCCAGCTCCTGGCTTTGTACTCACATGCCCAGGGTGGCGGAGAAAAACGTAAATGACTGCCTGATTTCCAGTCTCCTATTGCCAGTTTCCTCAAAGTTTCCACTTACGCATTTGACTCCCTTACCAACTTCGTTTGAAGTTCCCATTCCAAAATCCTGAACGGCATGTTCCCAGGATACATTTAATTTTTTTTTAATTCATTCAGTGGGGATTTTCCACCTGAAATAAAAAATGAACTGAAACTGGGAAGTGGGCATTCTTTTTTGGGGAGGAGTTTTTCTTTAACTGTTGACTGGGAGTACTGACTTCCGCAGAGGGAAGATGCAGGGGAAAAAGAAATTGAAAAATATTCCCTGCCAAGCTCTAAGCACACTTTCTTAGGGAGAACCGTAAACCTTACCCAAGTTTCCTGGACCCCCGTTATTTATTTTGAACAGATTTAAACTAAAACAGATCTGCATCTATTTGGAGATTGTATTTAAATTGTTAATAAAAAATTAATGTTTATTAAATTTCCACAAAGCTTCGAGTCTTATTCTTTCTTAATGCATCTACGCTAACAAGAATATAAGGGAGGAGGACGGAATCTACGCAGTTTAAATACGTTTCACAATGGATTTATAACAGAAGCACATTACAGATTGAGAACTCAATTTCACAAGGCAAGAGTTTCTCTTAAAATACTATTTTATGGAGAAATTAATTTCACTGGCTAGTCTATGTTTTTACAAAGTTTTTTTTTTTAAAAACCTACTTTAGTTGAAACAATAGGACCTATACAGGTGACTTTTACAATTTAATTTTATGTAAATCAATGAGTTTCCTTATCAAGCACCACTGAGTTACCTAAATGTTTACTTACTAATCCTGTTATTCAGTGTTTAAGGATAGCCTAGAATAACTGAATTAGGATATTTTTTACATTAGGAAAACTTAGCAATTGTTATTGCATTTCAGATAAAATGAGTTAAGCAGATGAATTAGGCCTCACAACATAACTGCAATAACTTCTGCCGGTGTGTCTATGTGACACTGAGGCGCCAAGTCAATTTACTAATCTAAAGGAAATCTATCCATGGGGGGGTTATTAGTATATAGATCAAGCAAACCACCTAAAGACTAAATTATTGCTTTTCCTTCATAAAGACATCTAACCACACTCAAGGTTACCACCATATGATTCTCTGTGGGAGACCCCACTGGTAGATTGAACACAAAATCACTACAACCAAATAAATATTTCTTCCTAGCCACACACACACACACACACACACACACACACTATATATATGTATATATATGTATATATATATACACACACACACACACACATATATACACACACTCTGTGCCAAATTAGTAACATTCTATTGGAAAATTAGGCAATTCGAAAGGAGAAAACTACTTCATGAAAAAATTTGGTAAGATGCCTACACTGAGGGGTGCCTGGGTGGCTCAGTGGATTAAAGCCTCTGCCTTCAGCCCAGGTCATGGGTCCTGGGATCGAACCCCATGTCGGGTTCTCTGCTCCACAGAGGGCCTGCTTCCTCCTCTCTGTCTGCCTCTCTGCCTACTTGAGATCTCTCTCTGTCAAATAAATAAAATCTTGAAAATAAAATTAAAAATAAAATGCTTTTTTTTTAATTTTATTTAATGAATACTTCAACTCAGGTACATGAATCACAAAACTAAAACCCCTCCAATATACTCAAATACAGTTGCTTAATTTAAAAGTCCCAGCCTCAGCACCAACAGAGATAAAACATACTCTCATTTTAATGCATCTG
The DNA here is from genome assembly GCF_020171115.1 of Neogale vison. Lineage (NCBI taxonomy): Eukaryota > Metazoa > Chordata > Mammalia > Carnivora > Mustelidae > Neogale > Neogale vison. The sequence goes on from NC_058093.1 coordinate 73,117,041, forward strand.
TGATGCTGTCAAATGGCCTAATAAGTGTAATATTGAAGATCAATTCTATGGCATCTCAAGGGTTAAGTTTTGTGTTGTGACTAATTTTGAAAAAATATTCTAGTATGAATCAGGTTTAGGCTAGTTCAGCAAGAGGAACCGTTCTATAATGAGGCTTGGCCTGGCCCAGTCCCAGTAGAATTAATTTTGTGCTGTAGAACACCTAGATAAATTAGTTTTGCTTTAAATATTGAGTCCTAAAAGAGTTAAAAGAGGGAGAATATCAATCAATAATTTTTAGATTAACTACTTTATATATGACAAAACAAAATTAACTTTGGCATTATAACCCCTTCTTCTGGCATTTCAGATAAACCCCAAGTTTAAAATAAATAATTGGAGATTTAAAAACTAACCAAACATGTGCATTTGCTTCTTGGTACAGAATACTAACTCATTGTTTGGTTTGTAAAAAGAAAAAATTACTTGTACATTTTGCAAAATTACAAATACGGTTCTTATTTTTAGTTATTAAAATAATTGTGCCTGAGAATTAAGACTTGTGAAAATATACAGAAATATATTTTGTAGGGTTTTTTTTTTTTTAATGGGAACACCGAAGTAGTTAAGCTTTAAAATTAAGTGGAAAAATAATATCTCAGTTAATAATGTTAGATTCTCAAAATTATATTTTAATTGATTAATTTCCCCCATATCCACCCATTATTTCCCTTTATAAAATTGATTTTATGGAAATATTTGTGCAGAATTAAAATCATGTCTACAGATGGCAACAAATTTAAGCTAAAACTCCCTTGTGTCTTGATGGCTTTTTCTGGTTAAATGCCTACCAAAAGGTGAGTATAAGATTTATTTCCATGGGAGATGAAATCAGGCTTTTAACCTGGCCAATTGCCCATATAAACAATCTTCAATGTTATTTGGTCATCATTCGGTAATTAAAATGGCAAATCACAACCATGCTGAATTTACATCCATGTGCCGAAAAGTTATTTAGCAGATAACTAGAGATAGAGGAAATGTCTCTTTAACAGATTCTTTTAGGAATACATCTACAGGAAGCATCCGGCTTTCAGCAGTCATAAAAAACAAGAAGCAGTTGAACAGTGGCACCCAGAGGTGAAAAGTATATTACGTGTAGAGATTTATAAGGTTAACCGTTGTCTGGTTTTTAGACATCCTTCTCGTCACCTCCAGATATTTTTACTAGTAATGTACCAGAAATCATTTTTTCTGACATACATACTGAAATACCATAGTTTAATGAAGAAAAATTAATGCCTTCACTTTGAAAAAGTACTTTACTTCTGGATTACAAGGCATATCAATCCCTCCCTCAAAACAATAAGCTAACCAACTAAACACTGGGCAAAATACTTTCCAGAATTGAGTTTAAAGCCTACTTGTCTGCTTCTAGCCTAACCAACATTATTAACAAAAACATTTTTTAAGAAATAGTTCTGTTGATTGCTACACAATTTCCATATACCCCATATTATGTGTTTTTCTAAAAACATTTCTTTGAACTATTGTGTAGCCCTGAACCCAAATTATAAGTCTGAGGAGATGTTAAGAATTTTCTATTGAACCCTTCCATTATCGTGACAGCAAAAGATGGGGACGGAATAAGAGCTGGGCGAATACGAGCAAAGGAAATAAGAGTACTGTTTTATTCCACAGGAACTTTAAAAATAACAGAATCTCTTTTGACCAAAATTAAAACGAACCTACAAGTCTTTTAATTAACAAAGCTCCAAACCTTTTAACCTGCCAACTCGCAGCTGCATGAAGCATTTGACTGGTGCTGAGTTCCTAAACTAACTGCAGGAAAAAACATCCCCTCCTGAGTATAATCACCTTCGGGAGCCCCAAATAAACCTCAGTTTGTGGGGCCAGAGCAGGTCAGTTTTTTTTAAGAGCCTCAGAAGAATAGTCTTATTTCTGCTCTTGAGCCGAAATGCGTATGTGTCCTTTAGCAGAGAGGGTTTTCGCCGCTGGTTCTGCCTAACCCATCGCCGATTTTCATCTATTAACTGTGTTTCCATTACCTTTTGTCAGATGTTTTCTCCAAGATTCCGCTGCTATTTTTTAATCACCTAAGAAGCCACACTGATGTGACAAGCTCCAGAAGGAGGCACATTCTTTCTGATCTGCATCTTAAGCCTAATGATGAGAAATGGGCTCCCATAAACTTGAAAGAGGCAAGGAAATGCTGCCAAAGTCATTATCCACTACTCTGAATTGGAAAGAAGAGATGTGTCCCTTTCCAGAAGAATCTTAATAAAGTATAAAATAATTCTACAAAACCTTCAGCCTTTCATTTGTGAGATAAAGGCAATTGCCCAGTGTCATTCAAAAGAAAAACAAAACAGGTCATCTCCTAATATGTGAAATCTACATCGGAATATACCCTCGATTTTTGCATCTGGAGTGTTCAGTTGTTGACAGAAAAGGCAGAGGATCATGCATGCATAAAAGCTAATATTAAGATCTCTCCTTTTTCCCTGTCCATCTTCTTGTCCCTTTTCCCGTTCCCCACAAACAGCAGTGTCGTGGCCTAAATCAGTATTTTGGCTTTAAGAGTAGCTACTATGTTAAAAAAAAAAAAAAAAAAAAGAGTAGCTACTATGTAGCTTCTAAGTCGCCAGCAAGCCATTTGCCCCCGAACAGGCTGTGAACTGCAGCTAAATAAACGCCCGTCTGCCCGCTGCCTGGGGCTAAGCCTGCTGCTGCGAAATGGCAGGCGTTCTCGACTCAAAACCACAACGTCGTTGCCCATACTTGATGATTCCATTACAATAACAGTGTGAACGGGCTTAGGGCATTTTGGCTTACAGCATTTGGAGCAGATCTTTAGGAAGCTGCTGCACACGGACCTTACAGATCTCTGCAGCCGTTCTTAGAAAATCCACCGCTGTTCCCAGGACCTGCGCCCCGCGCAGGCAGGACGCGGCGGTAGATCTGGGCGCCATCTAGTGGACTCCACGGACCTAGGGGAGTCGGCAAGAGATTGGGGAGCTGTGTGAGATTCTGGGAACAATCCCTACTGCCTCCTTGTTTTTTAAAAAAAAAAAAATGTTTTGCCTCAAACGACAATCGAAGTAGTGGGGAAGGAGGCTTATCTAAAAACAAGGGGAAAGAAGAATATATATTAACTCAAATGACTTTTGAAGGAATTTCATCCCTGGTTTTTCAATACGAATTTTTAAGTCTCTGAAATGTCAAACGTGTTTCCCTATTTATATATTTATTTTGAGAAGGAAAATACGAAAAGTTTATTTTGCCCAAATATTACCATTTTCTCTTTCCTATAATCTGTCAAAATGGATACTGTAAGATTATGTTTTAAGTATTTGTGATTCAATAGGGCAATCCAAATGAAACTGAATCCTTATTTTTCCTAACATCTAATAAATATATGCATGTTAAAGATGCTTCTTATAAAATACTCCACCAACTATTTCTCTCTTCCTCACCCCAATACCGTCTGCTCCTAACATTTCCCAAAAGAGATGGTCTTTGCACACACGTACCTTCTGGGTGAAAGGCCTTCAACTTTCTTCTTGGCCACGTTATGTCTGTTAGTATAAAATCAAATTCAAAAGACAACTCCTGGGAAGCTGCACCCCTGGCTGATCCATGATTACTTTTTACTTTATGTTACCAATCATGTCTCTGTTTTTTTATCGAAGTATAATTGCCATACAGTGTTATATTAGCTTCTGCTGTATTGTCGAATCATGCGGTGATTTGACAATTCTACACATCATGCAGGGCTCACCACAACAAGTGTACTCAACATCTGTCCCCATATGTGATTACAGTATTATTGACTATGCCCTATGCTGTTCTTTTCAAATTTTTTTACTGAACTATAATTAACATACAGTGTTACATTAGTTTCAGGTACACGACATCCCAACATGTCATATTGAACAGTTGCCCCTTGTCTGTGATTTCCTAATTGCTTATCTCCACAAATAGTACTTTTGTACAACTCAGCCTCTACGACAGTCCAGGAGCCTATTAAATGCTGAATACATAGCCATGACATTAAGTAGATGACTGGCTCTGTTAAGATCTGTTAATAAATACTCTAGTATTTATTATAAATACATCAACAACAACTAACTTCATTGACCCTTACTAAATTTAGCGGGCCTTGTAAGTACTCATAATTTTCTTATCGGATGATGACAACAGCCTTATGAAATAAGTACTATTACCATCTCTATCATATAGTTCAGGAGAGCCGAGTCTGAAAGGTTAAGAAATTCACCCTGCTGACATGGAGAGTAAGAGGTAGAGTAGGAACCTGATTTCAGCCTGTCTCCAGAGCCTGGACTCAGAACCACTGCGCTACACTCTGTCTGTCTTCTATGTTGTTATTAAATATATAATACATTCTGATCTTATTACTGGTTGTATTATATTTCAATGATTCGTGTCACACAAGCTAAATAGTTATCATTTTATCCCATGTAAAACCAGTTATTTTAGATAGCTGCTAAAATTATTCAAGTTGTTCATATTTTTTACCATGTTTGTTCTTCAAAGAATGAGCTTACTATAATTAAAAGACTTGTACAGAGGAAGGAAAAGAAATTACTTTGCTGATCAAAGGACTGATGTAGGAAAATATGCAAGCTGACTGCGTTTAGCTAAGATTGCAACAATGAAGTGGAAAAGCTAGGGGAAATGGGGGATCTGGTAATAACTCTTTCTTTGTTTTTTCAGTTCACCTGACCTCTTTAAACATTCTAATTTAGAAATGCTGCTCAGAGTCCTCAGGCTTGGCCTCATGAGTAAGCAAATCAGGAACCCAACAGCAGCCACCTGTGGGGTTTCATTTCAAGAAAATTAGAAAGAGTTCTCAACCCCCTAAAATATTTGAGGATATTTAAAATCGCATTCTTAGAGCATCTTGCCTTTCTTGCCTTTGACTTAACAGAAAAAGGGACAACATTGGCCATAATCGCTCAAAACTGGAAATAACCCACATGTCCCTAGACAATCAAATAGATAATATGGTAAATTCATATAATCAAATATTATTCAGCATTGAAAATGAATGCACTAATGTCACACGCAACACAAAATATAATTTTTTTATAAACACAATTTTTTTTTTTTTTAGATTTTATTTATTTGACAGAGACACAGTGAGAGAGGGGATGAGAGCGGGGGTGTGGGAGAGGGAGAAGCAGCCTTCCTGCTGAACTAGGGAGTTTGATGTGGGGCTTGATATTACGACTCTGGGATAGTGACCTGAGCCAAAGGCAGATGCTTAATGACTAAGCTACCCAAGCGCCCCAAACACTGTATTTTTTAAAGTCTGTTTTATTTTAAGTAAACTCTATCCCCAACATGGGGCTCATGAACTCATGACTCCAAGATCAAGTCACGTGCTCTACCAAATGAGGTCAGGCACCCCAACACAAAATATAATTTTGAGCAAAAGCAGCAAGCCTCAGAAGAACACATACAATTCTCCCTGCATCAAGTGCCCAAGAAGGCACAACTAAACTATTGTTTAGGGCTGCATAAGTCAGATTGGGAAACTACTGAGACACCAAAGCTGGGCTGGTGGCAGCCTCAGAGAAGAAGGAATAACAGGAAGGGAGACACAGACAATTTCTGGAGGTCTGGTAATGCTCCCTCAAACTGTACGCTCATGTCATGTTTCTATTTGTAAGTTACAGTTCACAATAAAAAATGTAAAATAAGCACATCTAATGCTCATTCCAAAAATGCATCAGGAAAAAGAACACATTAAGCTTTACTCATCATTTATGCAGATGTGCAGGGAGAGGGGAAAAGAGCAGGCATGAAGACTCCCAAATTATAGAAGACAGAAGTAGCAGACAGACCTGGATTTCAACTAGGGACTGCTACTTGCCAACTATGGGCCTTGGGCTGTTGTATAAGCCTCTCAAACTCTGCGCTCTCTCCACCTATGGAACGAGATCACAGTAGGGCCTCTCACAGGGTCATTATGAAGCTCCCATTATGAGGCTGGTTCTCATTAATCGCCTGATGGTTTTTTTTGTTTGTTTGTTTTTTCCTTCTGAGATTGGGGATAGAGGAGGAAATCTCACAGGGAGTAGAAAAGGAGAAAATCAAGAAACTGCACTCATTATAGTTCCTTTCCACTCAGCCCTGGGTGATTCCTCAACCCCACCAGCTTCAAGAGCCACTCAGTTGAGACGGCTCTAGTAAGAGTCACGAGGGACCTACTTGGAACCCAACAAACATATTTTCTCGACATCACTGGACACTGTCCTTGAGCTGTCCTCTTCTCATCAAACCCCCGCCACGTGTCAGGCCTTTGTCATTTCTCTCCTGTCCTCCCCCAGCTGCCTACCTGGTCCTCTCTGTTGTGACCCTCCCCAATTCTTTCCCACACTTTAGCCAGAGGGCTTATCCTAACTGGTAGATCTCATCACGCCTCTTCCTTTGAGCCCTCATATGAACCTCTATAATCCTCAGCGCTGGAGAACCTGGTCTGTCTGCCCATCTGCAGGCTCATCTACTGCTAAGCTAACCCACCCAAATTCCTTTGGACCTTCTTGCCTTTCTCCCACCTGCTCTCTCTACCTGGAAAGCCCCACCCCCCACCTCATACTTCACTAGATTGTCTGCCTCACTTGTCAATCTTCAAAACTCAGGACAAGTCTCCCTTCCAGGTACCACCCACCTTTTTCTAGATTACATACCTTCTTTTGTCATTGGTACAATTCCTGATCATTCTTAAGTTATTGCACTATTTGTATAATGGTCTATATTCTTATAAGGCTGTATACACTCTTCAAAAGTGGACACTGCTTCTTACCCACTTTGGTACACCACCACCCATCACAGTGACCAACAAAGTCCTGCTTAAGTGAATTAATAAATTGGGCAAATAATCGATGCTCACCTCACAGTATTACAGGACTGCATGGCTATCTCTTCTATTGTAATCTCTTTCTCTCTCTTTCTTTCTAAAAGGGAAGAAAGTAATGTGCCATATCCTTGGCCCTTAAACCCTATCTTCCAGCATTTCCTGGTCTTGTCATAATTATTATATTTTTCCACCTAATATTTAACCAATCAAAAACTTACAAGTAAGGGGCGCCTGGGTGGCTCAGTGGGTTAAGCCGCTGCCTTTGGCTCAGGTCATGATCTCAGGGTCCTGGGATCGAGTCCCATATCGGGCTCTCTGCTCAGCAGGGAACCTGCTTCCCCCTCTCTCTCTGCCTGCTTCTCTGCCTACTTGTGATATCTCTCTGTCAAATAAATAAATAAAATCATTTAAAAAAAAAAAAAAAACCTTTACAAGTAAATTAATGCTGTCTGATCTTGTTCAATGTACTATGGGTATAAATGGACAGCCATGGGTTAAAAATCTTGCTCAACCAGTAACTAGCTCTGGGACCTTAAATAAATCATCCATCCTAAGTTTGTTTTTCACTCCAAAGTGAGGGTAAAAATATCTACCCTCCCTGACTTGTGAGGCTAATGAACTAATGTACATAAAGCACTTAGCACATTGCCTAACACAAATAACTATGCAATAAGCATTATTTATTATTAATGCACAATTACGACACTTGTGCACTTCGCAAACTTAAATTTGTTAACCATTCATTATAGTGCTCTCTACTTTTCAAAACTGAGGGTCACCTGAGTTTTAAATGAAGGCCTTGGGCTTCTGGGTGGCTCAGTGGGTTAAGCCTCTGCCTTTGGCTCAGGTCATGGTCTCAGGGTTCTGGGATCAAGCCCCGCATCAGGATCTCTGCTCAGGAAAAATTTTATAACTGAAAAAATATCAGAAGTATGGAAAGTTAAATGAATATATAAATAGGTTCCACTCAACAAATGCTGGAATTTTCACTGTGGAATCAACATTGTTTATTAAATACACATTAATCATATACATTATTCACTGGTGAAATATGCTTTAAAGTACATAAAATAAAAAACGCAATACCACAAGCTTAACCTCTGCTATTGCTGTTTTCTGTGCTTCATATTGCAATTTAAATCTGGTTAAGTGATAGTTTTGAAGAACACAGTAAGAACAGAAAAATAAAAATGAAGGGAAACAAAATTCATTAGCTAGAACTGTATGAGGAGACATGCATGGCCTTTGGAAATATGAAGACAATAACTTTGGAATTTATTCCTGATCTCTATTTATATTAGAGGGATATTATATATTTATATTTTTAAAAATCACTCATCCAAAAGTGAAGGATCTGTTTGTTTTATCTATGAAACTTACTTTCTCTCTTCCAATTGCCCCCAAAAAAGGAAAATCAAACATGAGCCACTTTATTCAAAAAGAAGAATCTCATGACAATAGGATTATTATGACAAGCATTTCCCATACTTTATTCTTCATGCCCAGAATGACATTGGTAAGATAAGACATTTTAAAAGTCAATAGCACTTATTTTGAAGTTTAAACTATCATGTAAAAAAAAAAGTCATTTCCTTAAACAGGAAATGTATTAATAATGGCACAAAAGACAGTACCAGTCACACTATAGAGTACAATGTTGCCCTTCAAAAAGAAAATAATATCCTTATCCTCAAAGGGTAGTAATTCTTGAACAGAGTTGTTTAAAAAATAAATACAGAGGGGGAAATCTTGACACCCCGCATCCCACATTCGCATATATTTTGTTGAATTCTGATCATGTGTTTTAACTAAAGATTTAAGTTGAAGCCATCTAAAATTTAAAGTTGCAACAATATTCTCCAGTTCTTACCAATCAAATAAGTTCTCTTTGCTTTATATATAAATTTTTATACCAATATTTGCAAAATGATCATATTTTTGCAGCTAGTCCATTCTGTTCAGCATTACACCCCAGAAAGCTCTGCGAAGAATGACTTACTAAAACAGATTTTTAGAGACTCCTAAGGCCTTTAAATTTATAGAATAGGAATTTAAGATGAAAGCATTTGGGGTATTGTTTAACTTGTATTTTATTTTCTATTACTTCAGATTAGATAGTATGGGGGGGCGGGATTCCAAGAAATGTAATTATGCATGGATTCAAAGTCTTGAGTTGTCGCAAACAGTAGATTTTAATTTCCTATTAGCTAAAAATATAACCTTACATTCTGTTTCAATTCACTGCCTATCTCAATTTATTGAAGATTTCTTAAAATTTATTTATTTTAGAGGGCATGGTGGGACGGAGCAGAAGAGGGACAAGCAGACTTGTACTGAGTGGGTAGCCCACAAGTGTCTTGATTCCACAACCCTGAGATCATGACCTGAGCCAAAACCAAGAGTCAGCCACTTTAACTGACTTGAGCCCCTCTGCCTAACTCATTCTACCAACAGGTCAGATTTTCCTACTCTTGGATTGACGCAGTTCATTGAGTCAGCATGTTTGTATGTAAATGTTACAGAAAAATTGTTAACCCAAAACAAGTCCTGTATTCTCTAGGGTCTGGATTTAAATTGGTTTCTGGAAACAAACTGCTCTTTACTTGCTAAAACTAACTTTCTAAGATGGGACACTCCTGAGCTTCCAAAATTGTTGGTTTGCTCTTGAATCGAGATGTAGATTACGCTCCTGAAAATAACTTTTTACTAAAAACTGGTTTGAGGAGTGATCCAGAAATAGTAATTCTTGGGGCACCTGGGTGGCTTAGTCAGTTAAGTGTCTGCCTTTGGCTTGGGTTCTGATCTCAGGGTCCTGGGACTGAGCCTCCTGGGATCGAGCCCCACATCAGGCTCCCTGCTCAGCAGAAGTCCCCTTCTCCCTCTCCCCCTGCCCCTCTCCTACCCCACCCATCCCCCTGAGCACTCTCTCTCTCTCTCATAGATAAATAAAATCTTTTTTTTAAATAATAAAAATAATACAAGAAAATAAATAAAAATAAAAAATACTTATTCTTAAAGTCTCGTTTTTATGAGCAAAGAGGATCAGTTTGGGCTTGGTAATAGAAACAGCAAGGAGGGGATTTTATTTTTGCATAAAACTGGAGGTTGCATAAATACACGAACATGAAGACACATCTTTTTAATGTGAATTACCTGAAAGTTGATTTTAACCAAAAGATGAGCTACAGAAAACACGGTAAGATCAAATCTGCCTCGCTAATAGAGGGATTTGTTTGAGCTGAGCTTGGGGGGTAGGCGGGGTTTGGCAGAATCACTCCAATTGGTTGATTTAGTAAAAATTAAGAAATATACTCCTGAGCACATCATGGATGTAGGATGACTCACTCTTCCACTGTTTCTTGAACTGTTTTATGAGCAAAGATGCCTGTTACTTTGGTATGATTTGAAGGACTTGAAAAAATCTAGAAATTCCTCATCCATTCAAAAGACAAACAGACCCCAAATGAGAATTCTTTTTTCTGTCCCAAAATATCTTCCTTACTAATGTGTGAAATTTCACCACCATTTTATTAAAGTAAATAAAAGAGCAAGTCTGTATATTTTAAGAAGACAAAGGCTATAAATATCTCACAGTTCTGTCCCCAGGATGAGATTCATGCCTGCCACAGAGGCTAATCAACAAATATCTATCTGTTGAGTGAACACATTTCCTGACACTTTTACGCAAAGGAGAATTTTTTAATGTTGTTTGCTTTTTTTTTTTTAAAGATTGTATTTATTTATTTGAAAGAAAGAGGTCACGAGTAGGCAGAGAGACAGGCAGAGAGAGAGGAAGGGAAGCAAGCTCCCTCTGAGCAGAAAGCCCGATGTGGGACTTGATCCCAGGACCCTGAGATCATGACCTGAGCCAAAGGCAGCGGCTTAACCCATTGAGCCACCCAGGCGCCCTGTTTGCTTTTTTTTTTAATCAATTTTTTTCCAATCCATAAATGCTAGAAATTACAGAAACTTTAAGAAATTATTGAAAGGCAAGAGAAGGGAGAATTTGAGAGTAAATAAAGTATACTTATTCTTTCAAAATAATGGAAATGATGGCAAATGTCTGATTTTTAACAATTTTTTTTGGTCTACCTAGCTACAATCTAATAAATGAAAAAGTAAAGAATGTGTTGTCTTTTAATATATGGATTTAGTTACTAATCAATGGAGTACATTCTTTATCATCAAAATTTTGTCACCCCAAAATCAGTGGGTGGTAGTGTGTCCTTGTCTTTATAATTCCTATGAATCCTAATTCTAACCTTATTTAATTAAACAGTTGGGGTGGGAGTGGTGGGTTAACTGACAAAATAAATAATTCTAGTGCACAGATTTCCCACCAGCCCCTTCATGCTATCAGATCCCACAGTAATAATATTGACTGTTGGGACTGAGCATTGACACACTAAAGAAGAACAAATAACTGATGCTGGAGACCTCCTTTTTTTTTTTTTTTTTTAAGATAATCTTAATCTTTATGAAAATTCTTATGTGAACAAAGTCGTTCCCCCACACCCCCAAGGGCCTGTGGGCCTGGGTTAATTTGCATAGTCTGTAACCTTAAGTCTGGGTAAAGTGTTGGTATAAGTCAAATGCAGGGTTGTGTGCTGTCATATTATGCCAACTACTGGATTACCTTTTAAAGAGGGAAAAAATATATGGCACGTTTCATTTCAACACTCGAAAGAAAAGGCAATTTGGGGATGTTAAATTCAGAAAGGAAAATTGTTTCGTTGCATCTTTGTTAACAATTTGGAAGCATCCATTGTATTACTTCTGCAGTGGTACTGAGCTAGTTTTATTAAGGCAAATTTATAGCAATGTTAGAAATTAATACCACTCTTATTTCCTCCACTGCCTGACTTTATTGAATGCCATGGGGCATATTAATCAGTAAAGCCAAGTAGTGCATGAAATAAAAGTATAAATTAACCTGTAACATGAATGTAAAAGGGGCTTAATAAAATAGAAATAAATAACACTTTAATGATAATCAACCTGCCCTGTCTGAGCCAAGCAAAAATTGTGATAATGCCAAACACAGGGTCTAAAGAGCCCTATATATTTTTGTAAAGTTAGATGGAACTGAGCATTGACACAGAAGTCAAAGTAGATCATTATGGCTATATAAACCACAAATGATGTGTTGCAGGAATCCTGGTACTATTAGTCCAGTAGACAAACATATGCACTGCATTAAGAGAGTTTGAACACCGAGCAGCTAACTATTCAAATTTTCCACTTTTTTACTACCCTGAACGTGCCCAGTCTCACCTAAGTTCCCACTTTGGGTGAGGTAATTTAGAAAAACATGATTGTCTTACTGGGCTCCCTCGGCCAATATATTCTGGTATTTTTTAAAAGTATAATATATGCTTTTTAAATATATTGATGTAAACTGTATTTTCTTCAAATTTTTATATAAACTGTATTTGCTTCAAATTTTTTAAAAATATATTTTACTAAAATTTTAAAGATCTCTGTCTACAATTTAGAGTCACTTTTGCTATTTTAATGTTATTGTACCTTTTCTCATTCTTTCTGGATCAAGTAAAAGCCAGTATTAATAACAATACCAATATAGCATATACTATAGCAACACATATAACTGGATGACACTCTGTTTCCCTCCCAAAAGGATTTGCTGTGAGTATATAATTGAAGCAAAATAGGACCACAGTGTAAGACACCTACAAAATGAAATTCAAAGCTTCTTTGAAACAAATAGCCATAGGGTGCACTTGGGTGGCTCAGTCAGTTAAACGTCCAGCTCTTGATCTTGGCTCAGGTCATGATCTTGGGGTCCTGGGATCTTGCCTGTGTAGGGTTCCCTGCTCAGCAGGGGATCTGCTTCTTCCTCTTCCTTTGCCCTCCTCCTGCTCATTCTCTCTCTCTCTCAAAAAATAAATTAAGTAATTTTTAAAATAACCAGAGATTAATACTGTCAGCGCTTCACAGAGAACCAACAGAGCCATAAGCTTCAGTCTAATCTCTCAATCTACATTTACATATGCAACCAAAAAGACAACAGGGGGGCTAAGGGTCAGGCTTGTAACACCTGTTATTTTTATAAGTGTCCGTTAACCTTACCAGGTTGATGAAAGAACAAAACAATATGTTGATATCTGGAATAACAAAACATGCTCTCCCCAAATGCAAGATGTTATTATTAATATTCATGGAAAGAAAATATTCACACATAGCTCTACTCAGACTTGTTCTCCTGGATTTCAGCACTGACTATAATAATCAAGGAAGATGATATAAAAACTCTTTACATCATATGCTAAAATTATGTGAACAGAAACTTTTTATTTTTTTGAAGATTTTATTTATTTGAGAGCGATACAGGACAAGCAGGGGGAGGGGCAGAGAGAGAGGGAGAAGCCAACTCCCCACTGAGCAGGGAACCCAACTTGAAGCTCCATCCCAGGACTCTGGGATCATGACCTGAGCTGAAGACACACATTTAACCGACTGAGTCACCCAGGAGCCCAAAACAGTAACTTTAAATTATAACTTCTTTTTGCTTTCTAATGCTAAAGCTAAATCAGTTTTGATTAAATCTTCAAGGATCCTGTTCCCTGTCACCAAATCAATCTCCCTGGAATATTATTCCTATGAGTATGTCTCCCTCTAAAACCCTTCCTGGATCCCTCTGCTTCCAGAATAAAGTTCTAACTCCTTAGCTGCACATCAAAACTTCATGATAACGCTCAATTCCTTGTAGGTAGCCAAAGTTCCTATGCTCTGGTCTGTGACCCTTTCCAACTATGACCTTTTTGCCTGAAGTGTCCTTCCCTCTCACCACAGCTACCTGCTACAGCTCCACCATCATCCCCACGACGTTCTTCCCAATCTTCAAAGCTCTGCTCAAATGCTACTCTTCCTAAACTTTTCTGATCATTCTGATTGCATTTTTAAAAAAATTTCAGCGTGGAGGGAACCAGAAATGTGGATCCACAGAATTGTTGATCCATCATAGAATTTTAAATCTTAAAGTCTATTGGCAAAATAAAAAAAAGAAAGAAAGAAAAGAAATGAAAAAGAAAAAATTAATTCTTTATTTTTTTTTTAAATTACATGTATTGTACCAACATTCAGTATTCCCATCAATGTATAGCTGATGCTCAGTTTTAAGCTATTTCTTTTTCTTTAGGGTTTTATTTATTTATTTGACACAGAGAGATCACAAGTAGGCAGAGAGGCAGGCTGGGGGTGGGGAGCAGGCTCGATCCCAGGACCCTGAGATCATGACCTGAGCTGAAGGCAGAGGCTTTACCCCACTGAGCCACCCAGGCACCCCAGTTCTAAGCTCTTTCTTAAGAAATTCAAAAATTATTCAATAGGAATTGTTTAAATTTACAAACCCCTTTTAACATCACAATGAAACGTCACGCTGTGAGGTGGCTTTTCTGATAGCATGGGCAAAATCACGAATGCAGGTATGTGAGTATCACTCTAGGGTTCCTTCCCCTCCAATAGAGCAGAAGAATAGAGGAGGGACTCCAGTATATAGAACGCATGCCTAGACATTACAGTGGCTTATTTGGAGAGCAAAAAGGCATTCAGATATTCTGAATTATTTTATGGTAGTGAAAACCTACTGACCCAAGGATCTCATCAAGAATAAGAAAACAATATTAAAGGCCACTGCGCTTTTGCATTTTATTAACTTCAAAATGGAAAATTAAGTCTGGGTCATATTAGAATACCAAGCAATTGTGGTAGGACCTCCCCCACTATTACAGTCTCAAAAATATGTCAGTTGGTATATTTTAATTTTTACACTTTATTTCAGGGAAAAAAAAATAATAAAAGGCATAAAGTGTAAATGCCAGAGAACAGCCACAAGAAATTATATAGGGATTTTTAGCTGATTTCATTTTCTAAGAAATAAAATTCAGAACAAGTTTTTCCCTGGGTTAAAAGACAGGGAAGAAAATTCCTACTGCCAGATTGTTACCTATCAATTATTCTTAGTGCTATCCTAATAATTTCATATAATTAAAGAATAAAAATTGACCCTCTGTGACTTAAAATTATAATAGTCTAGCACATGGTGATTATCTGAATTCTAAACATCTATGTTATAAATGTACATAGACTGTAAACATCTCTGTTATAACTATAAAACAACAACTATAATAATTATTATAATAATCCTTCAGTCAGAGAAACTGCAGAGCATAAAACAGTATGGGCTCCCCCTGCTGTTTCTACTGCTAAACTTAACTAACATTTCCGGTTGCCAGGTCTTGGTGCCCTGATTTTAAGGCTGATTCATAAACAAAGGGTAAACAAAACAAAATTAAAATGCCATTCTATCAATAAATCAGTAGGTCGAGGCGGGGAAGGAGAAGTGAGCTTGTCAGTGCATTTAGTGTAATAAAGAAGCAGGTACGTGAAGGGAAGCATTGCCTGGAATTCCAAAAGCTACGCTAAGGAGCTTCTGGGGAGCATCAGGACTGTCCTGCCACTGCATTTAGATAAAGAAGTTTGTAAGTCGGACTTGCCATGCAACTTCGTCAAGCCTGAAAAATCACATAACGCCCCTCGGCCAGGTGGACACGGCGCCGCCATCTTGACTCTCTGCGAGCCGGACATGTCGACCAGCCCAAGCCTAACAGGGTACACTAAGGAGATTATTTTGGAGAAGTCCTAATGACATTGAACAGGAGGCTAGCTTAACATCTTGTCCAAGTGAGATCCCAGGCCTCCTCCGTGATGGTTGCTTGGAGTTCTGTAGGCTAATGAGGGGAACCATCTGTAGCATTTTGCTGGCAGATGCGTCTCCTCCTCGTACTGTGCCAGAGTCTCCTAATGAGGAGGTCTGTAGAGGGCCCCGGTACCACTCTGTGAGGGACGACTGTGCTATTTAGGAACCGCGCAATCTAGAAGCCAGACCAGAATTTGATTATTTGTACATATGCATTTTGGTATGCCTTGTCTTTTTGAATGTGAACCTCTGAATGTGTGACTGTATTTACGTTTGGTTTTATGTTGCTACATTCAAGAACACCACCCACGAGTAAAAATGATATCCTATGTTTATTTCTTTTGTAAAACCTTTATAGACTATTTCAAGTGAAAGGAGAATCCAAATTGAGTGAACCGGTTATAAATAGTGATAACTATTTCAAAATCATCAGTGAGTTCTCCAAAGAGGAAAATATATATATATACACACTCAGGTATACTCCTTATTCCTTCAAATGTGTTTATTTTGCAATGTAGAGTTAATGTCTAACTTTATAATATCAAAAAGTAAAAAGAAATCAAACCCAAATGATAAATCTTAAATTCTTCATGAGTAAATTTCAAATTATGACGGAAAGACATTTCAAAGCATTTACTTGGCAGCATATGGGAAATTACATAAGGATTATAGTAGGCATCAAAATATTTTAAGGCGACCATTAAACCGTTTTAAAGATAGACCTAATCACAAACTCAGTGTTTAAAATAAGTAGTTACATACTACAAAACTGTTTTAAATGAATATAAATTAGTTTATCTTACTGTAATTCCCCAAATTTTATGACAATTCCACTCTATCATTTACTTCAGTTTCAATTAATCTACTGTCATTGAAAGAGCCTCTTTAAAATTAATTTTCTTTTTTCCAAAAATAATAAAAATACTACTACTTAAAACTCATATTCATTTAGATAAGTTCAGCCTCCATCACAAAGAAAGATAAAAGAGACTCAGAGGAGACCAGATAAACTGAAGATTTTAAGATTTTTAACTAGGGCCTTAATTATAGACCAAAAGTTACAAGATGCTTTAAAACCAAAGAGAAGATGTCTACACTTTCACTTGGTTGAAAGGGAGGTTAGGTGAAGTTTTAATACGAAATATGCAGCTTTTAGCAGAAGTGCAAAGTAAGTTCAAAGTTCCAGTTTACGTAAATCTCACAGAGCAGCCCCATGAGCAGCTGGTTATTTTAGCATCTGATATCTCCCATAGAGAAGATTTTAAATGTGTTTCCCCAACAGCAGAGTAACACTTTCCGCTGCCAGGGAAGACTGTGACAATAATTTCTGCCTGAAACCCCCCACTTAAATTAGATCTGCCTTCTAAAAATGTTATTATATAAGAAATTTTCATTCAGATTATCCTTATTCTCTAGAACTGACATAGAGATATACAAATGACATTTCTTTTAATAATAAACTATTTATTTAAATTCAATTTAGTTAGCATATACTGTATTATTAGTTTCAGGTGTAGATTTCAGTGATTCATCAGCTGCAAACAACACCCAGTAATCAGTAACAAATGACATTTTTTTTAAGTTCCTTACAAGCTTCAGCTTGTTTTCCTTATAAATTCCACATCAAATATTAGTACTAATAACTGATTTTAGCAACAAGTAATAAAGTTATAAACACTCCTGCTATTTAATGAAAAATCTCTCAGATTCAGGTTTTATTTCTTAGCATTTGAAGTCCCTCCATAACCCTAGTAAGATCAGCTATAGCTTAATTAAATTAGAAAAATGGCCTGCCAAAGATTCTTTATTCTTAAAGTACATATTGTATGTTTGAAGTTTTCCTGCAGTTCCTTATAACCTATTTCAACTTGAGGACAGATTGGGCTCCAAGCCTAGGTTCACTTTGTGCTTCCCCCAACGAAGTGTCTTTTGCCTGAAGTTATTATATATATATTTTTCATAATGTACCAGCTACAAACACTGTCCTAAGAGGTTTCTGTTTTATTAACCATTTGAGAGTTACTTATCTAGAGTTGTACCAGTGAGAAGGTAGCAGAGCCTGTTCATGTAGAAATATTCGCTACTTAAAAATAAACACAAATTTAGACTTACAACACGTCTGTCTTCAGTGCTGTGTTTGTGGTGAAGTTCCAGAGTTATTACATGTCCTAAGTATATATTCAAATATCTCTACAAATGAAAAACAAAAAGCTAAGCATTCATTGACAAAAGATTGAGCTGCTCCATCAACATGGCAGGAATATTTCAAATAAATGATTTCTTCTCAAATCCATTGGAAGAACGGAATGCATTTGTCTGGCCTTTCCTCTCTCGGCCCCTGCCCACCATTTTTCTCTACTTTGATCTGCAATTCAGCCTGCCCCTCTCTGGCCCAGCGGCACTGATCCTCCATTATAATGTTGTGGGGGGAAATGGGGAAGGAGGAGGGCTAAGGGGAGACAAGATGAGAGCCGCCTCCCCTGATTTAAAAAGGACCACGCGGCTCCCCTCTCCTACCACTAGCTGGCGCCAGAGCTCTAAAGATGCAGTGATATATTGCGTCACAGCCTGCTAAATTAACAAGGCTGTTTCCAAACTGACCGCAGTTAATCCGAGGAAAACATGAAATGATTTTAATTGTGATCATGTAGCAAAGCAGCACCGCAGAGGCTGCCATTTTGATTAAAATAAGCCCATTTTATGCCTCCTAGCTTTTGTCGAAAGGAAGAAAGAAAAAAGAAAGGGAGGGAGGGAAAGAGAAAGAGAGAAAGAAATAAGGAAAGAAAGAGACATCACTGAAGAATTTGAAGAATTTTTTCTTATCTAAATAATAAACCTAGGAGAAGCCTTTTTTCCCTCCACCAACTATTCACTATACATATAAAACTGTAAAATTTTCCAGTTATATAATGCTCTGTTAACCTAAATAAAGTGCCTTCTTTTATCATGCGTTTAGTCTAAGAAATGTCCAACATAGGAGGGTCACACATGAAAAGCGACTTTACTGCCTTCGCTCCTAATTCGCTCTTCCGCCCTCCTTCCTTGTAACTAGCTTCAGTTTTGCACTTCCGGCAAGCATGCTCCGCAAGACCAGATTTCTCTCAGGCTGTCCTTGCCTCCTCTCAGGCAAGCAGAACACGGGTCATCCAGACCCACCATGGCTGCAACTCTGTGGCCAGGAATGGCAGCCAAACGCACATAATTGCTCATTTTAGGGAAAGATGGCTCCTGGACAAAAGAGAGGAAACAGCACTTTTGGTTCACAACATAAATGATCGTCATGCGAGTAGATAACTCTGAGACAGAGGTCTGGCTCGAACAAAACCGTATGTGAAAAATTCAAAGCATTTGCTGCCATGGAAAATACTGGTTTTCATCTGAGCAAACGTCATATATATGTACTACAATTTTACAATTAGAAAAGTGGTAAACAGATTATTTTGGCAAGAGAAGGAGAATTTAGACAACAACACAGTGAAATATAATTTTCTGGAGCAATACTTTTTAGTTTAACTTAGCAATAGTCCAAATGGCAGGTAATACCCATTCAGATCTTGTACCTATTACCCACTCTGTTTCCTCGTGTCTTCCAGGACAGTAGAGGTGGACCACATGGGCCTTGGGAGGAGGGAACAGGCTTCTCACAAACAGCCTTCCCCTGGCTTTCCAGGGCACAAAAACGGCAAGCTTTCCTTCCCTCACCCTTGCGCTAATTCCTCAAAGAATGAATACTAAGCTTTATCTTGGGCGGATTTGCTTCACCTCCAGGACGAATGAGATAAACGTGTTTTCTGTACTTAGGAGCCCGTCCCTCCCTGAGCCAAAGTATACAAGGGGTGCCTCAGACTTGCAGTTTAAACCTTTCCTGAACTGAGTTTTCCCTTGGGATATCAGTGAGTCATTGTCCTTTCCTCTCCAAATAAGGTCCCAGAAATGAACCGGGACAGAGTGTGACGTGTTATACCAACTGATGTTTGTTTTGGTGGCTTTTCAGTCTAACACTTGCAAACGCTTGTCCAATGACACCCAGGTGACTTTGATGAAGGAGGGAACATTCAGAAGGTGATAATAAAGTTTCAAGACTGTCAAAAATTCTGCAGAGCAGACACAATGGAAGAGCTCAGCATGTCTGCAGCGTGGAGAGTCAGACTTACTCTTTGTTATCGGTCCTGATTTGGCTGGGACTTTCCAGGAGACATAATGACAGGGGAACTACGTTAACCACAATTTGGAATGCCTTGATCTTCATGCTAACTGCCGTTTTCTTTTGTTACTTACTGGCCTTGACCTATAGATGGACTGCATCAGTTGCTACTGAACCCAGCAGGTTCCTAGTGCAAGCCTGAGTCTTACGCATAGTTTAATTCATATTCCACTCAACATGCCCATTTTATTTCCAGTGGAAATTGCTCATTTAATTGCACTGTAAGTTTTATGGGGTATGCCCCAGGCTGTGTTCTTTATGCTAGGCATTTCAGTATTTATGAGCAGAGCTATACCCAAAACTTCAAACATAAAGTAAAACCAGCAAAATATGCTCTCCTCCAGTTCCATAAATACTTTTCCCCAGTTTCATTATTTTTTCCCATGAAATTAAAGGAGTGTGTTAAACCTGTAATGTAGGCTATTGCTTGGTGTCTTCAGACCTGCTTTTGTCCTTGAGGTTCATATCTGATACAGTTCTGCTTTCCTGCTCAAGAATGAAACTACAAGTGATAAGGAGCAGACCATTCCACGCATGGGTTTTCTTTCCAGTAACAGAGAAGCCTATAGAATGTTTACCCACTCTGTCCATAGCCTATAGAATGTTTCCCATAAGACTAACTTGATTTTTTTTTTTTGTTTTTTTTTTTAATGAACTGTGTCTGCTTCTAGGTGACACCTACACACAGTAAATAAACACTCTGGATTACAAATTTAATGGATGTGTTGCACAATAGTCTGGGTAAAAGAAAGAAATATCTGTCAGCCTTCTGCCACAGATGCCTTCTGTGTTGGTGCGCAGGGGCAGACAGACCTGATTTTACCTGTAGCGGATCAGAATACGTTCCTAAACCACTCAAATGCTGAGGTTATACTGTGTTTTATTAAACCTATGATTGCTTTTATCTACTACTGTTATCCAGGGTATTCTAGAGATTTCGACAAACACTTCCTACTGACTACAGCATTGATGCCATCATTCCTGTATTGGTTGGGATTCAGTGAAGCTGCAAGTAGCTGAAAAGCCAAAATAACAGCGGCTTAAACAAGATAGAAATTCTCATACTCATCAGGATAGTTCACATATTCTGCTTCTTCTCCCATTGGGGCACAAAGAAGAATTGTACCTCCCTACCCTCTTCGAGGTTAGGCTTTTTTTTTAAGATTTTATTTATTTATTTGACAGGCAGAGATCATGAGCAGGCAGAGAGGCAGGCAGAGAGAGAGGAGGAAGCAGGCTCCCTGCTGAGCAGAGAGCCTGATGCAGGGCTCCATCCCAGGACCCTGAGATCATGACCTGAGCCGGAGGCAGAGCCACCCAGGCACCCCGAGGTTAGGCATTTTGATCTGACTTATATTAGCCAATAAAGGGATGTGTGTTTTCACATGTGTGAAAATGTAGGTTTTCAGGTGGAAGCTTCGAGAATATACAATTGACTACATTCCCTTTGTCTGTCTGGACAGTCCATGGAAGCACTGACTGAGAGAGAATGCTTCAGCCTGGGTCGCTCAGGGCCCTCGACGAGGAGATTTCTCTACTGACCAGCACTGGACAAGGGGTAGGATCAGGAAATAAACGTTTGTTGTGTTAAGCCACAGATTAAATTGCATTCTCCCATAAAAGTCGGGATGGAAGGGCCTGAACTGATATAGTATCCATGGTTTTAGGAACCCAAGCTCCCCTGCTGGGTTGTTCAGGGGAGCATAGCCAGGTGCTCATGTTCTAAAATCCCAAACAGCAGGAGGCTCCCAGAAGAGGTCTCCCTTCCACTCAGCTCCCCCTGGGTGGGACTTGGTGGCACATCTGGAGCTGCAAGGGAAGGGGGATAGATGAAAGCTCGTTGAGGCTCCACAGAACTTGTGGACTGCTTTCCTACATGAGAGGGGAGCGTGCTGCTGCTCTGCGCTCACTCTCAAAAAGTCCTTTTGTGGGGCGCCTGGGTGGCTCAGTCGGTTGTGTCTGCCTTGGGCTCAGGTCATGATCCCGGGATCCTGCAATTGAGCCCCACATCGGGCTCCCTGCTTCGCAGAGAGTCTGTTTCTCCCTCTGTCTGGTGCTCCCCCTCCTCGTGCTCTCTCTCTCTCTGACAAATAAATAATTTTTTTTTAAAGTCGTTTTGTAAATAGATGCTGGTGCTAGGATTGTACAGCCCCCATCACAATCCTCTTTTATAAAATGCAGAAGTAATTAGAATTATTGATTAATGTGGGTGATGAGAGATTGAGGCCATCTGAATTTATTTTGTTGTTGGGAATAGGTTCTTTCCTTCCCCAACATCTGCGTTGGTAAGAAATTCTGAGACAAAAATCCTCACTTACAACCTTCAACAGAATTTGAAATGATACTGTCTGTATTAATTCCATACACTTGTTCATCTGGCTACTTTCATCTTATATATTTTTTAAAGATTTTATTTATGTACTGAGAGAGAGAGAGCACACGAGGGGTGCCTAGCTGGCTCAGTCAGTGGAGAATGCGACACTTGATCTCAGTAGCAGTTCGGGCCCCACAGAGTGTTGAGATTACTTAAAAATAAAAATCACAAAAATCAAATTTCTTTTCTCTTCTATGATATCGCACTACCAGTCCCAGAAATACAAAAACAGGGATAGTGAGTTTGGCTCCACCTTCACTGTTTCTTGCACAGACCAGACCTGAAGAAAAACCGATCAATGTGATCGACTCCAACTCTGGGGAGTTGTTTCCCCACCGTGTCTCACTGAAACTGACAGCAGGAATTAGTGATGACGTCTTACATGCACACCGCAAGTGATCTGGTGACCCTGGGCACATTCAAACGTTACGATAATGCAGAAGGAGCCTTGTTCTTTTAACGAAGCACTCAGGGCAAAGCAAAGTAAAAACCTTTTTGCTGGCTTTAGTTTCACATCTAAGTTCACTTTTGATCATCCTTTGGTCATCCTTCTTTGTGCAGAAAAAAAATTTTTTTTTTTTAAATTTAAAAAATGTTTCCGAAATAGTTCTGGTAAACACTACAGCTCAGCCAGGAGGGAGCCCGACTCTCCAAGGATTTATGGTCTACGATGGGGAGGGAAGCAGGATAGACCAGTGGGAGGACCGCGATGTGAATTGCTGAATTGGCCGCCCACGTGCAAATCTGAAGTGGACCTGGGGCAGCACCAAGTTGCGCTGCATTTTCACTCTCCTTTCTGACCTCCACTTCTCTTCCCGCTTCCTGGCCTTGTTTGTATGGTGGGAAATCTACTGTCTATTGGAGGAGTTCCCGTATGCCTGAACATGATTGTCAGACCGGTGGGGCAGGCCTTGGGGAAGCCTAAGGGGCCTCTGGCAATGAACTCAAACTGGGTCTGCTACTTAAATTTAAACACATCCAGACAAGTCTGGCAAATGAGCAGGGGTAGAAGGGCGTCTGGGTGAGACGCACAAGCCTCCCCACAGAAGAACTGCATTTTCAGGGAAGAGCAGGAATCTTATTTGCATGAGCAAATAAGACTTATTTGACTTATTTTTCCCTTTCTAAATCATTCTTTATTTTTTTCTGATGATGAAGGTATAATTGACCTACCTTATATTAGTTTCTAGTGTACAACATCATGATTGGATATTTGTATATATTGCAAAATGATCTCATAATTAGTCTGGTTAACATCCATCACCATACACAGTTACAGAATTTTTTTCTTCTTATGATGAACATTTTTTGAGGTTTACTCTCTTACCAACCTTCAAATATATGATACAGTATTACTAACAAGAGTCACTATGATCTACATTACATCCCCGTGACTTTTATTTTATAACTGGAAGTTTGTACTTTTTGACTCCCTTTACCCCCACCCCGGCCACTGGCAGGCACCAATCATGCTTTTTCTGTATCGCTTCAATTTTAGTGTACGGCTGCCAAAGTGAGCCCTCAGAATAACTCTGATGATTGTTTTCGAGTTCCTAGGAAACTGGGACACGGGGTCAGAATCTTGTATACCCAATGGGATCATCACTGCTGCAGACTTCAGCAGGATTTGCTAGCAGATCAGAAAACAAGTCTCATGGGTGCCTTCGTATTCATCAGAAAAAGATGCCCTACCACAGAGCCTGGCCAAGGGAGAGGCTGGGGGCTGGTACCTGCAGTTCAAAACTCAGAACCACACATGGAGGCCCTGATGGAAATGATAAGCATGCTGTTAAGCCAAAGGACTCCAAAGTACCCCGCTCCCATGTGGGTACAGTCTCTTCTCCTCCCCATAGGCCCAGGGTAAGCAATTTAGAAGTGATGAGAAATGGAAATCAAAGAACCATATGCCTAAAACCCCAATGTAGAGCTCTCTGATCCTAGCCCAAGCCGATGGTTTAGGCTCAACTCAAAATGAGGTCTCTCCTTTTCCTCAAATTCATCTTGCAACTTGGCATCTTCCATCCCTCAAGCCAGCTAGCCTTGTGGGATAAGAGACCAAAGTAAAAAATAGCCCAAATGGTGACCTGAAATCTGACCTAGCAATGCCTGAGAAAGGAGCAGTCCGAGGAGAGGTGGGGGAGAGCTGGGGAGAGTGACTAAGGCTTTTCAATCACCAATGCTTCCTGGTCATGGGCTTGACCATCAGAGTTCTCAGAGTTCTCAGAGGGCAAGTTTAAGGAGTTGCTACAAAAAACATGTGAGAAAAAACCATTAGGAAGCCAAAAGTAATGTGGAATAAATGAATACAGTATTCCAGTATCATAATCCAAAAAAGAACAAAAATGCTAATCAGAACTTAAAGAAATATTAATTCTGCTCCCTGGCAATATTAAAACACAGAGGAGTGGCAATTTCCTGGAACACATCCATTTCTGTAATTACTTAGCTGACTAATCCAACCAAGTCACATTTACTAAACTCCAAGCCCACAACTAAGGATTTTTTTTCTTTTGATGTCTTTTTTTTTTTTTTGACTTTATGTCAGGTGCTTATTTTTTTTCCAATTTATTTATTTTCAGAAAAACAGTATTCATTATTTTTTCACCACACCCAGTGCTCCATGCAAGCCGTGCCCTCTATAATACCCACCACATGGTACCCCAACCTCCCACCCCCCCGCCACTTCAAACTCCTCAGATTGTTTTTCAGAGTCCATAGTCTCTCATGGTTCACCTCCCCTTCCAATTTACCCAAAAGCACATACCTTCCCCAATGTCCATAACCCTACCCCCTTCTCCAAAACCCCCCTCCCCCCAGCAACCCACAGTTTGTTTCGTGAGATTAAGAGTCACTTATGGTTTGTCTCCCTCCCTATCCCATCTTGTTTCATGGATTCTTCTCCTACCCACTTAAGCCCCCATGTTGCATCACCACTTCCTCATATCAGGGAGATCATATGATAGTTGTCTTTCTCCGCTTGACTTATTTCGCTAAGCATGATACGCTCTAGTTCCATCCATGTTGTCGCAAATGGCAAGATTTCGTTTCTTTTGATGGCTGCATAGTATTCCATTGTGTATATATACCACATCTTCTTGATCCATTCATCTGTTGATGGACATCTAGGTTCTTTCCATAGTTTGGCTATTGTGGACATTGCTGCTATAAACATTCGGGTGCACGTGCCCCTTTGGATCACTATGTTTGTATCTTTAGGGTAAATACCCAGTAATGCAATTGCTGGGTCATAGGGCAGTTCTATTTTCAACACTTTGAGGAACCTCCATGCTGTTTTCCAGAGTGGTTGCACCAGCTTGCATTCCCACCAACAGTGTAGGAGGGTTCCCCTTTCTCCGCATCCTTGCCAGCATCTGTCATTTCCTGACTTGTTGATTTTAGCCATTCTGACTGGTGTGAGGTGATATCTCATTGTGGTTTTGATTTGTATTTCCCTGATGCCGAGTGATATGGAGCAATTTTTCATGTGTCTGTTGGCCATCTGGATGTCTTCTTTGCAGAAACATCTGTTCATGTCCTCTGCCTATTTCTTGATTGGATTATTTGTTCTTTGGGTGTGTCAGGTGCTTATTTAAATATATACTTTTTTGCCTCCCCTGTCCCACTCACTGCCAGACCTAGTGCAACAGAACCTCAGGGCATAGTAGTAATCTGCACAGCCTTCAAGTGCCCCAAGTGATTCTTATATATCCCAAGTCTCTGCAGCTTGTACATGGCAGACTGGATGTTTGAATCCAAGTGCATCTGACTCAGATCCAGGCTCTCAGCTGCCTCCCAAACTGCAGAAGTCCTGCTGCCACCTCTGGACAATCTCTTCCTGATATCCATTGACTCCATCAGGCCAGCTGTGGCTCTTCAGGATCTCAGTGTCCTAGGGCCCTTGAACCGGTCGCAGGCTCGGTGAGCTCGGAGCGCGGTCGGAGGTCAGGCAGATGGGAGTTA
Source organism: Neogale vison (assembly GCF_020171115.1). Lineage (NCBI taxonomy): Eukaryota > Metazoa > Chordata > Mammalia > Carnivora > Mustelidae > Neogale > Neogale vison. The sequence continues at coordinate 73,143,184 of NC_058093.1, forward strand.
CTGGGTGCTGTTCCTGAGGGCGCACTGAGGAGTGGGGCCCCGGGCTCTCGGCTCCTCCTCTTTTGATGTGTCTTAAAACATTTTAAAGTACTTGATGCAGTTGTTTTATGTAGATTTATTAGAAAGCTTATGGAATGGAATGTAACTGCTATAGTTTTAGTAAATAATAAAATTATACTACAGTCTCTTAAAGTGATGTGATTCATAGTTCTTCAAATTACAGGTAGCCCCCGACTTACGGTAGTTTGACTTACTTTTTTTTTTTTAACTTTACAATGGTGTAAAAGTGATACATATTCTGTAGAAACCACACTTCCAATTTTGATTTTGATCTCTTCTGAGGCTAGTAACATACAGTACGATACTCCCTTGTAGATGCTGGGCAGCCCCGGCCCCCAGTCAACCCTGCCATCATGGTGGGGGTGAGGTGTAAACACCCTCACAAAATCTTTCTGTACCCATACCACCATTCTGTTTTTCACTTTCAACACAGTATTCAATAAATCACATGACACGTCCAACACACTGTTAACAGACAGACTTGGTGTTAGAGGACATTGCCCAACTGTAGGCCAGTCTGAGTTTCTGAGCAGGTTTAAGGCAGGCGAGGCTAAGTCACGATACTCAGGAGATTAGGTGCATTAAATTCGTTTTTTACTTTTGCTGGGTTTATCAGGACTTAACCCTATCATAAGTTGAGGAAGATCCGGATAATATTCACTACACATTTTACTCAGAAAGGAAGAAAAAAAATCCAACTGAGGCATGGTGTTCAAAGTTCTTCATGGCCACAAAACTTTTTCAAAAAAAAAAAAGGCTGTATTTCACACAGATATTATCTACATAAATACAGAGAAAAGCAGATCTGCTCTGGGGATGTGCTGGTAAATGTTTAAAAAGGAGCTCTCCCAAGAAACACAGATGTGGAGGTTCACTGCTTTCTGTAGTATAAATGCTCCCACCTTGGCCATCACCAAATGAAGGCTTGGAAGAGATACACCAAATCTGCACCTGTGGGCTGCGAGCCTCAGATGCCCCTGCACTAGCCCCCCACCCCCCATGACATCCCCCCACTCAGTCCCCTCTCCCTTAACACCCAAGGGTACAGTTTGAGAACTCTTAGTGAGATAACTTTAAACAGGGAAGCTTTTTGATGGTTATCCCAAAGATTGCTAAACTGCCTCCTTTGCAGTACTTAGAAATCCAGTTTCCCTTGCCTTATCTTATAATTTAATGAGAGCTCTAAAAATTCACAGTAGAGAGTTAGTAACCCCCAATACACAACTCCCTCCCTGATTTAAATAACCTTTGACTCTCATCATGGACATTCCCAGTATATACTTTATATACATTTTGTCTCAAATTTAGCACTGTATGGAATTCTAAAGAGGACACACAAAAATTTGCTCTTAAAATTCTAAAGGTCAGAGGCACAGATGTTATCTGACTCCCACTTTCCCTCCCTCTCCTTTTCCTTATCTTTTGCTCTCAAAGTCTCTCAAACCGCCCCCCTCATCCCTCTCCTTCCAATCTCTTTTCTAAAGTTCTAGTACGATTGGAGCTGGTCTGCCTAGTTGAATGAGGAACTCATACAAAGTGGAGCACATTGCAATTCCTTACCTTCCCAGCCTTAGACCTGAAGGATGTGGATCTTTTGATTTGGGGGGAGTCTAGAGAGAAGGCCAGAAGCAAATGACCCTCCTGGTCATTCTGTCTCAGAATGCCCAGGGAGTAACCACCCTCAGCTATGGTCACATGAGAGAAACACCCAGTTAGAGAATGCCAGGGGAGACAGTGCCCTGCGGACAGAAGAGTGGATGGAGGAACTGGTTAGGGATCCCAGTTCATGTCACACTTCTTTGCAAAACCCACGTTTTCTTCCCTCTTTTTATGGGTTTGCTCTCTTGTTAGCAAATAACCACTCCATTTTTTTCTTCTTTTCACAGCTCTCTCTAGCCACCTTACTTATTTTTTAAAATACTGTTGGATTCTGCTATCAGCCAACAAGAAATAAACATTTCCTCAGATATGGTAGGAATCTACAGTGAAATCTGCAGTTTCTTATGGGCAGGTCAAGTTAATCTAAAAAAGGGCTGGGGGGGTGGGGGGTTGGAGCCTGATCTCCAAAATGAAGTCAAGTCAGGAGCCTTCTCAGGCTGCCCTTTCCAGACTATAGCTTGGCTGGGAAGCTGGGCCAGTTCAGTATTCCACACACGTTTATAATGCTCCTACTATGTGCTGGGCACTTGCTAGGTGTGGAGGCTCTGGAAATCAGTTCTGCTTTTCAAGAGCCCCAGGTTGCCCTCATCTTATTGTTATTGGTTGTTTGTTTTTTTGTTTTTTTGTTTTTTTTTTTTTTGCAGAGTCAGGGAGCTGAGTGATCTATTCTCATTCTAGGCAGCATTTAAATAAATGCCTGACATACACACACAGACTTATCTGAGACTCTAAGCAAACAGTTCCCAGAGGGACTGCGCCACCAAGTCAGGGAGGGAGGGACGGTGACTTGGGGAAGGAATGTGAAGGGTAACAGATAGGTCCTCTGGATCAGACCAGGCAGCCTGAGGGCTTGGGGAGAGGAGTTTGTGAAGGATGAAAGACTTTCAGGAGAAATCATAGGAGAGGATCTAAAATATATGAATTTAGGAGAGAAGACCTCCAGGAAGGAGCAAGGTTGGAGGCGACAGAGAGAATACCTCTTAAAGGGAAGCTCACCACAGGGAACCTGCTCAGACGGGAAACCCTCCTAACCGGGAAATACCAAAGAGATTCCAGCACCCAGAGCTCGGGATGCACAGCCCACGCGCCAGTCACGTGGCCAGGGAAAGAACAGAGTCGATGCTGGAGGGCAAGTCGGGGAATGAGAGCAAAGCCAGGACTCGGTCCACTTCTCCAGAAACCAGAAGGCCAAAGAGACAATTCATTCTAATCGGGGGGATAGAAGGATGGTAAGATAACTAGCATAGGCTGGCCCAGGGAAGGAGCTGGATGAGCTAACATTCAGTGTGTGCCAAGCACTGTTCTAAGTACTTTCGTGTATTTTCGCTCATTTAAACATCAACAATAGCTCTGTGAGATGGGTGTTACTATTATACCCATGCTACACATGAGAAAATTGAGAAATGGGATGTTTACTTCTGCACAGCTAATAAGTAATGTAGTCAGGGTTCAAGACCAGGTACAGAACCCACACCTTCGATTCCATGCCAGAGTACTAGAAAAGAACAACTGAGCAAAACTGGGCATATTTTCAAGTGAGTAACATGAGATTGGGTTTTTAGAACTTCCTTCCTTCATCACTAGATTGTGTCCCGAAATTCTTTTATGTCATAGTGAAGGTATTTGTTCACATGACATTCTGAGCACACTGTACAAGAGACTAGCATTCAGCAAATATAAATTGATCCCCTCTCTATTCCAGGCACTAGAGTAAATGACAGGAGTTTCCTGCTTTCGTAGCATTTACACTCAAGTGTGAGAACTCAGCGGTCATAGGTTATTACTGGAGAAAGCAAGATAGAGAAAAAAGTTAAAAAAAAAAAAAAAGGAACTGGGGGTACCTGACTGGCTCAGTCAGTAGAGCAACTGACTCTTGATCTAAGGGTGGTGAGTTTGAGGCCCACGGTGGGTGCCAGAGATCACTTAAAAGATAATTAAAACTTTAATATAAAATACTGATTCCATATTATGTACCAAAAACTTCACACGTAATTGCACTGTTCCCACATTAACTCTACCTATCATACAAAGGAAATGGGGCACTGAAAAGTTAAATATATTGGCCATAGTCTTAGAATTCAGGGATTCAAATCTAGATTTCTCTGTGATGAAAATCTACGTTCCCTCTTTGACTCTACACTGAAATAAAGAAGTCCCAGGAAGAGGCACCTGGCTGCCTCAGTTGGAAGAGCATGTCTCTTGATCTCAGGGTCGTGAGTTTGGGCCCCACGTTGGGTATAGAGATACTAAAAAATGAATAAACCTACAAAAAAAAAAGAAGAAAGAAGAAAGAAAGAAAAGAAGAAGACATCCATGAAAAGAATGAAAGTTAGTGGGGCACCTGTGTATCTCAGTCAGTTAATCAACTGCCTTTGGCTCAGGTCATGATCCCAGGGTCTTGGCATTGAGCTCCATATCCCACATAGGGCTCTCTGCTCAGTGGAGAGCCTGCTTCTCCCTCTGCCTGCCATTCCCCCTGCTTGTGCTCTCTTACAACCTCTCTCTGTCAAATAAATAAATAAATATTAATTAAAAAAAAGAATGAAAATCAGTGATAGTTAGCTGAACCTCTGTGGACTTTTTAAATCATAATCACAAATGTTGAGCTTTAATATGTGAATTTTTCGTAAAACCCGTGTGTATATGAGACAGGGGATGGATTTGAAAGCAGGGGAATGTTGGATTAAAGGCCTGCTTGTTCTGAAATTGAAATTTTATAGGAAATACCTTTAGTTTAATGATGATAAATACTTAGCCTTTAATTAGCTCCTCTTTTAAGGGTGTTTGAGGATAATGGCATTCTTGGGGCAGCCTTAAGATGTGGTGAGAAACTTTACCTAATTCCTAGTGTAGGGGGTAGAATAAAGTCCCTTTAATAACTTAAACTACTTTGCATTTCTGTTAGAAAGCTCCTAGTGGCAAGCTGATCTAAACACTCTCTACCCCCAGAGGATGGTAGAAAAGCTTGCCTCTTGTAAAAAGCTGTGGACCCAGTTCAAATTTTGGACCCCCCCCCACCCGCCATTTTGTCCTGTTTTGGTGGAAATACAAAGTAACCCAAGGCAAGTAAAGGTAGTACTATCCTCAAAATTAATTTGTTCTGTTTAAACACACACACACACACAGTGATCGAGTGGCCCTATGAAAGCATGTCCTCAGGAAAGTGAAAGGGAAAATAAAACAGGACTAATGCAGTAACAAGCAAAGAAGAATACAGGGGCACCTGGGTGGTTCAGTTGTTAAGCGTCTGTCTGCCTTTGCCTCAGGCATTAAGCCCTACATCCCATATAGGGCTCACTGCTCAGCGGGAAGCCTGCTTCTCCTTCTCCCACTCCCCCTGTTCATATTCCCTCTCTCTGTCAAATAAATAAAATCTTTTTTTTTTTTAAAGAGGGATACAAATGATATAATGAAATCTTCATGAGGATCCCCATGACTGTCCTTCTCTAGGGGATCCTCTAAGCAAGTGCCACTTTGTAACAGGCTTTATTTCTTTGGTCACAAGAGCATCTCCTAAAATAATCAAAAAGATGAGTTAGCTGTTACCACTTTGATGACTGGATCATCTGGGAAATTTTGAAAACTCTTGATGCCCAGGTTTGATCACCAAAGATTACAATTGAATTGGTCTGGGGAACAGCCTGGACATCAAGACTTAATTTTCAAAGTTTCCCATCTGATTCTAATGTGCAGCCAATGTTCAAAATCATCACCGTGAGGTTTGAAACATAAGGCGTGATTGGTTTTCATCTAACTGTTTAAAAATAATTGGTGTGTTGTGTCTAGACAGGGCAGCTCCCAAATTCCTGACCACCCATGGATAAGAATCTAGACTATACCCCATTAACCCTTTAGAGGATAGCTTTTATGGCCACCCTTCCAGAGGGGACATGGCAATAAGACACATGACTGAGCCATGCACTTCTGCTGGCCTGCTAAGCCCAAGTATCAGAACCGTCATTCTTCTCCTGACATGATAAGGGAAGTTAGTTTCTAGGAAGGCAGAACCACCCCCCAAACCTTCCTCTCCACATGTCTCTGCTATCATTGTACACAGATCCTGCCTGGAAAAAGCCGAGAAGCTCTAACCCTTAGATGTGGAGGCATCTATTTCCCAGGTGTAGGACCTTGGTAAAGTTTCATGTTAAATGACCAGGGAAAGAGTAAACATTGTACCCTATTGGTCTAAAGGATATTAACCACTTCTGTATCTACTGACAAACTCATGTCAGTATTCCTCATATGTATCTGTGTGTATATACATAATACTTATCAATACTGATAGTTATTGATAAAAATATGTTCTTCAAAATATCCTTTGAATTAATCTTACTCTTACTGGTTCCCTCATCAATTAATGAGCTGATGAAATTTTGATACATCTTCCTTATATATTTGCATGAAAATTATGTTTTAACTTTTAAAAAATGATAGTTTAGCACCATGGATGTTTCTAGGAGCACTTTTATTGGTTCATATGCCAGCAAGTTCAAAATGAAAGTTTTACTTTCCAAAAAATTTCATTCCATTTTCAAAATGATTCAGTTTCGCAACAAATAATTTTTCCGAATATGAATTTAAAAACATACTCATCACATAATTTTTAAATGTGGCTTGAAGAGAAGAAATTAAGGGGTCCCTGGGTGGCTCAGTGGGTTAAAGCCTCTGCCTTTGGCTACGGTCACGATCCCAAGGTCCTGGGATCAGGCCCCCACATCACATCATCAGGCTCTCTGCTCAGCAGGAAGCCTGCTTCCCCACCCCCACCCCCCCACCCCCACCCTGCCTGCCTCTCTGCCTACTTGTGATCTCTGTCTGTCAAATAAATAATTAAAATCTTTAAGAAAATAAGAAATTAAGTTAATTACTTTAAAATCAAATCTTCAAATAAAATGGCAGATTAAGAGCAGATTGATCTGGAGATTGTGAAAATAACAAAATTAACGATTGATACTAAAGATGTATGATTTTAATTCCTATACTAGACAAAGGTCAACAGCATAATTAGTTAAGCTCATGTTTCATGAGCATTTACACACACACAAAAAGATCATTAGCACAGAATTATTGTTGAGGCAAGAATTAATGTGGAGTGTGATCCATATACCCACTTTGTTTTCTCAATAAATACTTGTTTGATTGGCTGATATCTTAGAGTAAATGCTGTGTGAAAATGTTCATTTATCCCCCAGATCACTTGCATTTCTCCTTTAAAAGTTTATGGTCAAAAAGGGCAGCTGGGTGGCTCCACTAAACCGCTGCCTTTGGCTCAGGTCATGATGTCAGTGTCTTGGGATCTCAGGGTTCTGGGATCAAGACCGGCATGTGGAACCCTGCTCAGTGGGGAGCCTGCTTTTGCCTCCCCTTGTGGCCCCCACTCGTGCTTTCACTCTCTCCCTATCAAATAAATAAAATCTTATTTTAAAAATCTTTAAAAAACATTTACCTATAAGTATCCTAGTATCTCTGTTCTTAAAAGTTAAGGCATCAAGTAAAAAAGAGTATAATTTAATGTACTCTGTATTTTGTTTCCTAAATATTTTATTCTATTGTCAAAAATGTCAGTGGAGTAACACAGATATTACCTTGGTAGGATTTAAGCCCAAGATAATAAGTGTTTTAGGATCTACATAGGTAAGATTGTAGGTAACACTAGTCTTTGGTGCCCCACTTTCTCCCTTTCAGCTCCCCTTCCTTCCAGAGATCCTCTTCTTCAGGATTCTTCTTGATGTGCAGGAACCCGGTTATCTTGCTCTACCCAGGCTTGTCATTCCAGCTTCACCCTAATACTGTTGATGGTAGTCTTTCACTCACCAAAACCTGATTGTATTCTGTTTCCTTGGGTTTATAAAAGTTGAGGCGCTGCTCCTTTCTTCTAATTTCCTTTCTTACTTTTGTCTAAACCAATCCGCAAAAGGAGATGTTGTTGATTGGTCTGAGCCTAACACATCAAATTAGGCCAAGTGGACACTTGGGCAGATTTATTGTGTGTTAAAGGTCACGTGCACCTCTCTCTTTCCTGTGACCCTAGATCAACTGGTAGCCTGCTTCAGATTCCTAGCTGTCCCTGTTCTCATTCTAGCCTTTCATCTGGCCAGATCATAAGCTCTTAAAGCAAGTTTGAGAACAGAATTGTCCAACCTCAAAAGAATTTAATCTTTCTTAAATTTGATTTAACTCTAAGCCAGCATTCTCAAAAGTACCTGAGGCAAAACAAATGCAAAGGTGAAAAAAATGAAAACTATTTCAGGAGTGAAATAACCTAACCTTTAGGTTAGGAGCAAGGCAGTCTGTGGAAAATTGGATAAAGACTAAAAAAGGAAATTAATCTGAAGTCACATTTTGTGTTTTATTTAATCATAACAAGTAACATATTCACGAAAATCTTTCTCCGTAAGGAAGGCAGAAAAATGTGCCTAGTTAGTGGTGGATAGTTGTCCTGGAATGCAGTGAAGAGGAAGCTACCATACATAAATACAAATATAAAAAGGATCTACGGAAATTTCTGTTTAACCTGGAAGCGATAGGCCAATGAACTGAAGAGAAATAAGCAGAGAGGATACTCTTTTACTGGAAGATGAACCCAGTGAAGGTGCAATAGGAAAGGGAGGGAACTATGGTTTCCGTCTGTTGCTTGGAGCTCCCCTGAGAAAACACTAGCAGCGAGAACATGCTACTGGTTCTTTCATGAATCTGTTTTTATTATTTCATAAATGCTGTGGAGATTTTTTTTAAGATAAAGCGAAAGAACAAGGAATAAAAACATGGAGTTTTATTTGGGCTTTGCTTGTGTTTAGCAATTAGGCTTTGGTCAAATCACTCAACCCACAATGAGGAGATAACAATTTTGTTGTTGTTGTTGTTGTTTAGATTTTATTTATTTATTTGACAGACCACAAGTAGGCCGAGAGATAGGCAGAGAGAGAGAGGGGGATGCAGGTTCCCTGCTGAGCAGAGAGCCCCATGCGGGGCTCGATCCCAGGACCCTGAGACCATGACCTGAGCCAAAGGCAGAGGCTTTAACCCACTGAGCCACCCAGGTGCCCCGGAGATAACAATTTTGACTGAGTGAGGAGGAAATGATAATAAATCATTGCTAAGTACTACTAAATACCAGTATGATCAAGATTTGGCAGTTCTTATGTTTATTTTTGCAATTAAATGTAAACTAACTGTTTAATTTCTTAATCCTGAAAACATTTTTTCAGCAACATGATGCTAGCCAGTGAGATTCCAGAACCATCCTGAAGCCGCCCGTAGAGACTATGCAGACAAACCCATTTAAAGGAAGAATACCTCAGAAAATATCAAGGTGTAGTTTCTATAAAAAGGATGGTGGTCTTTTATTTCAAGGTAAAAAATTGAACCATGTTCCTGGAGGGGTGCCTGGGTGGCTCAGTCAGGTAAGTAAGTATCTGACTCTTGATCTCAGCTCAGGTCTTGATCTCAGGGTCCTGAATTCAAGCTCCAGGTTTGACTCCACCTTAGGTATGGGGCCATTAAAAAAGAGAGCGGGAGGCGCCTGGGTGGTTCAGTTGGTTCAGCATCCAACTCTTGATTTTGGCTCAGGTCATGATCTCAGGGTCTCTCCTGAGATGGAGCCCTATGCTTGCCCTCTCCCTCTGCTCCTCCTCTCTCTCTCTTTTTGGAATAAATAAATAAAATTGAAAGGAAGAGAAGAGAAGAGGATAGGGTTGGAAATGTTCCTGGAGAATATCCTTTATGTGCCTCAAAATCAGCCCAGCCAAACCATGCTGTTTATGTCTTTCTTTATTCCTCTTGACTCCTACCTTATCCTTACAGTCTCAGGAGTTAGTGATACCATCATGCACTCAGTTGAAGAAACTTCAACTCCTACTTTACTTAGGCAGTTACTAACTCTTGTAAACTTCCTTAGAACCTGTTTATTTTCCTTGTATACCTCTAACAACTCAGCCCCATCCCTCCTGACTAGTCTATCCCCTCCCATGTCTCATTCACCCCAATAACAACAGTTAGCTGAAATGAAATAACTGATGTGTTAAACACAAAAATTCAACCGAGTAAATCTGAAAGTCTAACTGGCTTTCTTAAGTCATTCATAAATTGGGCAACATCCCATCTAGCAAGAAGAAAGGAGCTCTGAAGAGTTGTACAAAATGGAAGGAAGGTGGGGCAAGGAAGTAAGTAACAAAAGAAAGCATTGTTTCAGGCAAGGTCACTTTCCTGAGGGGGAAGGACAGGGGGTCTTATTATACAGATTACCTCACCTTCCTTTGGGGGCAGTGATAGAGAGGGCCCACATGACAGATTACCTCATTGGTACCAATCAGAAAATTCCTGACTAACTGGTTAAGACTACATTTCTGAGGTGGCAATTAGGTTAAGTATCAAGCCCCAGTTTGTTGATGTGGCCTAGTATATATTTACAAACCCATTGAAGAGAATGAAGAAAATTTAGCTTTGATTCATCAATTGTCATGTACTGAAAATACACTGGATTTTATTTAAAAATCATATTATAAAATTTTCAAATACATACAAAAGAGAGAGAAGGAATAATGAAACTTCATGACCTATCACCTCTCATTGCTCCTCCTATTTGCTCTTCTCCTGGAATATTTTGAAGCAAATTCTTTCATCTTATTGGCTCATCAGTATATACTTCATATACTGATTTTTTTAAACTTTAGTTTCACTCAAAGAGGAGAAATTTATAGCTGATAGTCTGAGAACATAATCTGTCCTCTTAACAAGAATTTTCATAGTCTTTAGGAATTTTTCCTAATTTTCTATCTTCCTTTCCTTCATAAATTACTCCTTAACAATTATATTGAATTCAGTTATTTAAATTCAAGTAGGAGTTTTTATACTGAATTGTGAGTTCCCAACTAATAAGCTGTACTCAGGTAAAATCAAATTCTTAAATTTCACTCCCAGATCAACAAAAACTTATAGGTCACATACTTGAATGTTAAATAATGGACTGGAAGATCATGTGTTGATGAGATTAATTTGCTTATCTCCAGGATATCCCATAAGTCAGTATTATTCTAAAGTGAATTATTCTGTGTTCACGATTACGTAAATAATCCTATATTCTGACACTTCTACTTAATATGCATTATTTTTTTCTTTTTAAAAAATTTTTTAATTGATGAATAGTTGACAAACTATATGTGAGACTCAGGTACACAACATAGTGATTCAACCTTTATGTACACATATAAGACGTGCTCACCACAGTAAGTATAATTACCGTCTGTCACTACTGTTAAGCATCTAAGTTATCTATAAGGGAACGTTCATCATTAGTGTTTATTTTTAATTTTTTTAAAGGTTTTATTTATTTGACAGAGAAGGAGAGCGCAGGGGGAGCAGCAAGCAGAGGGAGAGGAAGAAGTAGGCTCCCCAGCAGAGCAGGGAGCCCTAGGTAGAGCTAAATCCCAGGACCCTGCGATCATGACCTGAGCTGAAGGCGGTCACTTAACCAACTGAGCCACCCAGGTGCCCCAGAAGTGTTCATTCATTTATTTATTTATTTATTAAACAAAATTGAGATGGCCCTTTTGAAAATGTGTTTGAAGACCCAGATTTGAAGTTTAAATTCAGCTTTGTTTGTTGCTGTTAAGAAAATTATCAAATCATTAAATTTTTTTTAAAAGATTTATTTTAGAGAGAGACAGAGTGAAGGGGAGGGGCAGAGGGAGAGCGGACTTTGCATTGAGAGCAGCGTCCAACACGGGGCTCAATCTCATAACCCTGAGATCACCACTAGAGCCAAAAACAAGAGTCAGACGCCTAACTGACTGCACCACCCAGGTGCCCCAAATCATTAATTTTTTTCTATCACGAATGAATCTGGATTTCACTGGTGAGGTCCAAGCAGTCTGCAACCCCCAGGAGTATTACAAGGAACGCAAGAATGGTGAATCCTTCCCAAGTACCAAATCCAGTCTACAGGCCTTCACTCAGGGTTTGAAACCCTTCCTAGGAGCACCTTTCTGTATGCTCTCTACCAAGTCAGGTATTATGCATCCTTAAAAACGCCATCCAAAAGTTTCATTTTGTGATGCTGTGTTTTATCATTAAAGACATATATTTGGTCTTCATCCCTGTTTCTGGCACACAGCTTCCCAAACCCTGGGAATTTCCTAAGTGAGGAGAGCAATAAAGATGTCTTCTGTTCTGTTAATGAGGTGACTTTTGGAAAGCACCAAAAGGTGAGGGCAGGTTGTCAGGACAACCAACCTGTGATTACAGGGTTGGAACTTTCTGTCCCCCCCGCCCCACCTCTGTGGAGGGGAGGAGGGCTGGAAGTGAGTGAATGGCCAATGATAAAACTAATCATGCCTACTAAAGCCTCCATAAAAAACCAAAAAGATGAGGTTCAGAGAGCTTCCACGTTGGTAAAAACATGGCGGGGCAGGGAAACGGCACACTCAGAGAGAGCATGGAAGCTCCCTGCTATTTTCCCTCTCCCCACATGTTGCCCTAGGCATCTCTTCTACCTGGCTCCTCCTGAGTTACATCATTTTACAACAAACCAGTCATCTAGTGAGCAACATGTTTCCCTGGGTTCTGGAACCTCTGATCTATAGCCGGTCCATCAGAAGCACAGGTAGTAACCGGGGCCTGCAACTGGGGTCTGAAGCAGGTCAGAAGCAGTCTCACAGGACTGAGCCTTTTAAATCTGTGGAATCTGATGCTATCTCAAGGCAGATAGTATCAGCACTGGGTTGAATTGTAGGATAGCTGGGGCCTAAGAATCGCTGGTTGGTGTGGGAAAACCCTCCCTTCCATGTTGGAATTGGAGGCAGAACTCTCTCCACCATGAAATCTTCTGAGATCTTTGAGACCATCTATAATTTCCCCACTTTCCTGAGGCACCTTTTGGTCAAGACCACATGAGTCAGTACGTCTATATTGTATCCTGGTTCTACCTATATTATGAGGACAAAAAAAGGTGTCTTAAGCCCTTTTTAGCATTTCTGAAGATTTGGAATGACACATATACTTGATTCTCAAATTCTTGATCAATTAGGATATAAGAAAGAGTCATAGGAGTCTGAGGGAAAAAAGACAAGCACCAAAGTTTCTATCTAAGCACTAGAGCGTCTCCAAATTCATATTGAAACAATTACTTATCACATACACAATTTAAAGATATTGGTATAAAAATAGGCTTTTATCAGATATTCCTAAGACCACTTGCTCTTGGGGGGCACCTGGGTGGCTCAGTCAGTTAAGCATCTGACTCTTGATATCAGCTCAGGTCATGATCTCAGTGTTGTGAGCCAGTGCCACACTGGGCTCTGCACTGAACCTGGAGCCTGCTTAAGATTCCCAACCTTTTGGCGCCTGGGTGGCTCAGTGGGTTAAGCCGCTGCCTTCGGCTCAGGTCATGATCTCAGGGTCCTGGGATCAAGTTCCACATTGGGCTCTCTGCTCAGCAGATTCAGGGCGGGTCACCCCAAAATATGCCACTTTGACATACTGATTATTTTGAACTAATGTTACTTAAGAAACAGCTGGTACAAGAAGGTCCTTTTGTTCCCCTAAAAACAAGAAATAAATTCCCCAAGTGAAGGCCACCTTTCCCATACCTGGAGGGAGGAAAGCATCCTTATCACCACAAACAGGGAATTCAGGGCCAAAAAGGCCATATAAACAAACTTGGTTACTTCTTCGTTTATTTGCTACCCCAAGCCCAAACCCTTTTGTCAGTTCTTTACAAATCATTGTTTCATTGTTTAAAAGGTACAAAGGCTGCCTGCTTTGGTCACTTCAGGGAGGCTCATATTTTTATTGGCTACCTTATGTTTGAAGATTATTTATTTATTTGACAGAGAGAGAGAGAGAGAGAGAGAGAGATCTCAATCTCAAGTAGGCAGAGAGGCAGGTGGTGGGGGTGGGGGTGGGGAAAGCAGGCTCCCTGACGAGCAGAAAGCCTGATCTGGGGCTTGCTTGATCCAAGGACCCTGGGATCATGACCTCAGCTGATGGCAGAGGCTTTAACCCACTGAGCCACCCAGGCACCCCTCCCTTATGTTTGAAATTATTTTTTTTTCTGTTTATCTGTCTTAAGTCAAATTAATTATTAGACCAACCAAAGAACGTAGAGAGGACACCACAGGCTCTGATGCACACTCCACGGTGTTTGGACAAGGAATTCGGGGGTTACAGGTAGCCAAAGCATGTTCCAGAAGCGGAGGGCTATGGTCCCAAGAAAACCATAAAAGTGCATGTCTTTCTGCAGGTAGTTGAGAGCAGCAGACTAGATCTGCTTGGTTTGGGCCTGGAAGCCTTCCCAAGTGTTGCCTGTCTGCCACGTGGGCACTGCTCGTTATTCTGCAGTTAACCTGCACGGGATACACTGGCAGTTGGTGTGAGTGGCTGCACATCTTTCTTCAGAGAGATTACAGGCTTTGTTTGTTATGCAGCCATTTTTGTTTTGTTATTCTATTATGTAAATCTAGCCAAGGAATTGATTATTGACATTGAACAGTTTACAGTGCCAGATTTATTTTGAGCAGAGAATTGCCAAAGCAGAATGGTGTGAAGATGTTAGGAACTAGATGAGGAGAGATTACTGGGTGATAATTACAGCTTCACTTTAAAATGTGTGTTGCAAAATACCTGCTTTGTTTCTCTTGTGGATGAGGAGGTAGGGAGGATTTGAGGATTTAGCCAGTCTCTCAACCTAAATTTCTCAGGGAGAGCGCTTGGAAATCATTCATTTTTCTTGCATGAAATGATATCATACACCATTTTTTTAAAGTGAACTCTACGCCCAAAATGGGGCTCAAACTCACAACCCCAAGATCAAGAGTTTCATGCTCTACCAACTGAGGCAGCCAGGTGCCCTGACATCAGACACCATTTTGATTACAATTTATGCCATTTTGTTCTTTAATCTCAGAAATTTATTGTATCTTGTGATAAAGTAGTTCGTTGCTTATCTTATACCCCTTAACTCACACATCTAATTAAACGAACAAAACACAATTAGCATCTAAATTTCACACCACTTTGGAAAGAAAAAAAAGGTCTTTACTGAAAGCCAATTCTGAGTCTTAAGAAATGAATTGCCCATAAATTGAAAGAACCAAAGGAGGAAAGATTTGAAAGCACAAAAACAAGCCTCTGCAGTTTATTTGAGGTCACCAGAAGAGAAAGCTCTGGTACAGGTATCCCACATCACCCTGCATGGTAAGCTATACCAACTCCTTATGGAGAATTTTCACTACAAAACTGCTAATAAAAGAAGCAATTCAATATCATACCTTCCATTTTTATGGCATCTTACTACAAATATACTCAGCAGGTTATGGTCTTTATTTTAGAACTTAGAGCTTCTACAGGATGGCAGTTGCCTTCATTCTGCACAGAGGCCCAGAACAGCCAAAGCTATTACTGCTTCTACTGTCTGGGGAAGCGCAGTGGAGAGAGACAAGGGTGAGTGGCTTACTGAGTGAGACATTCATCTCACACTATCTCTGTTTCTGCTCAGACATGTTCTCGTTCAGTCACTTCTATTCACCAAATGACCTTAGGCAAATTACTAAGCGTCTCTGACCCATAGCATCCTACTCTCTAAAATGGAGATAATTGACCTACCTATGGCCAATAAAAGGATTCACTGAAACAATTTGCAAACACCTTTGGTAATTAGTGGGCTGTTTTTTTTTTTTTTTTAAGATTTATTTATTTATTTGAAAGAGAGTGAGCAAGAGAGAGGAGCAGGGGGAGTGGCAGACTCCCCATTGAACGGTGAGCCAGATGTGGAGTCCAATCCTGGGACTCCAGGATCATGTCCTGAGCCAAAGGCAGACACTTAACTGACTGAGCCTCAAGTGCCCCACTAGTGGGCTTTTTACATGTAAGTTTCCAGCTACCTCCTATCTTTTAAATATAGGTAGAAAGGAGGAACCACACTGCTCCTACCTTATCTTTACTGCCTAGAAATTCAAGCTCATAGCGCAAGAAATAGCACAAAATCTAGTGTCAAAATCGACAGAGAGCCAGGGATGGGGGAACTGACTATACTGTTTTTACCTGAGAATTATTTAACTCTAGTGAAGCAAGTTCTCAAAGGAATAAGCAAGACTTTTTCTAAATTTTAGATATCTTTTTAATTTTTTTTTAACTATTTAGGAGTTTGATTTTATGAACACTTTTTAGAAACAACCTTTGCTCCACACTTTAAGGGATACTTTAATGACACCCTCAGACTTGGCTGACACTATCATGTAAAAAAATGTATTGACTAGAATGTGATGTTCTTTGCAACTAAAAATAGCCTAGCTGTCTGTCCTTTCCATTGCTATGCTTTTGAAAGACTCTTTTCAGTTCTCAAACGTGTGTGGTCACTAAAACACAAACGAAACTGACATGTTTGGGCCTGAAGACTTTAGCTTGAGGACTTTAGAACACATGCTTCTTACAGCTGAGATGGTGCCTTCTCCATCAGAGCACTACAGATATTAATAAATATAGAAATAACTTTTCATTGTCAAATAGCACACCATTTAAAATGTATTATAAGACTACAGTAAGTTTTTCAAATTTGTCTATGTAGAAAAAATCTCAGCATCTGAGATTATTTATTATTATTTAACACCTATGTATATTTGAGGCTCAGATAATTATGAATTTGGGAGAATCACCTAAAAGTTGGTTTTCTTTCCCATAACAGAAACCATAAACATGGCCACCTTATTTCATAACTGTGAATACTACGATTATTTCAAATTTTAAAAATCCATCAGTTAATAATTATGTGGTAAATGAGTAAAGCTTTATTGATAAAGATAAAGGCCTCATCTGAGTTTTGTTTCCTTTCCAAAAAGCACTTCAGGGGCGCCTGGGTGGCTCAGTGGGTTAAAGCCTCTGCCTTTGGCTCCGGGCATGATCCCAGTGTCCTGGGATGGAACCCCACATCGGGCTCTCTGCTCCTCAAGGAGCCTGCTTCCCCCTCTCTCTCTGCCTGCCACTCTGCCTACTTGTGATCTCTCTCAGTGTCAAATAAATAAATAAAATCTTAAAAAAACAAAAACAAAAAACAAAAAGCACTTGATCTGATATAGTTCCAGATTTTTCTAATTCCTTTTTGCTACCTCAACAGTATATCAATAATTAGAAGGAAAAAATATGGTATTAATGAATGAGGGAGTTGGACTACATAATTTCTAACATTTCTTCCAGGTCTAATATACTAAGACTTATTATAATAAAATTTCATAAATATAAAGAAAGTTAGAGGTGAATAATATCATAATCATGAAATACCTGAGGTGTAGAATCCTTTGAAATCCAATCGGGCAATGCTTTCTTGATGGGTTGAATATACCTGGAACTTCATTATTATGAACTGAATTATAGTAACTCCGAAGAAGTGAAGTCCCTAGACAGTAAGCAACACACTCACAGTTACGTGTCACTCCAGGGCACGATTGTTAAAATTTATCAAACATCAAGAGAAAAATCTTTAAATAACTTTATTAGATCTTATTTACCTATCTTAGTTTGGGCTACTACAACAAATATTACAGAGTAGATGACTTAAACAACAGACATTCATTTTTTATGGTTCTGGAGGCTGGGAAGTCCAAGATCCAGGTTCCTGCAGATCTGGTGTCTGGTGAGAGGATGGCGGCAATATTGCTGTCTCCTCACCACACAGCGAAAGACAGACATCTCTCTTGTGTCAATATTGCTCCTATGAAGTGTTTACGCTCTTGCCAACTGAATATCATAAAATCTAGCTAGCATACTAAGAGAAAATACCAAGGAGGATGAAAATGTAGTAATTGTTACTATTTTCAGATGTCATTGATCTTCCGGTTGGCTTTGCATTTCATCTTCCATTTTCTTTGCTGTGATGGATAAGACTGATCTTAAACATCCAGAAGTCCTACAACTCCTGTTTTTTTGGCTGGTGGCTCAAAGACCACTATCTGAGGAAGAACTAGTCCAACCCCTGGCTTCCCTGTATCAGATCATATTCTGTCTCTCTCCCCTCACCACCACTCCTCTCAAATACTTTGAACAGCCACTGAAAGCCTGAAGGAAGCTATGCTGATAGGTCAGACTTGGAGACTGCCTGCCATTTCGGAAACAGGTGCGTTAATGTGCCAGCAACATGAAAGAGGAAAGTGGAGAAAATGTGCTAAGAGAAAGGGAAAGGAGACACCAGTTGGTCCCAGTGACGATGCAACAGGAAGAATATAGATTCCTTGGTTCCTGATAGCTTCAGCTTCAGCCTTATTTCCCATGAAGTCTGACTGCATTTGATTTTGTGAGATCTTTGCTATCATGCATCCCGACCCCTTTCATTTGAATTAATTAGATTTCTGTTTCTTACTTACAAAAAGAGAAGAAGCTAAGACAACTGGGGATATAGCCCAGTGACTGCCTGTAGCACTGGCTCGCCTGTGATAGGGAGTTAAACAGAAAGCAGCACTTAAAAGGACTTCATGGACCATCTGAGGTCTTGGTTTACAATGTTTTATATTGCTAGTTTACTGGGAACAAGGATACGAGTGCCTGGCCTGGAATTAACTGACCCGAAGTGCTTCCTGAAGACAGACTGGGAGACCCAGGGAGACTGGAGAAGCAAGGACCACCAGGCAGCTGGAGGCGTGCTTACCCACCCCATTAGCTACACCACGTTACAATATTCTACCTCTCAGTAAACAACAACACTCACTGAAGGAGAGTTAGTTTTCTACTTCTTAGAGATTTAACTCTGATTATTGACAGTTCTAACTTTAGCAGTTACACCGGGATGTCACTGGTTTGTCTTCATTACTTATTATAAGGTCTAGGCTAAGGAATGTGTAATTCCAAATTTGAGAAATTGAGGTCATTTTTTAGCCAAAAAGACAAAAAACTCAAAATCATTTCAAATTGGGGAATCAAAATATGTGATATTCTCCTTCAGATACGTGGAATTAAGTGTTCTGAACATATTAACACATTTTGAGGTGCTTCATGCCAAATGATTTATTAAGCTGTTTAGGTCACTGCTTAGGTGTTTTGAACTTTCTCTTCCTCCTCCCCCCCAAAAACATTTTTTATTGCTCTATTATTTAATAACAATAAGTTTCTGCTTTTCAAATTGTCTTATACCTAATAGAAGCATTTAATGTTTAAGAGAAATCCAAACTTAAAACAATATTAATGAAGTGATATATAAATTTTATTTCTAGAACTCATTAAAACTGCTTTAAATCTAAATCACTGCATATTAGAATATTACAATTATTCTTTTTATATGGTTCATATGATATCATCTCATTTAAGGGACATTTCACCAAGACATAATTAACCTACTGAAAAAAAAAGTATAGCAGAAATGTAATTACCATATATAGATAATTAAAATAATAAAAATTGAAGAAATCTGAGATATAAACTGAAAATAATTAATCTGGCTTTCCTAATGCATCTAATAGTATTTAGGATAATACAACTACAACTTTACAAGACCATGGCAGTACTTGAACTGAACAGAATTCACCATTGATATTGTAAGCTTGAAATAAATACACAGTGCATAATGGTCGGCATGCTCTGTGAATAAGCTACAGGATATAAACAAATCCACAGATGTATTATCATTAGAAGTTCCACATGGTTAGTCCTACCAAATGGAGTTTCCTTATATCTTGCAAAAGGAAAGAGGGGAAAAAGAGAAGACATTCAGGGTTGTATTTACTTTATCCCTACAATCTTTATAGTGTATTTCTTATAATGCCTGAGTTGTACTGGGGGTCTAGCTTTGTTCTCTTATGTTTACTCCTGAGAACAATCTGAATTGCACTTTGTTTTCTTCTTCTTTTTTTTGAAGATTTTATTAATTTATTTGACAGAGAGAGAACAAGCGGTGGGGATGGGGGCAGTGTAGCAGGCTCCCGTGGAGCAGGGAGCCTGATGTGGGACTCGATCACAGGACCCTGGTATCATGACCTGAGCCGAACGCAGACACTTAACCAACTCAGCCACCCAGGCACCCCTGGACTTTGTTTTCTACTTGCAGTTTTGTGATTGTCATAATTGCTATAAGGGACCAACCGAAAGCACACATCTGTGATATAAATAGCAGAATAACATGGTCTGGATTTTATGTTGGTTAACTGTAAAAATAATTCATTAACACAGTTTTCACCCCATTCGTGCCTGTCATATCTTATGGATTTAAGGTAATTTCTGTTGCATGAATTGATGATGCAACTGAAAGTATTATTTATTCCTCTACTAACTTTTGCAAGGATTATAGGTTATCACCATCTACATCACACTACATCAACGTTGATGAAAATCAATAAAACCTATATCTGGAGCCTATGGAAACTCCTTTTAAAAAACCTTCCATTTTGAGGATGGCTGAGAGGCTCAGTTGTTAAATGTCCGCCTGGGGCTCAGATCATGATTCCAGGGTCCTGGGATCGAGACCCACATCGGGCTCACTGCTCAGCAGGGAGCCTGCTTCTCCTTTTCCCTCTGCTGCTCCCCCTGTTTGTGCTCTCTTTCTGACAAGTAAATAAATAAAAACTTTTAAAATAAATAACTACCATATTTTCAGCGATTTTCTCCATTTTGTTCTGAGACATAATAATACATACTAGCTAACTTTTTTTTAGTTTTTCTACATATCATGTTTTAATTAAATCAATTCTTACAAGAAACTTCTAAAAACCTTGTTAAAAAACAAAACAGGACCACTTGTAAGAACTCTGACATAATAGGACAGACGCTAACAGAGCTGTAGGGAGAAAAGAGAATCTCAGATGTTGTTCTTATACTTAGACACAGGCAAATAATCTCAGTTTGGTCCAACCAACCATATGGAACTTTACAATGATAATATACCTGTGGTCTTGGTTACATCCTGTAGTCATGGAGTACGAGGAAGGTATTCGTATGTAGCACCTCCTTTCATATAGGAAAGTTACAGACATAGCAAGGGGTAGTGCTGGGGTTCAAAATCATATAGTCTGGCTCCCAAATCCTCGCTGTAAATCACTATATATGTGGCCTCTGTGCTTATGTGGCATAAATTAAATGGCAGAGCAAAGTGGAGTCCCCTCATTCCACAGCATCAGAGCTGTGTGCATCCCAAAATATACGCTGTCCCCCGCCACTGCTCCCCAGAGCCAGCTCCTGCAGCAGGCCAGAGGTCAGGCCCTGTCTTCCACGTTCTGATTAAGGTCTTTCCTCCTAGCCTTAACCCTACCTCCAGGCTCTTGAGGCAGCGTGATGAACAGAGATAGCCACCAGGCTCCCTTCCCTCCTGGGATGCATTTTCTGAAGCAGTCTTCTCACATATAATTTGTAGTAAAGACTGAACCGGACTAGTTATAGCCAAAACGATAAGATAGGGAACATTTGCTACTTTCTCAGCTAACAAAACCCACTTTCCAGCCCCTGGACGTATTCAGAACTAACCTATGTTTGACACTCCATTCCTTCCTACAGTGTTGCCTTTGGGCTGCCCAGACCTCTGATCATGGCCTTCAACTCAGTACTGCCCTCCACATTGGAAGACTCATTCCTCAAACTACCTTTCTTTCTGTTGCCTAAAGTGCTAGTTATTCCTCAATATCTGTATGTGCCTTCTCCCATAATGACAGAGCTCCCACTTCCTGGCTCCCGTGCAGTCAGTTATGGCCATGTGACAAAGTTTTGCCCAATGGGATAAGAACACACAGTGTATATGCAGTTTGCAGCAAACGTCCTTAAATGAAGGTGATGTACCCTTCGCTCCCCTCTCCTTCTGCTAACTGGGTGCAATGTAGATTAAATTTCTGTGTGAAACATAGCAGATAGGAAGACTGAAGGAGTCTAAGTCTCCAAGTCTTATTGAATGCCATGCCAAATTTGTACAACCTTGTGAATTCAAAAAAACAAAACAAAATAAAACAAAACACAACACAACAATTTCTGAAATATGATGGAGAAACAAACTTCTTTCTCATTTACTTTTACCTGGAGTATTTTTGTTACTTGCAGGCAAACTTAACCTAACTATTCCCTCTTCCTGCTATTGAGCTGTGAGACTTGTGGTTTTATTAATATAAACAGAAGTGTACCCTCTCAGGGTGCCTGGGTGGCTCAGTGGGTTAAGCCTCTGTCTTCGGCTCAGGTCATGATCTCAGGGTCCTGGGATTTGAGTCCCGCATCGGGCTCTCTGCTCAGCGGGGATCCTCCTTCCCCTTCTCCCTCTGCCTGCCTCTCTGTCTACTTGTGATCTGTCTCTCTGTATCTAATAAATAAATAAAATCTTAAAAAAGAAGAAGAAGAAGAAGAAGAGAAGGGGGAGGAGGAGGAGAATCCTCTCTATATACCACAGAACTTTATGAGCTGGTCCCTCCTGCTTCAGCTAACGAATAATAAAAGGATTTGGAAAAATCCTCTCTTAAGATAAAAATTCAGCATGCAAGCCTACTGACATACATAATACTCCTTTGCTTTCCAATGCTGAATATTATGTGGATTTATATTTTTGCATCCTTTGCATCTCAAATCTTAATTTCCCCATTCTGCCAGCTAGATCACCACCTCTGCTGATGAGAACTAATACTACATTCAGAGAAAAGCAAAAGAGAAGGACATTGTTATGGTTTTCCAAGTTTATCCCTTTGAGTTACTTGAAGGAAAAGAGTTAAGTTTTGTTCCTCTGCATTCCTTAAGCCATTTCCCATCCACATAGCCACCAAAGTTCACCTTTTACAAATGACAGATAAAGAGTGCCTGAGTGGCTCAGTTGGCTAAGCATCTGCTTCCAGCTCAGGTTGTGATCCTGGGGTCCTGGGATTGAGCCCCATATTGAGCCTCACACTGGGCTCCCTGCTCAGCGGAGAGTCTGCTTTTCACTCTGCCTCTTCCCCTGCTAGTCCTCTCTCTCTCAAACAAATAAAACCTTAAGGGAAAAAAAAACCCTTAACAATGACAAGTTTGTAGAGAGAGAGAGTAGATTTGAGGTTACCAGGGACGGGAGGAAGGGGGAATGGGAAGTTATGACTTAGTGGGTACAGAGTTTCTGGTTGCAGTAATAGACAAATTTTGGAAATAGCAGTGATGGTTATACAAATTGTGAATATAATTAATGTCATTGAATTGTACACTTAAAATTGGCTAAAATGATACATTTTATGTTATATATATTTTGCCACAGTGAAAATAAATAAATGTTAGAGAAAAACGTCTATTAAGAGAACAAAGGGAATGATGCCCACCCTTCAAGACTTATAATAATCTGCTTCTTTTTATACCCACTTTTTAAATTGTATTTTTCTCACTTTTTTAAAGATTTATTTATTTATTTGAAAGAGAAAGAGAGAGCGCACAAGTGGGAGGGGCAGAGGGAGGAGAGAGTATCTCAATTTTCTAATATTTATGTACACTTCTGGAGGTTAAGGAATGTGGGTAAGATATGCTGCCATGATAACTGGCATATTTTATTTGCTTAGCTGAATAATTGTAAATAAAAATACTTCCCTTAGCACGTGGTTTTCTCCACTTATAGTTAATGATATGGAGGCGAGAGAAGTAACTTCTTTTTTTTTTTAATTTAATTAATTTATTTGAGAGAGAGAGAGAGAGCAAGCACGCGAGCACTGGCAGATGGAGGCAGAGGGAGAAGTGGGCTCCCTGCCAAGCAAGGAGCCTGGTGTGGGACTCGATCCCAGGATGCTGGGTTCATGACCTGAGCCGAAGGCAGCTGCTTAACCAACTGAGCCACCCAGGCATCCCAAGAGAAGTAACTTCTTAACCGCCCATACCAAGATTCCTTTTACAGAGAGACTTTGAGCAGAGTTCTAGGGTGAAAGGTTCAGAACCTGAGATGGTTTAGTTACTCCCTGTACCAAAGCAGAGAGGGGACACTTGAATTACTTGTGAGCCTATCAAATCTAGGTTCTTGCTTAACTTACAAATTATTTGTCCTCTAAGATTGTGTATAAGTTTACATAGTATATAGGACTAACAGAATCCCCTTCATATTGTTTCCAGGAAATATTTAACTACATCAAGAAATCGCAAAGCTCCTTGTTAGGAAAATTGAAATATAATAACATTCTTTTTTTTTTTTTAATTTATTTATTTGGCAGAGATCACAAGTATGCGGAGAGGCAGGCAGAGAGAGAGAGGAGGAAGCAGGCTCCCTGCTGAGCAGAGAGCCCGATGCCGGCTCGATCCCAGGACACTGAGATCATGACCTGAGCCAAAGGCAGAGGCTTTAACCCACTGAGCCACCCAGGCGCCCCTATAATAACATTCTTGATGAGAAGCACATTACACTAGATCCCAGGATATTAACTAAGGCAATGATAGTAAAAGGACCAGATGAACCAGAAGAAAGGGAAACACAGGGAAATGAAGGTCAGCACATAAAGCATAAGTATTTAAAATCTATGTAGGGATCCAAGTAAACAGAATGAAAGAGGTTATGGGATTACTGAAAGGGCTGGCAGTCTTAAGTGTCTCTTCCATTCTTCACAGAGAGTTATTTAAATTTCCTACATTAAGTGTGTCTTGAGCATTACTATATTCACAGCAATAAGGAAAGCTTCCTTCTATAAGAAAGGAGATTGAATATCTCAGGGTAATTTAATCTTCTCTATCTTCTGCATGTTCACAGCCATAAAATGATAAGATTGTAGGCAGGGCGAGAGATAGGTAGAACAGGAAGTAGCTATGATGGTGTGACTTATGAAAAGAGCCTCCCTCCAAAATCAAATTCCTCCACTGACTTTTCTCAGTGACCCCATTCCCACCCTTTGAAAATGTTTGCTTTGGGTTAAGGTATTATTGTCACAAGAAGTTTTCTTAAGACATGGCTTTCCCTTAGGATAGCTATGGTAACGCAAAGCTGTGGGATTTGTTGTCCGTGTGAGAGCTCAGAAGGCCATGAAGGAAAAAGGTGCTAGGCAGCCAGATTTCTGTGAATAGACGGCCCAAAAGTGTGCTGTTTCAGCATCTCAGTCAGAAGTCTCTCATCACCGTACACATTAACATGTGTTAGAAGATACAGAGGCATATTAAAAATTTTGAGTTTATTTGAGCAAAATCAATTCAAATAGGGCAACATCTGATCGAGTAGACAGAACAGCATTTCAAGGAGTTGTACAAAATCAAAGACTTCTATAGGCAGAAGGGAGCAGCCATGGGGAAGTTATGCTGGGCAAAAGAGCCTGTTGGTTATCACAAGATTACTTTCATTTAGGGGATGGCTGGAGCCTGTCAGTCATAGGACCTATAAATAGTGCTGATCAGGTGATTCCTGACTGACTGGTTTAGGAGTCCATTTTTGGGTGAGTGAAACTGCGATTGAGTCTTGGATTAGTGATGTAGGACTTAGCCTAAATGAATCCATTTTGGATTCATTCTCTTATTTTTAACTACATGCTTTCCTCATTTAAGGTCCCATATTACTACTGAGGAGTAATACCCTTTAATTTTTTTAAATTAGTGTTTATTTATGTATTTAAGTACTCTCTACACCCAATGTGAGGCTCAAACCCAGCACCCCAATGTGATCAAGAGTTGCATGTTGTACTGACTAAGCCAATCAGGAACCCCCCTCTTTTATTTTAATTAATTATATTTGGGTCATGTTATCTTGACTCTTCTACACAGATATGTAGGCAGTTTTTAATTTACAAACAAGTGAAACATTCATATAATAATTTCAGCCTCCCGGGACGCCTGGGTGGCTCAGTTGGTTAAGCAGCTGCCTTCGGCTCAGGTCATGATCCCAGGGTCCTGGGATCGAGTCCCACATCGGGCTCCTTGTTCGGCAGGGAGCCTGCTTCTCCCTCTACCTCTGCCTGCCTCTTTGTCTGCCTGTGCTCGCTCGCTCTCTCTCCCTCTGTCTCTGGCAAATAAATAAAAAAATAAAATCTTTAGAATAATTTCAGCCTCCCGTTGCCAAAAGATTCTGAAAAACAATGGAGCCTTTGGTGAATCTCGGGCTGTGAATGTGAAGGAAGGGAAGATTCCTCAGGTCAAGATGAGCCTAGGCCAGCAGACTCTAAAGACAATCTTACTGGCTTACCTATCTATAGGCCACTTTCTCCCTTTCCTCATCTCCCAATCTTTCCACACACTGCCTAAAATTCCACCATCTACTGTTTGTTTTGATTAATAAAATTCAAATGCACTTGAGAGAGAATTCAATAAAACTTTTTAAGGCTAATGGGTGCATGGGATGCCTGGCTGGCTCAGTTAGTATAGCATGTGACTCTTGATCTTGGGTTGTGAGTTTGAGCACCATGCCGAGTGTAGAGATTACTCAAAAATAAAAAAATCTTTAAAAAAAAAAATAGTGGGGCATGACACAGGACATAGAAGATAAATTTGGGGCAATTTACATAGCAAAAGGAATAATCACTGCAATTGATTATAAAACATTTAAGAAATTAAAAACCCAGGGCACCTGGGTGGCTCAGTGTGTTAAAGCCTCTGCCTTCAGCTCGGGTCATGATCCCAGGGTCCTGGGATTGAGCCACGCATGGGGCTCTCTGCTCAACAGGGAGCGGGCTTCCCCCTCTCTCTCTGCCTGTCTCTCTGCTTATTTGTGATCTCTGTCAAATAAATAAATAAAATAAAATTAGAAAAAGAAATTAAAAACCCACGGCAATGTGATTATGGAAAAGGATGTCCTTACTTTTAGGTTATGCAAGCTAAAGTATTAGGTGGAAAAGCGTCATGATGTTTGCAATGTATTTCCATACAGAAACACGAAATATGTGGCAAATGTTCATCAATTGTTGAATCTGATTGGTAGGTATAAAGGTGGTTTTTGTACAGTTTTTTCCATTTTTCTGTATTTTAAAAAAAATTTTATAATTAAAATAGAAAAAAAGGCAGCCCTGAGGGAATTTAAGGTCTGTCAGTCAATTTGGATGTTAATCTCATTTTTTCAATCAGATTACTTTCTTCCTAACAATAGCTGAGACCAACTGTACTGACAGCGACACCACCCAATTTTTTCTTCAGAGACTAAAACTTCATTCTATTTTCAGTGTGTGCACTGATATTTCTCATCCACAAAGAAGCCAGGTTGATACCTAATGTTAAAATTAACATAAGTAAATCAAAATTAGGGTTTTGATGGGCAGGAATAGTAGTGGTGCTGGTGGTAGTAAACTGTTGAAGTTCAGAAATTAAGATAAAACTGAGGGCTGGCTACGCAGAACTACCAAGATACCATGTCAGGGTGGTTACATAGAGCACTGCCCATTGGAGGGAAGTAATCCTGAGCTGGGGAAACCGTCCACCAAAATTAAGTCAATCCCTCTTCTAGGAGTTCCATCTCCTTCCTCTTACTTCATCTGCCTGGCTCCCTCCTCATGATATGGGAAACAAAGGCAAAAGGAAATGTAGATGAAATTAAATGTCCTTATAACCTGCAGCCCATGGACAGATACTTCTGGCCTGTAGAGTTTAACGTTCCTCCAGGAGGCTCCCAACTGTCTTCGTGTTAATGCCTTGCTAGTGGGAAAAACAGCCTTGGCTTGACAGTAACAGCAAGGCCTCAGATTTCAGGAGTCTTCTTTTAACATATGAAAATCCTCTTGGAACTTCCTTTACCTTTACCTCCCACCAACCCCAAAGTATAATAATCAGTTGCTTCCCACAGTCCTGGGGCAGCATGGGGCAGCAGCTTGTTCTGCCCACGAGTCCTGTCCCCACACTTTAGTAAAACCACCATTATGCACCGAAGACCTCTCAAGAATTCTTTCTTGGCTATTGGCTCCTAGACCCCACAAAACTTCACCTATATTCAAAAATTACATCTGCCTTTGGCTCAGGTCATGATCCAGGGTCCTGGGATCCAGGCCTACATGGGGCTCCCTGCACAGCTAGAAGCCTGTTTCTCCCTCTTCCACTCCCCCTGCTTTTGTTCTCCCTCTCTCTGTGTGTCTCTCTCTGTCAAATAAATCAATAAAATCTTTAAAAACAACAACAACAAAAAAAAAACCACAAACCTACATCACTAACACCTGGCTCTTACTTCATGCTCAATTCCTCTCAGTTTCATTCCAAAGTCTAACCTTAGCTCTGAGGACTGGATTTGACAGCTTACCCTCAACTTCACCAGTTCTGAGTCCCTCTAGCCTCAGGTCATTTCAGTTCTACCTATCATGCACTACCATCATGCTGGGCGGGATTTGAGTTGCGTTCATTGATCAGAGATTAATACCAACACTCTGCTGGGTTTTTGTCACCATTGAGGACCCAGGCTTTCCAAATCCCTCCCCTCTAGTGGAATACCAAGTAGACACTGTGTTGTGTTATGAGGACACTCCTGCATATTATCTCATTCAACCCTTAAAGAATGTATCACTATTCCCACAGCTACTAAGTAGTAGAAGTGGTTCTGCTAACTCAAAAGTTTACCTTTCATCTTCTTTCAACTACCTAGCATCAAATTCGACAAAAGGTCATCTTATTTTCTCCAGATATTTTATCTCTAGCCAAGATGTTTTCTCACTTCCCTATGCTAATTTAAGATGCACCAAAGACGACCCAAGAATTCTTTCTTGTCCCTTGGCTCTGGAGCCCACCAAAACTCAACTATATTAAAAAACTACATCACTAACACCTGGCTCTTGTTTCTAGTAAAGTTTCCTTCTCTACTCCAGCCCTACTGCCATCAGGGATAAATCCAGTATCCATCTCTAATTAACCTATCACTCAGGTTTCAATTTCCCTGACTCTAACATCTGGCTCACATTTGGACAATAACAAAAACTTGAAAGAGGATCAAGAACCAGGGCAGGGATGAATGATAAAGTTCACCTCCTATATAAGACTATTCCCTCAAGACTGGAAGAGGTGACAGAGACTTAAGGAAAATGAAGAAACAGGTGTGCCTGGGTGGCTCAGTCAGTTAGTTAAGTGTCGGTCTTCAGCCCAGGTCATGATCCCAGGCTCCTGGGATAGAGTCCTGTATCAGGCTCCCTGTTCTCTCCCTCTGCCCCTCCCCACTGCTCATGCATGTGCTCTCTCTAGCTCTCTCTCTCTCTCACTCAAATAAACTAAATCTAAAAAAAAAAGGAAGAAACAGAGAAATATGCCCCCCCCAAAAAAAGAGCACAAGAGAAAACCCCAGAAACAGAACTTAATGGAACAAAGATATTAAGTGCTTTACCTGCTAGAGTTCAGAGCAATCCTGTAAAAACTGAAGCTTCAAAACTATCCAATGGTTTCTCCTGTCACAGTAAAACCCCAAATTCTTACAATGTCCTACAAGTCCTGCATGATCACATATCCCATTATCTCTAATCTTTCTTTAGTTCTCTTCTGCCTCATTCACTTTGCTTCCACCAAATGAATTTCCGGGCTCAAATACTCCCAACAAGACCCAGCTTCGGGATGTTAAAAAGAAAGCCATGGGCCCAAGATGGAATCACTTGCCCCACCACAGCAAATCAAGGCTTAATTGCAGTTTCAAAACGTCTCCAGGAGTGGAATCTTAAGCCAAAATCTGGAATTTTCTGGAAGCACCACAGAGGTAATCTGTCACCTGGGCCCTCTCCACCCACCCTAAAGGAAGATGAGGTAATTGACCTAATAAGACAATTTTCCCTGAATTCTTCCCTGTAGGGGAAGGACTTTGCCTGAAACAATCCTTTCTTTCATCTTTTTTATAACTTCTTGCCCTACCCTTCTTTTTATAAAAGCCTTCCATTTTGTATAACTCTTCACAGGAGGTCCCTCTATTTGCTAGGTGGGATGCTCCCTAATTCACAAATTGTTTAATAAAGCCAATTTGACCTTTAAAATTTACTCAGTTGAGGGGCGCCTGGGTGGCTCAGTCATTATGTATCTGCCTTCGGCTCAGGTCATGATCCCAGAGTCCTGGGATTGAGCCCCGAATCCCACCGCGTTGGGCTCCCTGCTCAGCGGGGAGCCTGCTTTTCCCTCTCCCACAGCCCCTGCTTGTGTTCCCTCTCTCGCTGTGTCTCTGTCAAATAAAGAAATAAAATCTTTAAAAAGAATAAATACAAAAAAAAAATAAAATTTACTCAGTTGAATATTGCTTTTTAACAAGGGTCTCTGCACTTGCTATTTTCTATTCCTATATAATTTATTTAGTTTATTGTCTGCCTCCCTTGGTTTGAATGTAAGCTCCATGCATGTTGTCTTTCATCTTTTTTCCCCTCCATATCCCTAGTACCTAAAACATTTTCAGGCACATGGTTGGTGCTCAATAAGTATTTTCTGAGTGAATAAATAACCAATGAATGATAAATCACTTGCCCAATCCTAAACCATAGGATTGACCATAGTTAATTGACCATGGCTTAGAGGTGCCACCAGCAAGATCCCCAACAACCCCCTTCTTCATAAGAATGTTAACCTTATCTTTTAGAGGCAAACAACAGGAAGAGTTCCTGCTGGCGTAGACCAGTTTGAACTCAACCAGTGACTCACACCTGCACAGATGGACCTTGCAAGTGGGCCTTGGTGTGTTGGACAGTTAGTTACCTCTCCCTCACTACGTTAAAATCTCCAAACAAAAGAGGAGTACAAACCTTGTTAACGTGAAATGCAACACCAGTATAGGCATGTTTCCTAAATATGCATGCATAACCTTATGTTCGTCTCTGCATATGATGACAAAACTCCCCTTTCTAAATGTTTACCTCAACCCTAAATAAAAAGAACCCACTCACTCCTGCCTGGGGAGTCACAGCTTTGGAAGTTATTTCCTGTGATCTCCTTACTTGCTGCAGATAAAGTTTCCTTTGTGGACAACTCCATTTGGTGTAATTCTTTATTTGTAACTCAGCAAGGAGCAAACTCTTTAGTTAAGTTACAAAGGGATATATATAGTGTTACAATTGGCCAGGCCTAAGTCAAAGGGCTTTCTATGGTCAGGGTTGGGATCAGCTAGCTCCGCCTGAACCCTATAGTCTAAGAATGAGAAGTGGGTAGTTCCATACGAAAATCAGAGTGCGATTACTAGAAAAAACTAGACGCTAGGCAGGTGAAATCACAGATATCCATTACACAAGATGTGACAAGGGAAGTGCAGGGAACGTTTGTAAAAGACCTATTACATAGACTTTTATCCTTTTCAAACTTCCAAGTTGGGACCTGTTGGGAGAGAGCATAATCAGTGTGCATTTATCATTACTTTCAGTATCAAATTACCTCATCCTTTAACTCACCCACCTGTGGGGAGTGTGTTTGTGTGTGTGTGTGTTGGGGAGGAGGGTGTTGTGATCTATCCCATCCTTTCAACACACTTATCAGAACTGACCACTACTTTAACCTGAGGAGCATGTACAGATAGATTCCCAGAGGATTCTCAGTGTTACAAATCTCATGGAAACAGAGGGAGAAGGAAAGTGAGGACAGGATCCAGAAGGGAGCAGAGAGAACAGTGAAGGGGAGAATCAATGTCCTTTATTAAGACAAGGTAGGAGGGGGCGCCTGGGTGGCTCAGTGGGTTAAGCTGCTGCCTTCGGCTCAGGTCATGATCTCAGGGTTCTGGGATCGAGTCCCGCATCGGGCTCTCTGCTCAGCAGGGAGCCTGCTTCCTCCTCTCTCTCTGCCTGCCTCTCTGCCTACTTGTGATCTCTCTCTGTCAAATAAATAAATAAAATCTTAAAAAAAAAAAAAGACAAGGTAGGAGACTACCAAAAGGAGGGATAGCCAGTATCGTCAATCCCCAGGTTAGGGAGATATGCTATGGATTGATTATGTGTATTGCTCCCAAATTCATGTGGAACCTTAATCCCCAATGTGTTGGTACTTGGAGATGAGGCCTTTAGGAGACAAGTCATTAGGGTAGAGTCTTCATGATGCGTTTAGCATCCTTCTATAAAGAAGAAACACACGAGCTATCTCTCTTTTTCTCTCTCTGGTGTAAGGACACAGAAAGAAGGCAGCCATCTGAAGTCAGGAAGAGGGCTCTCACAAGAACCCAAGCATACTGGCTGGTACCCTTGATAGAGTTCCCAGTCTAAAACAGTAAAAAATAAATGTTTTTTTTAAAATTCTCCCAGTCTGTGGTATTTTGTTAAAGCAGCCTAAACTAAGTAAAAAGGATTAACACTGAGACGAGAAAAATTAATTCGATGGTTAGATAATCATTTATGACTTTGAAGGAAGAATTTCCATAGCCTGAGGCACGAACCCACTTAAGAACCGAGGGGCTGATGAGGAAGTGTAGATATATCACAAAATGAAAAGTGAACAAATTGCTTAAGAGACCAACAGCCTACTCTAGACAGAGCACTACGCTAGGTACCAGGGTCAGCCTCATGGGTGTGTATGACAAGACATTCTACACGGGGTACACACGAGCAAGGGGAGGGGTAGAGGAAGAAGGAGAAATAGACTCCTGCTGATCAGGGAGCCTTGAGTAGGGCCTTATCCCAGGACCCCGGGACCATAACCTGAGTGAGCTGAAGGCAGGCATTGAACTGACTGAACCAATATGGGATGCCCCATACACATTCATATATTTTTAATGCACTCATTAGGTCTAGAGGAATATAAATGGAATTTTGTTTTATGTTTTACTTTATATACTCCTTATTTAAAAACCAAGATTTTAGGAAAATAAAGCTATTATTACATTCAGAATATAGTGGTGGATAACTAAACTTACAGTATACCACAATTCCTCCTAAGAATTAACCTTCCTCCTTCCAAAATATTTTCAATTTCCATTCTCTTTAAGTTCTGACTCTGGCATAATTTGCTATTAATCTTAGAAAAAATCAACTCCTTGGTCTGCAGAACAGCTTCCTCATTCATAAAATGAAGCACACAGTCTAGGTAGTGCTTTACAACTACTGAAATTTGGCATGCTGGTGTCCTGAATGTGGATTAAGGAACTGACCTCTCCTGCAATGGGGCAGTTGAGAGGGGTCAGGGAGAGCCAGAGCTCCCTATGTCAGTACCTCTGGCCATAATCCACCTTGTTTAGGTCTCCTTAGAGCAGCCTGTGCAGAGCAGTCTGGGATATATGCCAAACCAGCAGCAAGCACTGTGGACAACAACCAGCACTTATAGTCCTGCTGAATGTGCACGGCCAAGGAGATGTCTGTCACATGGGCATCCATATGCAAAGCACTTCACTGCCGTCATGGACCAGAGAGATGTTGGAGCCAATTCTTGAGTGTGTGATCCAGATATCCAAGGGGCAGACCACACAGTCTCAACGGCAGTCTGTTAGAGGGTAAAAGAGGAGCCTGGGCAGAGTGGGGTTTCCAGTGGGCTCAACTCTAGGCAATGCCCTTAATATTTTTCTTAACATATAGTGGCTATTTCTACCATTTGTAGCAATGCACTCTTTTTTTGGCTAGCTGTTGACAATGCATGCATGTTCTGAAGGCTAGTTTCAATGTGGAAATCCAGATATAAAAAAAATACTATTGGGTTTCAAATCTTTTTGCATGTAAAAGAAAAGGAAGAGTTGTTATTCTTTAAATTTAATTGTAAATTCTGAATGTTTATATAAAATAGTTTGAAATATTTTATCACCCACTTATGTGATCAGAGTCCCTCACTGATAATTACTATTTGGAATATGATAAATTTATCATTAAGAAGTTTAGATCAGGGACACCTGACTGGCTCAGTTGATTGAGCGTCTGCCTCTGGCTTGGGTCGTGATTCCAGGTGCCTGGGGTCCAGCTCCACATGGGGCTCCCTGCACAGCCTGGCACCTGTTTCTCCCTCTGCCTGTTCCCCTCACTTGTGCTCTTTCTCTCTCTCTCTCTTTCTCTAATAGATAAATAAAATCTTAAAAAAAAAAAAAAAAAAAAAAAAAAAAAAAAGCTGGGGCACCTGGATGGCTCAGTTGGTTAAGCAACTGTCTTCAGCTCAGGTCAGGATCCTGGAGTCCCAGGATTGAGTCCCAGAATTGAGTCCCGCATCTGGATCCCTGCTCAGAGGGGAGTGTACTTCTTCCTCTGACCCTCCCCCCCAACCAACCCCCCGCCCCTGTTATACTCTCTCTCTCTCATTCTCTCTCTCAAATAAATAAATAAAATCTTAAAAAAAAAGTTTAGATCAGAAACTGCATAAAGTCACTTCAACCATAGAACCTAGTATGAAAATATATTCACAGAAACGAGTTCAAGTTGATCATTAAAAATGTGGAAAATTTTGATTTATTCAAATGTGATTTTTAATATCTTCTCTAGCACACTGTAATTTATTTTATAACTATGTAATTTAAAGATAATGCTATGAATTTTTTTTTTACCATTATTTAGATGCTTCCAAATCTTGTTTATGTAACCTAGGGTGCTATGCAAAAATTATCATTTTCTGTATGTGTTGTGATAGGGAAGAAGCAGAGAGGCCCTGATATAATTTATTTATTAATTATAAATTAATTAATAAATATGTCTGCCACGTCATCTCACCCTAGGGCCCTTGTCCCCTGCCTCCCACTCATATATTACAGGGATAGACAGCAGCCAAGGTTCAAGTCTCTATCCAACAAGGTCAAGAACTCCAGCATGGCTATTTATATGAGATACCATGTGGCTGCAGGGCTGGAGGGCAAGTTTACACAAAAACATAAAAAATAGCTAATGTCTAAAAATCACAAAGTCTGGATGAACAACAAACCTGGACAAATCCAAAGAGAGGAATCTATATTTACTGAAGGACAAAAGAGGAGAATAAATGGACTGACATACCATTCCTGGATGAAGTACTTATTATCACATCTCCCATCATTTCTCATATGAATATAAGAATTTAATACAGTTCAGGGATGTCTCAGTGGCTCAGTCAGTAAAGCATCTGCCTTCCGCTCAGGTCATGATCCTAGGGTCCTGGGATAAAACCTCACACCAGGCTCCCTGCTCAGTGGGGAGTCTGCTTCTCCCTCTCCTCCTTCTCTCTCTAATAAATAAAATCTTGAAAAAAGAAAAAAAGAATTGGGGCGCCTGGGTGGCTCAGTGGGTTAAAGCCTCTGCCTTCGGTCCTGGGATCGAGCCCCGCATCCAAGAAAAAAAGAATTGGGGCGCCTGGGTGGCTCAGTGGGTTAAAGCCTCTGCCTTCGGTCGTGGGATCGAGCCCCGCATCCGGCAATCTGCTCGGCAAGGGGCCTGCTTCCTCCTCTCTCTCTGCCTGCCTGTCTACTTGTGATCTCTGTATGTCAAATAAGTAAATAAAATCTTTAAAAAAAATTTAATACAATTCAAAAAAGAAAGAATTATAGCAATTATGATTGTTATTATTGATTAGGAATAACTTGGTTAGGAAACATCTAGACAAACATTCCCTATAGTGAAGCCAAAGGATCAGACTGCTTGATCACCTCTGAAGCACCTCTTAGGTACCTTGGTGTGGATACCATCTTCCCAAGGTCTTTAACTTTGTGTTTTCCTAGGTACTCCGTATTGATTAAGTTAACGCATGACTATTTCACAGTAATAAAACTCACAAAGCCTTGATGTATAAACAAATCACTAAGGGTATACTTTTTTCTGAACGTCTTAACTACTGTTTGTGGCTATCAGGAGTACCAGATAAGAATACTTAATGGCTCCCTTGTGATTTGGAATCATAGTAACAAGAGGAGTCTGGTTTGGAGGGTTATTTCATTCAAGTTGTATTAAGGCCTGGTGACTGGTTTCTCTCGCAGAACAGAGTACTTTTTGTTCATGTCTCCCAAAGAAAACACCTGTTCTGCTTGGCAGTGATAGATGAACATCAACAAATTCTTACTCTGTTTTCCCTTTTCCAAACTCCAAACCGACCGTTCCCCATTTGGTTTTTTGTTTGTTTTTTTTTTTTCCATTCTCCACTTAACACAAACTTTTTCAAAAAATTTATAATATTTATGATTTTATTTCTAATCTTTCCAAGGGCGGGCTTGATCAAATCTAAAGAAGCTGCTCTTACAAACTGCTACATTAAAATACAGGGCATTTCTAAGCAGGGCAGGGAAGACTTGTAAATTGTGGTCACTTTAATCAGTACCTTTGTTTAAACATGTTTAAACATTATTAATTTACAGTTCTCACAGGTGTCGGCGATCACCTAATTTCACTCCCATTTTCATTAAAAAAACACACACACACACAAACTAAAGCTCAGCGAGATCGAATAACTTAAAATTACTTGGTTAGATCAAGGATTATTAGATCTCTGGTTTTTAACTCTTTATCTCGCTCCTTATACTTCGAGACCGAGTTGGAAACATTAAAGTAAAACCCACTCCCGCAAAGGGAGCCTATCTGTCCATCTTTTAGAAACCTTGTGAATCGTTCCTTATATTAAATCCACAAGAACTGCTGCTTCAGCTCTTGCCACAGAAACCATGAGTTAGTAAACAGTGGCGACAGATTTCTTGAGTTCGGTGAGTACTTGAACTGACCTCGACCAGGTCGGCCTCAGCTCATTAAGGGTGAAATTTCACTGTCAGCCGCGTTTTTGAAGCCTTTCCAAGGAGCCCATTGATTCATGTAAGTCGGGGTCGCCAAGAACGTTCAGGGAAGCCCTCACAGTAGGCGTCGCAAAGAAAATGGTCTCTGGCATCCGGAAACGTGTGAGATGCCGAGAAGCCTAGAGGGCTCTTCTGCAACCTTTCAGTACAAGAGCGAAAAGTGGGGTTTTATTCAGGCAAGGGAAAGAAATGAATTCGTAAGTGAATACCGAGAGGTCTACGTGGGGGAGGGGAAAAAAAGGCCAGAAGAAAAAGAAAGGCCTTTTTCTCCAGTGACGAGCGGTCACAAGGCGTACTCCAGACGTGGGCGCTCACCATTCGCTGAGTCCGAGATGACGTCACCGCAGCCTCCCCGGCGCGAACGGCGGAAAGGGCGGCACCGCACTGGAAGTTGGCGAGGCGCGCGCGCTCCCGCGCCCCGGCCCGCCCCCGCTCCCTGCCGGCCAACCCGCTTGTCCATTCTCTTTTCGCGCCCAGTTGACCACGCCCCCTTCCCAACTCGCCCCTCCCCCACCAGCGCGGCGGCGCGCGGAAAGCGCGTCACGTGATGACTAGCCCCGCCTCTTCCTCTCGGTCCCATATTGAACTCGAGTTGGAAGAGGCGAGTCCGGTCTCAAAATGGAGGTAAAACCGCCGCCCGGTCGCCCCCAGCCCGACTCCGGCCGTCGCCGCCGCCGCCGGGGGGAGGAGGTATTAGGGGGAGAGCGGGGGGTTGATGGGTAGTGGTCAGCATGGGGGACCTAGCTCGGTGGGAGCGGGGAGGCCGGGTGGACCGGATCGGCCGTCCCGCGCTCTGCGTTGAGAAGGGCGGTTGGGGGGAGGGGAGCGGGCCTCAGAGGTCGCCTTGGGGCCCCTCGCCTTTCTCGCCTTCTTCTTCGGCTGCACAAATGGCCCTTCGGAGGCGCTGCGAGGTTGGGGAGATCTCCGGAGGCGACCCGGCCCGCCGGCCGCGCGGCCTCGGATTCGAGGCCGAGGGTGGCATGGCGGGCCCCGGCGGGAGCGGTTGGGAGGAGGCGGTGGGGGAGGGGAGGGGACGAGCAGTCACATCCGGGCGAGCGAGCAGGCGGGCGGTGGCCACATTGACATTGATCCGCTGCCGCGTTACGAAATGGCGCATTGGGCCGCAATGGCCGCCGCCTCGCTCCACCGCCCGGAAAGAGAGCGCGGGATTGGAAGGAAGCGGGAGGAGGCGGCCCGGCAGAAAATGCCACAAATGGCTTCGGATCATGCGGCCTACTGCTTTCGCTGAAGTTAATGCCGGCGCGTTTCTAGTCCTTGTAGATCTCTGAGGCGACGAGAATTTTAATTCTCCTGTTTTTTTCTTCTCAGTACCCAGTTGACAGTACGAGATTTTTTTAAAAGTTTGCTGCCTTAAAATACTTCTTTTTTGCCATTCTTGCTAAAACTATTTAGAATTACACGTATCTTCGCGTCGTGCGGGTCGACTCTGGTTGTAATTTCTTGGATTTTTGTTTGAGAGGACTGCAACCACAGTTGAATTTTTCATGTTAGAGATAATTTTATGTGGGTTAAAATTGTATTCTGTCATCTCTGTGTTCTATCGATTAATTACAGCTAACCAGGATTTGAAACGATGAGACCAAGTGAATTGATGCTTTAGGCTATTAATCATTTAACATTTTTTTCTAGCATGTCACAGTGTTTTCATATTAAATGCCTTAACATCTCTACTTTGGAAGACACAGGAAGACATTAGAATGTAAATGTGAGCCCCTTTATTTAAGGACTTTGGATGAACTATACTTAATGCATGCATTAAATGTCAGTTAATTTACTAAGGAGCTAATTCAGTTGCAAAACAATTCAGGCCATATCTTAATTTTTAAAAGTCTCTTTCTCGTGCTCCATTATTGTCAAAAAGCATATACTATATTTAATATAAGTGCAGCTTGCCCTGTTTGTGACCGTGTATTTTTGAAATTTTTGCCATGTGATACAAGTGCAAATAGGTAACTTTACAGTATATACCCTAAAACAAATTGGTTACAGAAAGCTATTCTGATATTGGTCGGTGTCTTTTTGTAATTTTGGGGGATGGGGGAAGAGTGCTGGTTTAGCCTTGAATTGAGGAATATCTGTTTTAACCTTGATATGCTTGAAAGTGATGGATTTTTTTAAAAATTTGCTGCTCAGAGCCTTTAAGTTACATACTTCAGTTTTGTGGTTTAACATTAAATGTTTGAAGTGTAGACTGATGAGGGAAGACCTGAAAAATGGTATGGATGGAACACTACTTATACAGCACTTCGTTTTCTTACTTAAAGAGAAGTTTGTCAGTAGCAACTTCTAAAATAATTTGTCCCCAGATACTTTAGTTGTAGTCCAAAGTTAAGGGACTTTTGATTGTGGAATTTTCTTGGACTTAAATGTAGTTGGAGTGATACTGGCATTTGTAAGGCTGTGTAGATTTTTTTTTTTTGGTATTTGGGTACCTTTCATCAGTTGGTGTGTGGTCTTACTCCAGTTTTTAATTGGACAGTGTTAATGGTACAGGAATCTGATACTGAGTTTATTAAATATTTGTAGCAGATTAAAGACATGCATCTCAGCAATTTACCTGGTAAAAGAAATAATTGAAATGTATTTGTTTCCTCAGGGCCATGATCCAAAGGAACCAGAGCAGTTGAGAAAACTGTTTATTGGTGGTTTGAGCTTTGAAACTACAGATGATAGTTTAA
The DNA here is from genome assembly GCF_020171115.1 of Neogale vison. Classification (NCBI taxonomy): domain Eukaryota; kingdom Metazoa; phylum Chordata; class Mammalia; order Carnivora; family Mustelidae; genus Neogale; species Neogale vison. The sequence goes on from NC_058093.1 coordinate 73,182,022, forward strand.
GAGAACATTTTGAAAAATGGGGTACACTTACAGATTGTGTGGTGAGTTACTAAAGGAACAAAAAAAGGCTGTTAAGGGGTGTAGGGCCTGTACAGATGTATTTCAGTACTTTAAAATTTTGTTTTATAGGTGATGAGAGACCCCCAAACAAAACGTTCCAGGGGTTTTGGTTTTGTGACTTACTCTTGTGTTGAAGAGGTGGATGCAGCAATGTGTGCCCGACCACACAAGGTTGATGGGCGTGTAGTGGAACCAAAGAGAGCTGTTTCTAGAGAGGTATTTTCATAATATTATGCTGTGTAATATGTGAGATAGTTGGAGAATTTGGTTTTTGACTAATTTTTTAATCTGTAGGATTCTGTAAAGCCTGGTGCCCATCTAACAGTGAAGAAAATTTTTGTTGGTGGTATTAAAGAAGATACAGAAGAGTATAATTTGAGAGACTACTTTGAAAAGTATGGCAAGATTGAAACCATAGAAGTTATGGAAGACAGGCAGAGTGGAAAAAAGAGAGGATTTGCTTTTGTAACTTTTGATGATCATGATACAGTTGATAAAATTGTTGGTAAGTAGAAACTTCTTGGAACTTGAATGAGAAAACAGAAAAGGTCCCTTTGTGCTATGTTAGATTTGCCAGATTGCGTTATCATTTTGTATTGCATTTAATAGCCTATAAAGCATGTGGTTCAGTTTTCATAAATGACATTCTGGAACACTCCCTCATTCTTGAAGTGACTACTTTCTTGATATTTAATAAGTTATGTAGTGATGTGTTTTTCCAAACATCAAATAACTTCTGTTTGTTTGTTTGATTAAAAAAAATTTTAGTTCAGAAATACCACACTATTAATGGGCATAATTGTGAAGTGAAAAAGGCCCTTTCTAAACAAGAGATGCAGTCTGCTGGATCACAAAGAGGTGAGTAGTACAATATATACACATAGAATAGGTATGAATGGCATTTGTAAGGTTTTTTTAAAGCTCTCCCTTTCTCTTGTTTAAAGGTCGTGGAGGTGGATCTGGCAACTTCATGGGTCGTGGAGGGAACTTTGGAGGTGGTGGTAACTTTGGTCGTGGTGGAAATTTTGGTGGAAGAGGTAAGAGGGTGATTGTGTCTACCTGAAGTTTACTGGTAAGTTGTATGTTTGGTTTTAATTCATACCTTGTTTTTCCTCAGGAGGTTATGGTGGTGGTGGTGGTGGCAGCAGAGGTAGTTACGGAGGAGGTGATGGTGGATATAATGGATTTGGAGGTGATGGTAAGTTTTTAATGGGTATTTGATATTTTGATTTTGTTTCTATACTTCATGGAAAGTTACTTGTTTATATTTTTAATTTCAGTTATAATTGGCATGGCTTGACTACATTAAAGTAGACTTTTCCCCCTTTAACTTATAACTTTAGCTAGTTCTTTTTTGGCCAGTAGCATTTATTGTACTAGCATTTGAGCTGAATTGTGTCTTGGGAGATAGTTTACCATTTTCTTTATTAGTGAACTTAAATTTCAAAAAACTAGATCTTTTTTTTTTTTTTAAAGTATGGAAAGATACTTAAGCATTCATCTTAAACTCTGTCCTCACTAGGCCGTGCTGCTGCCGCCGTTGCTGCTGCTTTGGACTGCACAGGCAGGGGAGGTGGGGAAAGGCAGAGGGAGGAGAAGAAGCAGTTCCCCACTGAGCAGGGATCCCGATGTAGGGCTCAGTCCCAGGACCTTGGGATCATGACCTGAGTGGAAGGCAGCCACTTAACAGAGTTAGTCACCCAGGTGCCCCAGCCCAGATTTTTGATGCTCTGTTAATGAGGTGTTAACTAGTCTTGAGTGTTAAATTAAGTCATTGATTTATTTCCAAGTTGATCAATTGTAATATAAATTAGAGTTCAGTAACTTAACACATTGATGTTTTTGTGTGACTTCCATTTTTCTTAAGGTGGCAACTATGGTGGTGGTCCTGGTTACAGTAGTAGAGGAGGCTATGGTGGTGGTGGACCAGGATATGGAAACCAAGGAGGTGGATATGGAGGTGGTGGTGGAGGATATGATGGTTACAATGAAGGAGGAAATTTTGGAGGTGGTAAGCTTTCATTTGTTTTATATGTTCAAGATGTTTATAGTTCATAACATATTTCAAAATGTGTTAAAATGCAACATTTGGTCAAATAGTAATACTAGAAAATACTAAAAAGATGAATGATTAAACTGAATTTTTTTGCTTTGCTGGCTGTTTAGCAAATTGGTAAAATATGAACATATTTTTATGTTCATACATTTTTATGTAATTTTTCAACATTTTCTAGTTTTTCAACGTTTTTATGTAATTGAATGGATGTGTCTCAGTAATGTATTTTTTGCTAGAATTTTGATTCTGCGCACTTTTAAATTGGACAAATGGGAACAGTAAATTGAATGTGCAGACACATTGAAATGAATAGAGTGTGGTCTGGAGTTCGGGACAGAAGTACTTTAAAGATTTTATTTACGTATTTGACAGATCACAAGTAGGCAGAGAGGCAGGCAGAGAGAGGAAGGGAAGCAGGCTCCTTGCTGAGCAGAGAGCCCGATGTGGGGCTTGATCCCAGGACCCCGAGATCATGAGTTGAGCCGAAGGCAGAGGCTTTAACTCACTGAGCCACCCAGGTGCCCCCCTAGGTACATTTATCTTTAAGCTATATGCCCAGCGTGGGGATTGAACTCATGACCCCCAAATCAAGAATTGCATGCTCTACCCACTGAGTCAGCCAGGCACCCCTAGAAAAATTTTTTTAACAGCCAATTTAGAATACCTTCTTTGTCACTGACTGAAAAGTTGAGCTAGTTCTAATTAGAGCAGTTCAGGTATAGTTGATGATAGTGGTATGAAGGCAAGAATGTGTGCTAGGGTGTTGGCATCTGATATGGACGAAAGATGGCACCTATCTGTATACATGCTTTTCCTGGACCATCTTTTTATATCCTCTCTTCCTACTTAATGCCTGAGGTCTGCTAGTGGCCCTCTTGTGGAGTCAGTACCTCTGTATATGGTTTTCAAAGGGTCGCCTTGTAATAGAGTGATGTCATGATTGTGGAAAGGTAATAATCAGTATATTAAAAAGAAGAAAATAATTGTGTAGGTTAACCACAATAAAACTTTTGTAATTTCAGGTAACTATGGTGGTGGTGGGAACTATAATGATTTTGGAAATTATAGTGGACAACAGCAATCAAATTATGGACCCATGAAGGGGGGCAGTTTTGGTGGAAGAAGCTCGGGCAGTCCCTATGGTGGTAAGTACTTTTCTTCGCCTCCCCACCCCCTACCCCTTTTGGTTAAAAATTATTGCAGATTTCTTAATTAAAAACTTATAACATTTTTTTTTAAACCTGTGTATTTCTAGGTGGTTATGGCTCTGGTGGTGGAAGTGGTGGATATGGTAGCAGAAGGTTCTAAAAAATTTTCAGAAGAAAAGGGTAGGTATCTTTAAAATTTTATCATGATGATAAAGAATATGTGGAACTGTTCACTGAGTGTAATAATTTTTTTATCCTGTATTATTCAACAGGCTACAGTTCTTAGCAGGAGAGAGAGCGAGGAGTTGTCAGGAAAGCTGCAGGTTACTTTGAGACAGTCGTCCCAAATGCATTAGAGGAACTGTAAAAATCTGCCACAGAAGGAACGATGATCCATAGTCAGAAAAGTTACTGCAGCTTAAACAGGAAACCCTTCTTGTTCAGGACTGTCATAGCCACAGTTTGCAAAAAGTGCAGCTATTGATTAATGCAATGTAGTGTCAATTAGATGTACATTCCTGAGGTCTTTTATCTGTTGTAGCTTTGTCTTTTTCTTTTTCTTTTCATTACATCAGGTATATTGCCCTGTAAATTGTGGTAGTGGTACCAGGAATAAAAAATTAAGGAATTTTTAACTTTTCAATATTTGTGTAGTTCAGTTTTTCTACATTTTAGTACAGAAACTTTAACAAAATGCAGTTTTGAAGGTGTTTCCTTGTGAGTTAACAAGTAAAGAAGATCATTGTTAATTACTATTTTGTATGAATTTTGCTAAAGTTAACTGTAAAGAAACACCTGCTGACTTGCAGTTTAAGGGGAATCTATTCTCTGCATTTCCAAACCATGAAATGAATGGGCTCTGACATGTGGAGAGAATAGATAATTTGTATGTTTGCAATGTGTGTTTTAGATAAATAGAATTGGGTATTTAAATTAGCATACTTGTGAATTTAATAGCATTAAGATTTACCTTCAAATGAAAAAAATCTCAAAATTTCTATTTGGTTTTTGTGCATTTTCTTTCAAAATGTAACCATATGATTTTAGTGTGTTAGTTTTGCTAAGAGTCCTAGCCATGTTTAGAGCATCTCCATTCTACATTCACCTTGGTCACATGTGAACTGCCATAGTTTTATTTGGGTGTAAAGAATGTCTACTGCCCTTTGTTTAAGTTCTGGAAAGGGGCAGTGGATGTTTTCCCTTCACTTAAAAACCATTCTTAAAAATTTAAAAATACAGGACCACTAAGTTTGCTGTGTCTGAGCAAATACTAGTGGCTACCATTTTTTTTTTCCCTTCCCGTTTTCAAAGCACAAGAGGCCCATAAATCTTCGGTTATTTTCCTTGGTTTAATATATATATTTTTTTGATACAAGCTTTCAGAAACAAGAGAATAAAAATCATGCGTTGTTGAACCCTTAACTGGCTGGCATGCTTTCCTGTTTGTACCCTCTCTATTGGATAAAACCAAGGACAGTCTAGATAAAATCGTAAATGACTTCACTGCAGTAGAAGTGTAGCACAGTTGCTTAGTACAAGCTTCTCACTTCCCCACAGACCTGAATTAAAAGTTGAATAGTCTGAGTTCTTGCTCACTTAAAATCTAAAAGAACACACTGTTACTCCATGTGTATGCTTGAACCTGAATCGTGTCGGTATGAGTTAACAGTTTGGAAGACCTTGGTTGAGAAGAGTTTCAGATAAGGTCATATATAAACACCAATGTCTACTGTTTCGCGCCAGCTAGTGCTTACAATTTCATTCGAGCCCTAAGTTATGTGCTCTGCTGTTACCTTTCTTTGGCAGTTGAACGTTGAATTCAAGATTATTTTTGTTTTCAGAAGTACTAAGCAAAACAAGCAATAAAAAGGGGAATGGGGCGTGCTAGTGTTTGAATATGCTCTCTTGTTGCTCTAATTCTGTGCCTCTGTGCATTATTAATATTTGGATGCATGCAATGCCAGCATGGAAATCGGTCTTCACAGATACTGCAGTTTTCCAGAAAACACTCACAAACCAATAAATGTAACAGACAACATTCCATTTGTTAATGGACATATGTGAATAAGCAGCGTAGAAAATAGGCTAATATTAGAAAATGGTTAAGTCTTTAACAACTTCAAATGTGGTTATATAAATGGACACTGTCAATGTTCATAACTTAAACCTGGGTACCTGGTCAAAGTACTGCTTGGGAAACATTTTATTAAAATTGAGCTAAATTGTCTCAAGTTCTTTTATTCATATAATAAAGGTTGAAGGAATGGGGGAGATTAACATTTCCTGTTGCTATGTTTGTGAAATTGTTTGACACAACCTTGACAGTATCCTTTAATGGCATATGAGGTTAATTGTACTGTTAACAACCTTTTTATGTTCTGGAACTAGTTTAATAGTGAAAATATTTTCAGTAAGTTGATGTTTGCAACCTATAAGCAGGTGAAATCTGTGTATGTGACCTGTTTATAAGTTGTATTAGCTTAGTTCTTGTGAACAGTGTGGAAAAGTAAGCCATGAGGAGAGCGATTTAACCAGCTTTAAAGGACCTAAGGTGTGCATTTTAAGCACAGTCTGGATCAAAGGAGACTCACTAAGACAGGACTTCAGCAGCCTTTTGAGTATGGACAAGTCAGCATAAATAAAGAATGACAAGGCAGCAGCAAGAGCTTCAACTACAGAGAAGTGAAGGCATAAGATACTATGGTGATAGTGAGCAACTTTCCAAAAGCTAGTTAAATCTGCTTATTACAACTGAAATATCGAAGAAAGTCTAGCAGGAAGGAGCTCTTCGCCTATTGGAACATCAATGAGAGATAGTTGCCACAGTCACTAGGTCTAGCATTTAGACCTGCAAGGAAGGGCAATAAGCATTAGGTAAGGCTTGAATTTGAATTTTTTCACTAATTAAAGAGTAATTTTTTGTAAAGCAAGGTAAGAGTAATCTTTTTGATTTGCAGGTTGAATGAGAACCCTTCTTGCCTAAATGAGGAATGTCTTTCCTACCATCTTAAATACGAAGGTTTCTGGCTGGGTAAGGTTTGTAGCTCACAGTAAAAGCTGATGACACCATTTGTTTCCCTACAAACACATATTACATATTTTCAAACTTAGGTCCACTAGCAAAATTATTCAGCTGATAACTTCGAGAACCACATCCAACACATTTTAAAACAGTTTTAGGCCCTGGCAACAACCATGAGTATTTTGAGTCAGCTATGGCTCCATGTATATGATTTATTCTTGGTGTCTTTAGGATAAAGTTAGTTTTCGATAAGAGGAGTAAGGTAATAAGCAGAACACTTGTAACAGAAGCATTAAGCTGCCAATCCTCATTCTATGAAAAACCCCTTAGAATGAACTTCCAAAATTGCCAGGCAATACAGACTGAAAAATGGTTTTCATTCAAGTGGCCTCAAATTCTCTTGCATGTAAATTCAGGGAATTACTTGAATAGGGTACATTTTTGGTTCTTTCTAACCAGTTAGCCAGAAGTAGTAGGGGCCTAATTATGCTATTCCCTTTTTAAAATATTTCCCAAAGAACATTTTAAATATTCCTGTCACTATTCATATCAGTTGGTGATTATTCATAAGGGCTATTGCTGGCCCAAAAGGGCTTACTAAAATTTGAGATTTGAGGGGTACCTGGCAGGCTCAGTTGGTAAGAGTTGAGCATGCAGCTCTTGCTTGGGTTTATGAGTTCAAGCCCTGTTTTGGGCAAACACTTGGGCAGGTTTAAAGCAGTTTCTAAATTATAAAGTTCATACGTAGTAGATTTAGTTCGCCAGAGTTTATTCTTGGAAAATGACTGGTTGGCTCTGTTTCTGTACCTAAATCAGGATTGAATTTCTACACAGAAGTGTTGAAGGTAATAGTATTTTGATGATTTTTTTTTTTTTTTTTTACTAAGTGGTTGTAGTGTGACATTAAGATAGGAAACATTTTTTTAAAAAGGCATTGTTCTTTACAGTCCATCTCATTTCTTGCAAAATAAATAGATTTTATTTAAATGTTCCATTGTCATTCCTGAAAATGTGCTCTTCAGTCATAGTAGCAGTTTAAAAAAAAAAGGAAATTCTAAGGAGGGGGAAAATGGTTGAGGAAAACATTTCAATCAGTCTTGTCAAGCCATCTCACATGTTACTGCTTCCCACGCTACATTTTTTCAAAAACAAACCTGATACACGCTGAAATCTTGAAGAAAATTGGGTAATACAGATCATTTAAGGATCTGAACAACTGAAATGAGCTTGTTTCTTAAGAGTTCCACTATGTAAGTTACAACTTGAAACATTTCTAGTTATGGACAGTCTCTCAAAGTTCCAGTAATTGATGTCACAAGTAGTTGAATGATTTGCAAGTTAATGCAGGGGTGAAGTAAGGATTGTTAGCCTATATAATATTCAAGATTACTTCTAAATTCAATGTTTTATCCTGATTTTTAAGACTTAAGAGGTGGTCTGTAATGGATTCAAATGTTTCATTTGTAGTATAATGAGATGTTTACAGAAAGATAACTTTTTCATTAAAATATTTTTAGAAATGTGTGTGTTGTTTTGTTGCTTCACAGTGTTGATGTGATTTAAACACTAGGTGAATATTACATTAGTAAAATAACAGGAAACTTGGAATGATCCTTTATATAGCAGTTAAAGATCATGGATTCTGTTCAGTGGAAAATGAATACACGACACTAGAAGTACATGTTAAAAAAAAAACCAAAAGCGTATTATTTAAGGATATAAGTCTTGAATACCAATAGGTGAAATGTTGGAGTGATGAGGAATCTGAACTTCTGGGGAAAAAAATACAAAGTTACGGATACTCGGGAAGAGATGGGGACAGGGTTTCGGATGTTGGATGAATTCCCCTCCCCACCCCTATCCAAGGCAGTGGATTGCTTGAGTCTACTGTGGTGTGATGGGCTGGGAGGAAAAAGCATGAAATTTTGTCACACTGCAGTGGTGCATTTTAATAAAGGTGATAAGAGCAAAGTGATCAACTGTAAGGGCTTTGAGAATTGTGACTTTTAGGAAAACTTTATAGCACAAGTATTTAGATTCTTAGTGTTAATAATAGCATATTAAATACAGTTGAAGCTGTGTGAGGAATTTGAGCTGTTAGGATTGCAACACATTTTGATCACAACACAATATATGCAGTGGTTTCGTATTTTGCAGCTTTAAGTACTTAATAATCCTGTTTTAATATTTGACTTCCAAAGTAACTCAGCAAGGGTGGACTTAATTTCTACCAAAATAAGTAAATTTGTCTTTCAGAGTGAAAATGATACTCAGGCAACAAAACATTGGAATCTTCCATGTATTCATAGACTAAATCTTCGAGATGAGTGTTTTGCAAAAACTGGACTTGTTATAGTTGATTTAAGTTAGGATTGTATAGAAAGTACCAAGGATTGGGAAGGGGTTAAGATTAATAGGTAAAATATGCCATTTTTGGTTAGATTTTTTTCAAAGACCAGTAATTACAGATTGTATTGAACTGCCTTTCAAGCGATAAAGGTTAAGTGAACACCATACTGAAAGCTAGTTAGGAAATAAGAATTTGCCCAAGATACTCCACTTGAACAATTTATTGATAAATTTAGATAAAGTTAAGTATAAGGTGTTGGCAGCTTTAAGGTATGAAATGGTTTAGTGTCACCTAATCCATGTATATAGGCATTCTAGTTGTTAAAAGGGCCTATATAATCACAAGGGCAACTCAAGTGTAACGTTGCACTTGACATCAAAATACATCATTAGTCTGTGCATTGTTGACAGAAATGTTGAATAAATTGTTCTTCAAAATATTTGGGAAAAGAACTGATAGGTGCTCTATTTGGATTTAATCTCATTTGTCTCTTACATCCTTAATAGGTTAGAAAATTCAGTTAGGTTTTTGTTTCTTGGAATCAAGTTTAACAGTAAAATACTTAATAAATACAGAAGTTTTGTGAGCTTTGGCAAGTTTACTTGGGGTTTCTTTTTTATGCATGCTACACTTAGGCAGTTGGGTGATGCCAGCAGACCCCTAGGAATGGTGGTTTTATATACATTAAATATGTAGAATTAAGCATTATATTGAAAATAGTAATCAAGGGACACCTGGGTAGCTCAGTTGGTTGGGCATCAAACTGATTGCAGCTCAGGTTGAGAGATAAGCCCCATTGTAGGGCTCTGTACTGGGGGCTCTGCTCGGCCTGGAGCTTGCATAAGATGCCTCCCCTCTCCCCAGTAGTAATCAAAATATACGAAGTTTAACTTAGTAGCATATGCTTCAAGTATTGAATGAGGCTAGTGGGATTGACTTTGGATTTTGAGGTTGTGATGCATAAATGGTATTCTGAAATAACAGGCAGCTGGTAAGGATTTTTAATAACCGTTAAAGCACCAGTGTGATTTGTTATAATATTGAAGGAAATGTTAAATTTCATTAAATGTCAATAACTCAGTTCAAAATCCTGACATCCTGTCCAGATTAGTAGCTGTTTTGACCTAATATTTTTTTCATTTATGAAATGGAGATTATACCTACTCTCGTTAAGTCTGAAGGTTAAATCTGATAATGGGTTTAAAGAACTTAATCTGTTACCTGGCCCATGGTCCCTAAAGATACTTTCGGTAATAATTATGGGTACTGTCTTAATATCTTAAAGCATAGTTAAAACTTTAATGGACAAGGTTAATTATGCCATTCTTTTTTCTTTAAAGATTTGAGAGCAAGAGAAATAGGGGGCACAAGTGGGGAGGAGAGAGAATCAGTCTCCCCACTGAGCAAGGAGCACAACTCCACTCTTTCCCAGCACACTGGGATCATGACCCTGGTGGAAAACAGATGCTTGACCTTAACTGAGCCACCCAGGGGGGTCCCTGTTATGCCAATGCCTTAAAGAGGTTTTTTTCCTCCACAAACTGAAAGTTTTTGAGATTTTTAAATTCTTCTCCAGCTCTCAAAAAGTATAAAATGCAACTGAAAACTGAACCTGTCCTGGTAAGTATTTTCAAAATAGGAATGAGAATTATTCTGCGTATGTTTTGAGGCTGAGAAGTATGGTATGAGAAGTACAAGTTGAGCAGCCACCCCTTCCCTAAAAATCCTGGCCTTGAGAAATCTCAGCAAGTTGTTTCGTTGCCTTTCAGCTAAGGTTTCTAAGAATGCTTGACATATGTCAGTGTAAAAGGCATAGGTACAGATTTTAAAACGAGTCAAATATTTCAACAATTGGATTGCCATACTTAATCTGAGGACACTAAAAAGTCCAGGTGGACTCAAGTCCAGATGAGATGAACACTTGGCTTCATTTTGTCATGAGGTTAGGATTTGGTGTATTTAAAATTGGGGTTTCTAACTCTGCATAGTATGGTTAGTACTTCAAAGTCAGTTTTTCGGGTACTGTAAAGAACTATGGTTACTTGAATGAATGAACTGCTCTCCGGCTAGAAGTCTGTTGCAGTCTGCCTGGCAGTGCTTTTCGCTCCTGTTAAGTGCCAGCCCGTTCCAGGTGTTCCAGGTGGGGCTGCTGGTTTTGGACTCCTGCCACATTCCCAACATGCTCACACACCTATAATTTTGTCTAAGGGTGGGGCACTTTTGTCAAGATCCTGAGATTAATTTTGTTGAGTTTAGAAAAAAACAAGGTTTCCAGGATCTCAACACCACCACTTACAGGAGATACTTGACTGCAGGAGGAGGACCAGGGCAGAATCTGAATGAGTATTAAGATATACCCATTAGTTCTTGAATTCACTTTCAACCCTGAGCTTTGACCTTTGAGTCAGATTCTCTAATTTGCTAATCTGACTTCAGTTTCTTTCACTAGCAGCTAAAAGGCATTCTAGTAAGGCTAATAAGGAAAATAAAACACCCATTTGCAGAGTGCTTAATGAGCTTGGCACATTACTTTCTGTGTAGTAACTCAATACTTGCCCTACAGATGAGGAAGTGAGCCTATGTGCTTTGAGTTACTGGAGGTCATTCCAGGAAAATGCTGGCAGCAAGCTCAGTCAATCTGGCTTTAGGGCCTGTGGACCTCTACATGTATCACTCCTAAGGGATTAATAGGATTCAGTGAATAATCCACATGTACTTAACTCTAACTGTACATAACTCTCAAGATGAATCTTGAGATTCAATTTACCCACAATAAAAACACAAGATAGATTAGATGAAGAAACAGTGAATCGATGCTGAGTGGTCTACTGGACAGCCTGCAGATAGTTTTGTGGGGCCTTAACTTGGTCTTATTTTTATGTTTAATCTTTCAGTATGTCCTAAAGTGAACGGATTTTCCCACCTAGACTTCCCTTCTAACCAGTCTTCATCTCGGGGCAACTCAGTTCTTAAGTATGTTCAGGTCCTTGAGTGCACCTTCACCCAACATCCATTCTTTTTTTTTTTATTTTTTAAAGATTTTATTTATTTGACGGAGATCACAAGTAGGCAAAGAGGCAGGCTCCCTGCTGAGCAGAGAGCCCGATGCAGGGCTCGATCCCATGACCCTGAGACCATGACCCGGGCCGAAGGAAGAGCTTAACCACTGAGCCACCCAACATCCATTCTATCAGAAAATTCTTTACCTTTGAAACCTACCAAATCCAGTGCCTTCTCATTCCAGCTATCACCTCCCTAGACCAAGACAAAACTATCCCTCCTATGTGAGTTATTTCACAGCTTCCCCACATTCATCTAACTGCTCCCATCTTCACCCTCTAGACTATTTTCAACACATAAGGCTAAGGAAACTTAAACGTAACACAGTAGCTCCCCATTTTGTAAAAGCCAAAGCCATCATGAAGGTGTTAGGGGTTCTGTGCCACATTACACTCTACCTGCCCTCTTTCTTCCCCCTCCATTTTCAGCCATGTAGTCCTTTTTCTGTCTCAAATAGGCTTCAGAACCTTTGGACTTTGGTGTCTTGTCTGCCGTATCTTTTTAGCTAATAGAATGGGTCTCCCTCATCTTCAGATGTTGCCATCTCAGTAAGGCTTCTCTTCTTTGCAACCCTATTTATTCTAGCATGGGGGCAGAGGGAGAGGGAGAGAGAATCATAGGCAGGCTCCATGCCCCAGTGCAGAGCCTGACACAGGGCTTGATCTCATGACCCTAAGATCATGACCTGTATCGAAATGCTGTCTGACACCAATTGACTGAGCCATCCTGATGCCCCTCCAACACCATTTTAAATCGCAATGCTTCCTTTCTACTGGCCTTCCCAATCCTGGCATGTGTCAAGTTTGCTGTCTTCAAAAACAGATTTGGGGGCACCTGGGTGGCTCAGTCATTAAGTGTCTGCCTTCTACTCAAGTCATGATCTCAGGGTCCTGGGATTGAGCCCCACATCACGCTCCTTGCTCAGCAGGGAGCCTGCTTCTCTCTCCCACTCCCTCGGCTTGTGTTCCCTCTCCTACTGTGTCTCTATCAAATAAATAAAAATCTTAAAAAAAAAAAAAAACGGATTTCCACTGTGTTCTCTGTATTTTAAAAAATACCTAGCACATGGTAGGCAAACATGCACTGATATGAGTAAACACAATGTTTTCATGTCAGCATACAGTATTTTCCTTGGTTTGAGAGGTACTTGCTATTGAAAGAAAATATCTTTTTGATATACTTTATAATCTCTGGAACCAGAAGTTTAGTATAAAATACTTGTCATATTATCACTGACTGGAAACATTTTGAAAATGCAAAATGCCTGAATATGTTAAGTGTGTTACTGTTATGGAAAATAACTGTAAATAAATGCAAATAAATTCCAAAGATTAACAGTAATATTCCTTTATTAGTACCAGCTTTTCAACTAAATTGGTTTTTGCCAGAGCTAAACAATTTAATATAAAAAAAATGCTTTTGTTCATACAGTATTTATAAAAAAAGTACATAGTGGTTAGTTTTACAATTTGCTTTTAGCCAGATATCATATAAATCTATGAATGTAACAAATTAGGTAAGAACAGTATAAATAAGAAGTTTTTGTAGTATTTACACTTATACAGAAACTAGCCCAAATGGTGTTCTAAGAAATGAAGTTTGCAGTTAAAGTGAAACTACTGATTCAGCATACTGATGAATTATTTTAATGCTTTTTAAAGTCTGTATTATTTTCTATACTAGTTTTGACTACAGTTTTGCATAGAATTACTTATAAAGTATATTTTTGCATTTCACATCACAGTAGGAGCTTTTAGTATAACAGTACAAAAACAAAACCAAAAAAACCCCCAAAACAACCCACTAGCTCAGAAAAGGTCAGATCTTCCCAAATCTAGTTTTTCTTCATATCTGGCTTCTTACTTTTGGGCACAAGGAATACATTTCCATCTCTTGTCTGCTGCAGGGAGTACTCACTAGGAGAGTAAGGTTTTCCATCTTCATCACGGAGCATGCTGAACACTTCGAGATACAAGGTGCTCAGTTGTTTTTTCAGTAGATGGAGGCTTTTGTCATTCTCCCCTTTTTCTTTGAGCAATTTTTCTTTTTCATCTTTTAAATGATCCAAATCTTGTTCCAGTTCCACTATATTTTCCAGTTTTCTTTTTCTGCAATTCTGAGCAGCCACTTTATTCTTACCCCTCCTGCGAATATCTCGAATTAATGCCAACTGAGCCTCATTGAACTGCTCCTTGGACATCATTTCATTGAAGTCATCAACAGGGAGGTTAATGATCTTTTCAACAGGGAATGGGATATGGAGAGCTTTTGCCCTTAGCTCATCTCTTGTGAGATGAGCCTCTAAGCGGCTCGAATGTTTATCTTTTGTGAATGGGGTTTTCCGATGACCAGGGCTTACAGGCAATTCCTTCTTTGGCGTGTTTTCGCACTGGGTATCACGTACAGGAGCGCTGTGCCCTGGAGATGGTGACAGGGGTTGGGCTGTATCTCCAGCAGACTGTACTGGCTGTGTTTTAGGACCATTCTGTTTAACACTTCCAGGAGCACTATCTATCTCTTCCATTTCCGAATCACTGAAGCCAAGTGGTGTGTCTCCATAGACTGAAGATTCCACCGAGTGTTCTGGTGATGCCATGCCAGGACTTGTGTTGAGTGAAATGCCAGAGTCAGAATCATTGAATTCTGTGCTTTCAGGCTGGTTCTGATTGAAGGCTTTACAGAGTGATAGATCAGAAACATCAATTGGCCCATTAAGAAGTTCAGAGAGTGACTGGCTTAATGTAGCAGAGGAGGGCACACTGTTGCTACTACTGGGTTCTGCTATGAAAGCAGAATAAAATTCATCACCAAAATCTGTGTTTATTGTGGCATCTGAATTTAATGAGTTCACGGTCAACTGGCTGGAATCTTCTGTGGAGAGGATGCTGCTGAAGGAATCCTCGAAAGCACTTAGAAAATGTGGACTACAGTTACCTACTTCTTTTTCCAGTGAGGGCACTGATGAGTAGAAATGGTAACTGTTGTCGATTTCTGTCATTTTGGTTTCTGGACTTGGAACCGTGCTAGTCTCAACCAGTTTGTCATTTTGAATATTAAGACACTGGAAAAGAAGTTTTTACTAAATGTAAATCAGGTTAAATATTTTAATAGCTGATAATCTATATCTCACGGCAAATATTTAATATTTATTTATTTTTTAATTTTTTTTTTAATTTTAAAGATTTTATTTATTTATTTGACAGAGAGAGATCACAGGCAGAGAGGCAGGCAGAGAGGGAGGAGGAAGCAGGCTCCCTGCTGAGCAGAGAGCCCAATGTGGGCCTTGATCCCAGGACCCTGAGATCAAGACCTGAGCCGAAGGCAGCAGCTTAACCCACTGAGCCACCCAGGCGCCCTTATTTATTTTTAAAGGATTTTATTCTGAAGTAATTTCTACCCCCAATATCGGGCTTGAACAAGACAACCCCATGATCCAAGATTCACACGCTCCAGTGATGAGCCGTCTAGATGCCCCTAATGGCAAATTTTTTTTTTTTTAAAGATTTTATTTATTTGAGAGAGAGAGACAGTGAGAGAGAGCACGAGCGAGGAGAAGGTCAGAGAGCGAAGCAGACTCCCCATGCAAATATTTTTAATACCGGATAATCTGCATCTGATGGTAAACTCTCTCCCCACCCCCATTCTTTCCAGGCTCTTCTGTAATTCAGACAATTCCCATTTCTGATAGATACTTATGTCTAAGCATACGTATTATTTTCAGAGTTCCTAGATCAGACTTCTGTCCTACAAAGACCAGATCTTTCCTCAAGACATCCAGTCCACTTAATTAAAGTGCATGGAAGTGAGCACGAACAGCCCTCATGACTAAATTTATTTAAGTAACCTCTACACCCAGCGTGGGGCTCAGACTCCCAACCCCGAAAGAGTCACATGCTGTAGGGAACTGGGCGGCCCTCCCACGATGGATTTAAAAGCCCCCTCCAATCCTTCCCCTAAGTCGGTGACATGTAAATAACTGCAGTAATTAGTTTAAAGGCACTGAATATGAGAGTGTCTTTGGCATTTTCTAATAGTAGATCTTAGTTACCTGCAATTCTGGAATGGATAATAGCTCCTCCCAAACTTGCTCAATGTCCTGCTGCATATTGTCTAGATCAGCAATGACTGACTGAACGAGGAGAGTCTGGGGTGACTGAGCCTGATTAGAAGCAACGAAGACGGGAGTCTCCATTTGGCTGGGAATATCAGGAACAAGTGACTGAAACGCAGCTGAAGAAACCTAAAATTGACCAAGCATGTATCTACGTGAGTCTGCGGGCAACACTGAAGAACTCCCAGGCCCCATCACAACACCTTACACTGGACCTGGCTAACAGTTCTGTGCTTCTGTAGTTAGAACCCTATTTCTACAAAACGAAAACACATCTTTTCTCCCCTGACTCCAGATGGACTCATTTACTAGTTTAACTCTTTTATGCTATGCATTTGAAGGTAAATTTCAAAATAAGTAACAATCTTGAAGTTTTAACTTGTATCTCTTGGTAAAAATACCTAGTACAGGGCTTCAATCACACACACACACTATTTAAATGGTCAACTGAGCAAGTCTTGGTTTAATACCCGGTTTACTTTTTACTCACCAAAATTTATTTCTAAGTACCTATAACCAATGGATTATTTGTTTCCATGGTTATGCAGATCCATGCTTCTAGGTATGCAGGGTAAGTGGTTTTGGTTTGGTATTGTGTAGGGATTTGTTTTTTTTGCTTTTTTTTTTTTAATTGTGAAGTTAACTGGAGGCTAAGTTTTCTTCGACAAAATTTCCTCCTAAAATATTT
Source organism: Neogale vison (assembly GCF_020171115.1). Taxonomy (NCBI): domain Eukaryota; kingdom Metazoa; phylum Chordata; class Mammalia; order Carnivora; family Mustelidae; genus Neogale; species Neogale vison. The sequence goes on from NC_058093.1 coordinate 73,198,517, forward strand.
TTTTTTAATGGGAGACACACTTATAGGACATACTAAATTTAGTTGGGGAGCTTCAGTGTTAGTCAAATGCTATACCTCATTGTCATCGACAAACGGGAATGTCTCTGCCAAAAGCTGCATGCAGTCATCAAAGTACGAAGCGTCTGGTTTGGGAATGTCGGCAACCTTGATAAAAGGGAAGGGGACATCAAAGAAGAAAAAGACTGCTCAGTATCAGACAATGTTTATAATACAGTTAACCAAACACTTACCTTCTTTCAGAGATCAGTTTAGTATAGAGCACAGAATCAAACCACTAAGACCATCTGGGTTCCAATCTTGGCTTCCCCCATTTCTTGAGTGCTCTAAGCTTCAACTGCTCATCTATAAACAAAACGCTAGCAATCTGTACTACTAGTTTTACTGCTGCTAGATCCTCACGTTCTGTTCCCACAGCTTACAAAGCGCTGCCAATGTAAAGTACGCCCTTGCACTCCTTACAACTCTGTGAGGGCAGTCAGTCAGGTTTGAACTCGTCAGGAGGCTGAGGTTGGGAAGCTGACTTGATTTGGTCATGAAGACAGTAAAAAAGGCAAAGCTGGAATGCAAATCCAGACGTTTTAACTCTTGGGCCAGTATCTCTTCCTTAAACCCTGACACCTTCCCAAGAACTGAGTTCTTTGTACCTGGGAGTAGTTGGCAGAGCTGCTGGTTTCTGATGGGATGTGTTGGGCTGGCTGAATTGGGAGGAATTCACCTGTTTCTTCATCTAGTTGTAACTGAGCAAAAAAGGCTTTCTCTTGCTCCTTTTGGAGTTGTTCTTGTCTTTCCTTTTCAAGTTTTTTCTGTTTTTCCAGCTCGTGCTCCTTCCGTCGTTGACTAAAGTCAAATACTTCTCGACTTACCCCAAGATCTATATCTTGCCTCCAAAGTATGTCAATCAAATCCATGTCCTGTGTTTAAAAAAAAAAAAAAAAAAAAAAGCCACGGTTAAGATGGTTTTTAAAACGGCAGGTACCATATAATCTACATTATGCCATTGTTGATGGGGGTAGGTAATGACCATCTGAATGGGAACACAGATCCAGTGTTCTGGAAGGGCACAGTTAATTCCATTCAATTAATCTATTCATTAAAAGAAACAACAACCTACAAACACAGCCATCCATTCTAACCACTTATTACTTGATTATTAACGACTGGATGATGGCAGAGTTCACCAAAGAGCCAAGTAACATGCTGCACATTAAAGTTCTTGAATTTTAAAAAAATCCCACATTTGTTTAATGGAATACAGAAATTACAGCCAGGACTCTAAGTCACTGGTTTCTTACGAGAAATGGAATTTGGAAAACATGCTCAAATATGTGGAATTTTTTCTAAACCCATTTTACAGCTGGAGGGAAGGTGGGGAATGGGACCCTTGTTCAATGTCAATCTAGCAGCTGTGAAATTTCACCTTCTTTTGGTATTTCCTACATGAAGTTATTTCCCCCCATCATTTCTTGCTATTCTTGTCCCCATGACTCATTTATTAAAACAATTTCCTCTTGACTTGAGTTTTAGCTCCTGAGGCGTGAACAAATTAGTAAAGAAAAGTCCTAGCTAATGGTGATCTTGTGACCCATGGGTGAAGCAAGAGGCTGCCTTGAGAAAGAGGTAGTGCTCACTAGTTTCACTTCTGAGAAATCACAAGCAGTCTTAAGAAAATAACACAAAATGAAAAACAAAAAACCATGGCTCCAGGGAAGGATGGAAGTTACCAAAAGTTTTAAGATAATGGGGAGAATCTTACAATGAGGGATGGTTATTTTGATTTCTGTAACAAAGCTAGGCCTTGGTTCCACGTCCAGACTTTCCTACCCATGTGTTAAAAGCAGTTTTCTGATTTATACCTTTCGTTTTGGGCAAGTCTACCCAGATAGGAAATTTAAATCACTCTCCATTGAAGAAAGCCATCTATACTGAAAATAATATGAGATGGAGACCAGAAAAATCAAGACATGGGGGAAGGGAGTTGGGGCCCAAAGGCAGGGTAGACACAGTGTGCACAACCAACACCGACATTTTTGGTCCTGGTGATGGCGAGCCGCACTAGGTTGCCCCATGTGTCTGGACTCTACTGCTTTCCACCTCCAAGGACAAAAATAACATGGTTATTGCTTCACTGAGCAGTCAGGCTATTTTTACCCGACAAAGGAGGAGCAGGCCACCCAGCCTAAATGCAGCACAGCAACATGTATAGTAGAGGCCATCGCTATAGCCTTGGTGGGAGAATCCTAAACACCACGAAATGCTGCTCCTGGGGTTTATCATCCTTCTAGCCTCGAGCAGGGTTAAAAAGTGTCCCCCACACACGGCAGGTACAGTTAGAACAGCTGTAGCTCTTCTGAACTACAGCCAACATCTGTCAAAGGCTTTCTACCTGTCAAGCATCATTTGAAGTACTCTACATACAAAGAGATCCACAAGACAACCATATGTAGACAATATTCTTATTTTACAGATGAAAATACCAAGGTTTAGAACAAAGGGAGACTGCTAGAAAGTGTACAGGGATATGTCCTGGGCAGCCCCAAACTTGGACTTGTGCTGTCTTAAACCACAGGTTACACTAAAAAGTATAAAATCTGATCATTGACCAGTGGGCAGGATATAAAATCCACTGTCATACACACACACACACACACACACACTTTAACATCTTGGTGGTGTGAAAAAGTGGCCAGTTTACGGAAGGCTGGATTGAGCACATCCACTCAAGTCATCTTCCTGGCCACGACAAGAACACAGCAACCACAGAGCATTTATTCATACGTGGCTAGCTCCTCAGGAAGCTCCCCACGAACAGTAAGCATGAAAATAATTTCCAGGTTAAAAATGATGGGTCTCCTTCTGATCTCTGTCTGTCAAATGAATAAATAAAGTCTTTTAAAAAAAAAAAATGATGGGTCTCCATTTTAATGGACATGTTTTATCCAAAGGCAGAGAGAAAGCTACTTCAAAATTCTGATCTCGGGGTGCCTGGGTAGCTCAGTGGGTTAAGCCTCTGCCTTCGGCTCTGGTCATGATCTCAGGGTCCTGGGATAGAGCCCCGCATTGGGCTCTCTGCTCAGCGGGGAGCCTGCTTCCCCCTCTCTCTCTGCCTGCTGCTCTACCTACTTACGCGCGTTCTCTGTCAAATAAATGAGTAAAATCTTAAAAAAAAAAAAATCTTTAAAATTCTGATCTGGTTAGGTAGTAGCTTCTCAGTAGGTTCAGATGCAGCCAAGTATCCCATCCAGCTTGGAGAACTGGACTAAGGCACCAAGTTACTGAGGTCTTCAGACTATTCACATCCACTAAAAAGCCAGCGCTGAAAATTAAAAGAATGCACGATCACACAGTCTCAGCTGAACTCCAGTCCCTCTCAAAAACGGATGCGGACTGCGTGCTAAGCTCTTCAGAGCAACAGAAGAGAAACGCGCACATGTGTCCCTGCAGCTGGGGTCACTCTGCCGTATCCCTCCCTCACTTCCCCAGAATGCCCAGGCGGGGGCTTCTCCTTGTCAAGCGATCCCAGGATCAAAAGAACACTCAGTTTTGATTTGTTCCTGAAAGAACTGAAAGGACAGTGAAGCAGTTTATGCTGCAAATACCTGCTCACAATATTCCAGAGTAGCCCCAAAACCCAGCTCTATGGGCTGAAAGAAAATTTCTACTGTAATTTTACTCAAAAATTATCAGTGGCGGTCACACCAAGAGTTGATACAACTCTATTCCTTCCTCTCCTTCTCCAGATGAGCTGTCTTGAGTGGGTTCAGATGGTCTAGTTTCACGTTCACGACCTAATTGTTCTATCCCACCCCACCCGCAGATGTTGGTGGATCAAGTGAGACGTGAAAGAAATCGCTCTTTACATGTGAAGTCTATGCGAATGTCGCTGTGCACGCTGGCAGCGATGGTTCTAGTACTCGCTGTCATAGGAGTGAGATCGAACTCGGGGCAAATGGATGATCATGAAGTTGTGGGCCTAAGTGTAGCAGGAGCCCGCGACAACCTTCAGCGACGAAGCTACTTGGTTCCTCCTCCTTCGGGGAGGGTCTGAAACAGACTCATGGGCTTGTGCAACATGCACTGAAAACAAAAACACGTAACACACACTTTTGTGTTTATTTTCATGTACACACCCACCCACACCCATTCAACTGTCATTCGATTCCTGACAGGACTACCCTTCAATGTACAGCTCGACTGATTCAATTTTTAAATATTTCCCTAACATGCTCAGAAAAGGACACCTTGACGGATCTTTATCAACACACAACAACAACACAGATCACGAAGCATCACCTGGCCCAGCTCTTGAATATCCTGTTCTCGGACCTGAAACAATGCACTGCCAGGAGGCAGAACAGCCCCTCCAGCCTGAGCATACGGTCTCCACCAGGAATGCCACCAAAAGAGGTTTCAAGTGACAACATCTACTTGTTCTTAATGCAGACTGGGCAGCCTTCAGTGAGGTCACCGTGGGCCCAAAACAGGTTTCAAAGTGTCCTCAGAGGGGTTTTCCTCTGTGTTTTAAAGTTTATTTTGATGTAGTGTTTATTGTTGCTATGAAAAATCTCTAAAAGAAACCTTCTGCTTAAAAATAAAAGCAAGGGTAGTCTTAACCACCTCGAATTCCTTAAAGCAGATGTTCTGATCAAATTTATAATGAAGCAACAATGGGTTTCCTGTCCTGGCCTTCGTGTATTATCCTGTGTTACTCACATTTCCACATCATTTTCAAAAGAACACGCCTTTGGGGATCTGATATTGTTTGAAATCCTCAAAGCTCTATGTTGCAAATGAGAACTGTGTCCACCCAAGACTTGTCGCCGGGGAGCCCCATGGCCTCAGGACTGTTCTTTGCTACCCTCACGGGCAGGGAGCACTTCCTGCAAGGAGCCCCATGACTGGCACATGACTTCTTCCACAAATGACCCATCCCAGCGACTCTCGTGCTACATCTGAGAGGAAGGCGTCCGGGTGGAGCCCATCAACAAACAAGAACAGGACACCGGACAGTGGGGAAGGGAAATGCCTGAGGAAAAGCTAAAACTGCTCTAAGGCACATAAATCCCAGGCCCTGAGAAAGAAGAGCTTCTAATTCCCTCCCAAGCCCCTGAAGAGGAAGGCCACCACGCTAAATGGCAGCTCAGTAGAGTCTGGGGAAGGAGCGGAAGCAGGGGGACAGTTCCCGCAGCATTCCAACAGGTATTCCTTCGGACTAGGCAAAGAGCTGGCTGCAAGCCTTCACACGCCATATGGAGCCGCTCAGCATCGTGAATTTTTTTGTTGTTGTCCTTTAGTGATTCCTGGGTGTGTTGCAAATTATGCTACTAGCTTGGCTTACACAAAAGATGACAATTTAATAAGAAACATAAATGTTTGACAATTCGCATTAAATCACCATCTGGTCCAAAGGAATTCTTCATATTTAAAATGTATATATCATCATTTGCCATCTGTGTAATCTATTACACATTTTACGGGCAATCTGAAGTTGGATTATTAACTTATACCACTTCAAAACAAACATCTCTATTCCAGGATAAAGAAAGGAGAAAGGCCTTGAACAAGTCAGCATTTTTCATACTCAGATGATCCAAAAAATTAGAAAAGATAAGGCATGATAGCATCATCTCCTCTTAAGAAATTCTGTAATCTGAAGCTCTGGGAAAATATCTGAAATGAAAAATAAAATGGCTTCTATAATATATTCACAAATGTAAATGAGACTTGCACCTCCCAACCCACTGCCCTCCCCTCCCTCTCCCATACTTCATTTTGTCTTGAGGATGGGAAGGCAGTGCGAAATTTGCTTCTAAAAACAAATCACCAATCAACTTAAAAAATTAACTCCACAGAGTACGAAACTTGTGAACAGAAAATGAAAACTCCTCACTTTCTCTTTTACTGTGTAAGCATGAAACCATGTCTCCAGCTACTCCTAAAAATCATGTATTTCCATTAAGAAAGTAATAAATGAGGCTTTTAAAGTCTATTCTCCTTGAGATCTCTCCTTCATCCAAATATTAATTACTGGCATTCAGAGTCCAAGATCCCCATCCATGTCAGTCTTTAGATTATGCCCAGGTGGTTACATTATTCATCTGAAAACGAAATCTGGGTATCTGGGTTAATATTTTTTTGACAGAAGATACTCAAATATTTTTTATCAAAACCAGATGGAACAAGTCCTATCCTGCTATCCGACATGAAGAGCCAAGTGGGCTACAACACAACCAAGGGCCTGCTCAAATTCTGAAGAAATGATAGAACAATAAATCTCTCCTTGACTCACAAGTCACCGTCCTTAATAAATCAAGTAAAATGATAGGGGCGCCTGGGTGGCTCAATCGTCGGGCATCAGGTCATGATCCCAGGGTCCTGGGACTGAGCCCCACATCGGGCTGCCCGCTGAGCAGGGGAGTGCTGCTTGTGTTCTCTTTCTTGTTGTCTCTATCAAATAAATAAATAAAATCTTAAAAAATAAAATAAAATGACAACAAGCAGGTGTGGTTTTAAAATATTTTTCACTGAAGACTATTATATTTCATAAATAATTATCTGCCCATTTACTTCTCTTAGCTTCTCTTCCACTGCTTCATTACAAGAAGATACACAACAGGGACACTTGGGTGGCTCAGCTGGTTAAGCCCCTGCCTTCGGCTCAGATTGTGATCCTAGGATTGAGTCCTGCGCTGGGCTCCCTGCTCAGCGGAGAGCCTGCTTCTCCCTCTGCCTGCTGCTCCCCCTGCTTGTGCTCGCTTTCACAAATAATTAATTAAAAAAAAAAAGGTAGAAGATAGACAACACAATGCCAATTGTTTTTTCAGTGAGCATTCTAAAGAAGGCAGATGACAGGTTATTCTTGCACTGTTGGTTCTACTGGACTGGTGGGCTAATATTTAAATACATTTGCTACAGTATGTGAAGTAGATAAGAGTCACAAAGTGGTGTGTGTGTGTGTGTGTGTGTGTATGCTCATATGTAAAACCACAGAATGTTAGGTGTGGAAGGGGCCTTTCAGCCATCCAGGTCAAGTACAGATGTCACTGAGTTAACTTCTGTGTAACTACAGTTCCATTTTTAAAAATAACTGGCCTAACAGAAAGTTCTATGTCTGCAGAGGCTCCTAGCAAGTAGTAATAGTTACCACTAGTCCAAGTTTTCCTTTTAGAGACATCTTACGGGCGATTATTTCCCCAATCTTTAACAACCAGCGATTTCTAACAATAAATATTCTCTCACATATACCAAGATCACAAGTTTGCTCTTCTCTGAGGACTAGAACCATCCTTCCCACCTTTCTGTCTCGCAACTAGAAAACGGTCCAGTTTCCTGAGTCTGGCGTGTTACTATGCACAGACATTTTCATGGGCTGCTTCCTGTTCACAAACAAGTTTCTCAGCAATGACTCAGTCTAAGAAATATGATCCAGCCGGTTTACTGGAACTCTCACCCATTATGCTCGTCTGCAAGCTGCAAACACAATACAAAGATAAAGCAAAACCAGACAGTGAACAGAATAGGAACTTGGACTGCTGGTTTGCTCAGGAGACATGTACGTGTTTAGCCAAAAAGAAGTCAGAAAGGACACTGCATTTCCAAAAGGGTCGGTGAGCCCACCTGCTGCAAAAAGGGTACAGATCCAACTCTTCCATGAGAAGTTTCATACCTGTGTCCCAACAGACTTCTTTTGGGTATTTGGGTGGATGGGGCTGCCAGGCCTGGGAGGGCTTCTGGGACGACAGCTTACCCTGAGTTTGCCAGGAGAATGGCTTGGTTTGATAAGCAAACTTGATGATACATTTTCCTAAACTCTTTTGCATTTTTTATTTTTATATTTTTTTATTTTTTTTAAAGATTTTATTTATTTATTTGACAGACTGAGATCACAAGCAGGCAGAGACACAGGCAGAGAGGAGGAAGCAGGCCCCCTGCCAAGCAGAGAGCCCGATGTGGGGCTTGATCCCAGGACCCTGAGATCATGACCCGAGCCAAAGGCAGAGGATTAACCCACTGAGCCACCCAGGCGCCCCTCTTTTGCATTTTTTAAAGAAGATTTTATTTATTTGACAGAGTTCACAAGTAGGCAGAGAGGCAGGCAGAGAGAGGGAGAAGCAGGCTCCACTGAGCAGCGAGCCTGATGTGGGGCTTGATCCCAGGACCCTGGGACCATGACCTGAGCCGAAGGCAGAGGCTTAACCCACTGAGCCACCCAGGCGCCCCTCTTTTGCATTTTTTTTTAACAAGCCACATATACACATTCAGTCTGGACCCTGTCCTCCATACATGAGAGGAACTCTGAGTAGGTCCTCCATCACTATTTGAATGATTCTACTGGGGGGACACCTGGGTGGCTCAATTGGTTAAGTGGCTGGCTGTCTTCCACTCAGGTCATGATCCCAGGGTCCCGGGACCAAGTCCTGCGTCTACTTCTCCCTCTGCCTGCTGCTCCCCCTGCTTATGCTTTCTCTCCCCCTCTCTCTAACCAATAAAAAGAATCTTTAAAAACAACAACTACTACTACTACTGGGAAATACACACCTAACACACATACACACACACACACACACACACGCCCCAGAAGAAACTTCAGCAGCACTGGATCTAAACGCTCTACCTACCTTGCTGAAATTCACCAGGTGTGAACACACCACATGGCTCACCCATCCACGCTGAGGTCCAACAGCGCTGTCTGCCCATCCTGGTGTGCCTTCCTCCGACAGGGTGGCCGCCAGGAGGGAGAGCAATGCTCTAGCACAACTCAACGGCTGGGCTCTTTATAGCCACTTCTGCTACTTCTAAACACCCTGTGTGATCCTTCACCGTCTTTGGGTCCTGCATTTTTTTTATTTTTTTTATTATTATTATTTTTTAAGATTTTACTTACTCATTTGTCAGAGAGAGAGAACAAGCAGGGGGAAGTGGCAGGCGGAGGGAGAGGCGGGCTCCCTGCTGAGCAGAGAGCCTGATGTGGGGCTGGATCCCAGGACCCTGGATCAAGACCTAAGCCAAAGGCAGATGCTTAACCATCTGAGCCACCCAGGTGCCCCAGGGTCATGCATTTATAAAAAGAAATTATTTATTTCAAGCTTAAAGCTCCTTTTCAGATTTAACTGCCTACCATTTGCTTTAAGAAGTAAGAATCAGGGGCGCCTGGGTGGCTCAGTGGGTTAAAGCCTCTGCCTTCCGCTCAGGTCATGATCACAGGGTCTGCATCCGGCTCTCTGCTCAGCAGGGAGCCTGCTTCCTCCTCTCTCTCTGCCTGCCTCTCTGCCTACTTATAATCTCTGTCTGTCAAATAAATAAATAAAAATCTTAAAAAAAAAAAAAAAAAAAAGTAAGAATCAGGGGAATCACCCAGGCTTGGAGGCTGAATAAGCACTATGTGGTAGGTGACCGCCACTAGCCAGAGACCTTGTTTGCCAGGGCGGGGGTGTGTGCTGAATATTAAATACAGACACAGGAAATGTGGTAATACATAGAAACTACCTAAAACACTAAGATTTTTTTGTTTTGTTTTTTTTAATTGTAGATTTGTTAAAATACATTCTAAAGGGTGTTTTTAGCTTTTTTTTTTTTTTTTTAAACATGCCGTCTTCTGAGTATGAAGTTATTTCCTGAAAAAAATGAGCCGCTGATGGCTAAAACCCTGTTTTACTGGGATGGTGGTAGTTATAATACGGGGGGTGGGTCAAGAGCAACAAGACTTGTGCCTGTAACTACCGTACACAGATCATCACTCCGCCTCCCACCTAACACATGTGTACAGAGCACCTCTCAGACACCAGCAACTGTGCAAGGTGCCCGGGGGGACAGTAAACAAAGACAGTCTCTGATCTTAGTTCGGACACGCTGAGCCGCACACAGAAGCCAAGGCAGCATGAAGGCAAGTATCACTAAACTACACAGACAGACCTCACCGAGGTCACAACCAACAGAGTCACAACTATGTGGACGTGAATGTCCCACTCGATAAACAAGGTTACGCCTGGTCTGCAAAGGTCTACTCCAAGCGAACTTCTGAAAGCAAAGGAGGTAATGGAGGTGGAGAGAACAGAGAAGGATGAACACATCACCACTCCGCTCACTTCTAGGCATTCCTGGTCTCCTCTCTTGGTGGTGGTAGTGTGTGCCCACCCATTCTACCCACAGGGGCGTGGCTTCTCCAGAACAAGGACAATTCTCCGATGCAAAGACTTCCTCCCCATGTGGACTTCTCCGTCAGCGTGACTCGTGTCAGCTGACCTGGGCATTACTGCTCCTGCCACACGGTCACAGAATGCTGCAACTGGAAGGGACCACAGAGCTCACACAGACGCCCCGTTCATTTTTCAAACAGGGAAACAGGCCTGAGGATGAAATGACTTGCCCCAAGGTCAGAGGTCAAGGATTCCCAAACTACCAACCTTTCTACTCTGCAACTCTTCCAAGTTATTTGGCAGAAGGGAAGAGATACACTGATACATTTTTGCTCCATCTTAATTTTTAAATGAACCTCTCTTGCTCTAACTTGCCAGCCTGTGGGCTCTTATTACAGCTGGGCTTTGCCAAGCACTCATGGGCTATTCGCCGGCAAGATCTCATTCCGGCCTCCTCGCGGTGCCCCAGGGAGCTGGTTTATCTTCATTTAGGGATGAACACACTTGCGCTTTGGGCACCAAGGAACCCTGCCCCAAATCACATGTCTGGCAAGCAGCAGAGCCAGGATTCCAACTCAGAACAGACTCTGGGCCTGCCCAGCTCTTCCCAAGCCGTGGGGCCGCTGCCTGGCATTCACGCCCCAGCAGGACAAGGTCTGGAAACTGCTTTAGCCCCAGTGCCCCCTCCCCAGGCAGGCCAGGAAGACTTGGAAGCTGCGCCTCTTTACACTCAAACCTGCTGCCCTGGTGACTGCTGGCAAATCAGGTCGACTTAGCTGTACCAGGAGACATCCACATCTCAGTCTACCTTCCCGTAAAGACGGTAGTTACCCCATACTTCCTTATGTCCTCTCTGGGCTCTCTTACAATGCTCTGATTCAACTGCGAACGACTTAAGGGCATGACAATGTTCTTTTTAAAATAGATAACACATGTGTTTGTGGTACAGAATTTAAAAGATGCAAAAGTAATCACCTAGTTACCTTCCCCAAGGCAACTGCTGCCATCAATTTTTTGTGTTTTCTTAGGAAGGTAGTCTATTAAATACACACAAATAGCGTATTATCATTGTGCTTTCTAATGTATTTTGGAGACAGTTCTAAATCAGGGCATAGAGATGTTCTAGTATTCTTATTTTTTAAGATTTTATATTTAAGTAATCTCTACACCCAACATGCAGCTTGAACTTACGACCCTGAGATCAAGTCACACACTTCACTGATGAAGCCAGCCAGACTCCTGGTTCCATTATTTTTAATGGCTGAGCGGTATTTCACCATAAAGATGCACTAGAATAATGTATTATTTCATAATATAACCATTTCATTAGTCCCTCAATGGGTTTTGAAGTGATTTTTGGATCTTTTACTACAACAAATAACATTATAATGAATATCCTTGTACAGAAATCATTCCATAAGTGTGTGAAGACATCTGTGGAATACAGAATTATCAGTGGAACTGCTGGGTCAAACAATACAGCTGACCCTTGAATGACATGGAAGTCAGTGGCACCAACCTCCCCACAGTCAAAAACCCATGTGTAGGGACACCTGGGTGGCTCAGTCGGTTAAGTGGCTGCCTTTGGCTCAGGTCATGATCCCAGAGTCCTGGGATCGAGTCCCACATCGGGCTCCTTGCTCAGCAGAGAGCCTGCTTCTCTCTCTCCCTCTGCCTGCACTCTGCCTACTTGTGTTCTCTCTCTCTCTCTGTGTCAAAAAAATAAATAAAATCTAAAACAAAACAAAACAACAAAAAAACCCATGTGTAACTTTGGACCAGAAGAAGCCTCACCAGTAACAAACAGTAGATTAACACTGGTTTTGTATGTTCTATGCATTATACATTATATTCTTACAATAAAGTAAGCTAGAGAAAAGAAAAACATTATTAAGAAAAATCAGAAGAAAGAGAAAATACGTGTAGCCAAAAACATCTGTGTATAAGCGGACCTGGCCAGCACAGCTCAAACCTGTGTTGTTCAAGGGCTAACTGCGTGGGCACCTGTCGTGAGGTCAGACACTGCCGGATAGCTATGCGCATCAGCTGTGCCTTTTACACTACCCCCAACACTGTGTGGGGTGCCCATCTCCCAGTCACGTGTCCAGCGAACCTGTATCATATTGGCATGTGGTACCCACACGATAAACGTGTATTAACTGTACAAGGCCTCCTATGTTAACTCCAGAACCATTTCAAGACCAGCCCCTCCCTCTACCTTTTAATAATGAAATTAAGGCTAACAGTGAGATAAACATCACAGTCGGTTGACCAGCAAGCAGATCTTCTCTAACCACCAGTCTAGGTCCAGCCTTGCTCCTGCCAACTTAACCTTGGTTGTTGCCTTTGGAGCTAGCAGAACATTTGTAGGAGCAAGAGAAGGAGAGGCCAGCGGTACACACAGGTAAGGCAGAGGCCGGGCAAGGCCTCAACAGCGGAAATACCACAGCAGGTCAGGCAGAACCAGAAACCTCTGCCTTTCTCACGAACAAGGCAAATGTCAAAGAAAAAAAGCAAGTCCAGCCTAGTTGCCCCTCTCCCAAGTTCTTAAAGACCAGGAGAAAGCATTCTTTCTCGGAATGAATCCCTCAGGAACAGAGGTTTCTTGGTTATTAAATTACATTTAGAGTACGCACAGACTAAGGACAGCTGACCATGATCTTGGGAGACCACAGTCCAAACCCCAGGTTTATAAATGAGGTTCCTGAGGCCACGAGAGGCTAAATGAGTAACTGTCCCTAGGTCTCATATGATGAAGCAGAACCAAGGAGGGGTCATATGGTCAACCTAACACAAATTAGATTTTAAGGGGGACTTTCTAATTCAACGTCTATTACTTAGGACACAAGAAATATTAGGAATTACTCTGAAAACAGACCTTCACAAAACTGTTGTGTGGCACTGACTCATGCAGCCAAATTAATGGCCTATAAAACCCTGTTATTTGACCAATGTCTAACGTGCCTTTTTCTGTGCAGAACTTTCCTTCCGCCACTCCCAAGCTCTAAATAGCTTCCTGAAGACTGCCCCTGTTCAACACAAGAGAGGTAAGCTGCTTCAGGCAGATCGTCTCTGCTACGACAATAAAAGCAACTCAGAATCAACGTGGACAGAGGGGACAGTGTTCCAAATCCCCAAATCCCAGAGATAAGGCCATGGACCCACTAAATGCACATTCCAAACTTGATGGAATCATCAAGGGTTCACGGAGAACAAGTGCAGTCCAAGAGCTAATTCTACACTGTGTATGAGAAAGAAAGCCATTGAAGACCGCAGCCCATAACACAGTGCTTTAAGATCAGAAAACTCTTTCACAAACATTCTTTTTTTTTTTTTTTTTTTTTAAAGTCAAAGAGGGAGAGAGTGAGTGAGCACATGTGCACACCAGTGAGGGGCAAAGGGGTAGGGAAAGGGAGACAGAGAATCTTTTTTTTTTCCAATTTATTTATTTTCAGAAAAACAGTATTCATTATTTTTTCACCACACCCAGTGCTCCATGCAAGCCGTGCCCTCTATAATACCCACCACCTGGTACCCCAACCTCCCACTCCCCCCCGCCACTTCAAACCCCTCAGATTGTTTTTCAGAGTCCATAGTCTCTCATGGTTCACCTCCCCTTCCAATTTACCCAAAAGCACATACCCTCCCCAATGTCCATAACCCTACCCCCCCTTCCCCCAACACCCCTCCCCCCAGCAACCCACAGTTTGTTTCGTGAGATTAAGAGTCACTTATGGTTTGTCTCCCTCCCTATCCCATCTTGTTTCATGGATTCTGGGAGACGGAGAATCTTAAGCAGACTCTGCCCAGGGCGGAGCCCACCTCGCGGCTCTCGATCTCACAGCCCTGAGATCATGACCGGAGCCGAAATCAAGAGTCAGAGAGACTCCCCAACTGAGTCTCCCAAGCACCCCTCACTTGCGTTCTTACGTCATTTAATCCTCACGTTACTCTGTGTGAAGATCAGCAGGATGAAGAAACTGAGATTGAGAAGGGGCTGCATGTCAAAGGTTGCATACTTGTCACCTGTGTTTTAGGCAGAAGCAGCCTCCTCTAATCTGATGGACATACTCATAAATCGAATCACCACCTGGTAAATCATAATGCCTTCCTTTCTTCTTCCATGCCTCAAAATACAAATAAAATTCAGGTTCGCTCTAAGGGTGTTCCTTGTAGTTTGTGGTGGCTTCTTTCTTTCAATCAGTTTTGCTACCCTTGTAAAACAATACCATAAAACATACCTAGACTTTTACCAAATGACCCAAGACAACCTACCTAAAGAATAAATACATGAAGTCAAGCTCTTAGCCTTTTTCTCAAGGACAAAAGCTGTGGTCTGGTTTAAAATCCTCTGGCTTTGGGAACAGGACTTCTTCAAGTATGAAAGCTAGATGTGTGGAGGTTTCCAAAGTAAATGTTCATACAAAGCATGGGAATTATTTCTACCTTATTACTATTCCTCCATGACTATCATTATACAGCCCAACAAAAACACATGTCAAACCCGGAATCGACCATCCTGTCCACTGGTAGGCAAAGCAAAAAAATTATTTTTCCTTACCATGGAAAATAATTTCTTCTGAAAACCCTTTTCTTCAGTCTGCAGCTGGGGAAGTTTAAGTTCTTTGCAGCCCTTTCCAACCAAACCACAGACCCAAGGCAGTAAGTAGGCTATCAAGAACACCGGTTTCCAGTCCCCATGTAGTCCTGCCATTTAACTGTATGTTTTAGCCTCGGGTTCTTCCTCTGCCAAAGGACAAGCCTGGGTTAGGTAACTCCTAAGATCCCTTCCTCTAAATACCTCTGACTGTATGATGTCCAAAATGTAAGTCTGAAATCTAATTTTGAATTTTAAGACAAGCTAATTTTAGCTATCTGTAATAGATGCTCTAAAGCAGTACTGTCCAATAGAAAAATAATGCAAGCCACCTGTATCATTTAAAAATTTGCGGGGGGCGCCTGGGCAGTTCAGTGGGTTAAGGCTCTGCTTTCAGTTCAGGTCATGATCTCAGGGTCCTGGGATAGAGCCCCACATCGGGCTCTCTACTCAGCAGGAAGCCTGCTTCCCCCTCTCTCTCTGCCTGCCTCTCTGCCTACTTGTGATCTGTCTCTGTCAAATAAATAAAAGAATCTTATTAAAAAAATAAAAATTTTTTGGGTATTATAGAGGGCACAGCTTGCATGGAGCACTGGGTGTGGTGAAAAAATAATGAATACTGTTTTTCTGAAAATAAATAAATGGGAAAAAAAAATAAATAAAAAAAATAAAAATTTTTAGTAGCCTTAGTGAAAAGACCAAAAAAAAAAAAAAAAGGTGAATTTAATTTTAACAAGATATTTAATCCAATAAATTAAAAAAATCATTTTAACACATAACCAAAAATTTAAAATTATCAGTGAGGTATCAGATGTGGTGAGCACACTCAATATCCACAACAACAGATCACATGGTCATGACCACATCACGTGTAGTGCACTCCCAGAATAAAAGTAACAAAAAATCTTAACACCATTTCTGTTCTAATTTTTTTTTTTAAGTTAAGCTTAAATTAAAATTCACTGAAATGAAAAATTCAGTTTCTTTGTTGCATTAGTCCCATTTCAAGGGCTCAGAAGTGACAAGCTGGTTAATGATGGGGCACAGCTGGGAGGGAACTTACAAAGTCAGCCCTCCACACTCCTATGGGAGAAATTCTAGTGAGCCAACTCTTCTGTTTTGCAAATTTCTTCCTGAGGATACAATGGGAGCATTAAGTCTTCCAAACTTCACTAGGTAGTACTTACGCCGCTAGCAATTATTTGTAAAAAGCTACTACAGTGACCTGCAAGCGCGAGTGTGACTCTGAATGCCTAACAGGGCTCTTAAAGACTGACGGGACCTTGATGGTCCCTCAGCACTTGTCTAGTCCAGACGCCACACAAATACCAGACTATTGCAAAGGTCATCGGAGGAATGAGGGAGAAACAGGGGGCTTAGGTGATGGGGAAGCACTATCTGTTCCAACTAAGGATATGAATTAAGCTGAGCTGGGAAACTATTTCAGCTACTTTCAGATGCATACGTTTGAGGACGCACAATACCCACTGTTGTTGCCAACCGCCAGGCAGCAATCTGGACCTCTTAGAGAAAAATTGTAATTAGTGTACATATCCTAGTTCATGCTCTTAAGATCTGTACAGAAATCTTTTATATTCCTTAATGTAAATCTTTTCAATTAACTTGTTAAAAATGAATATGTAAGGACAAGAGTTACCTGGTGAGCCTTCACATTAAGATTTGAGAATGAAAGATCACTGTGCCATAGGATTCCAAATCCAGATAAAGAGAGGTATGACGCAATCGAAGTCATACTAATGATGATGCCTACCATTTACTGTGCACTTTCCATGTACTCGACACTTCTGCAAGTACTTGTGTCTATTATCTCATTTACTCACACCAAGCTGCAAGGTCGGTGGTATAATAATCATCCTCTTTTGGAGCAAGGAAACTGAAGCACAAAGACCCCCATCTCTTAGATGACCATGAGAATAAGCTAGGCTTCTGCTGTTAACTAACTGCAGAGAGTAGCTTGGACCTGGCCACCTAGCCTCACTGTGCCACCCCTATCAGGAGTAACTGGGGACACTAAGACTAGCCTCACAGAGTTGTTTTCTGTAGGAGAAAAAAAAGTATGTAATGCCCTTAAAAATATAAAGGACAATCAGGGCTGAGTTATTACAACTGTTAATAAGTTCAACTCCTGTTGTGATGTCAAATGAACATGAAAGCCTCTAATTTTTAGGCTTCTGGGTCTAACTACTACATAAAAAATAGAAGTGAGGTCATAATTTATTTATGTACAGACATCTGTATGGCAACATCAAAGGGTAGTGAGTATAAGACAGTTTCAGCTGTGTCATCTCCCCTCAAGGGTTTTCTAGAAGGTCTTCTTTCCCTTTACCATCCTATTCCTTAAGGCCAGTTACTCAGGGGTAGCTATTACAAAAGCAACAGTTCAGTCCTGAAAGGCTAAAAGAAGGGGTAGGATTGGGAAGAGGACAAGGCTGCAGGATCAGCTCAGTTCATGTTTGGATGTGGCCTTGTACTAATACACTTCTATTCCCCAAACTCTTTCTGTTCGTTCAACTGCTTCTTTTCCAGACCCAGAACCCCAGAGTAAGCAATTCTGCCACGAGTGAAGGAGTCTGTCTGGCAAGGAGTTCAATGAGATGGCTTATCTATCCGCATCACTACAGGGAATCTGGCAGAAAGGCTGCAGGGTCCCACAGGGGAGACCAGGGCAGCAGGAGGCCCTCTATGGCTCCAGGGCACTTGTGAGGTCTTGCCACGGACTGGTTTCCTGTCTCTGGAGACTTCAGTGCCCAAGATGAGGGACATGCACAAGGAAGACCACAGGAGAATGTTTAGAGCAAAGAGCAAAAAGGGGCATGAATGTTCATGCCACTACACAGCTAGAATTCAAGGAGGGTTTTGGTTTTTTTTTCTTTCAGGTGTGCTCAAGAAATCTGAGCTCCCCCCCAACATCAATCATCCCTGACCGAGAAGAGACACAATCGTGGTAACAATAAGCAAGCACAGCCACTGTTTGTTGAAGGTGTGCAGGGGACTCGCTCTCGGGCTGGTTCTTTTCTGGGTTAGTAAGAGCGCCAGGGTCAGGGTCCTCTCCATTCTACTGATGAGGAAACTGAAGGTCATGCCGCTGGAATATCCCGCATCTTTGCCTCTCGAGGCCTCGGTTCTCTGCCTGCAAGGCAGGGATCGTGCCCACCTCACAGGGCAGAATCAGGAGTTCACAGGAGGCGATCAGTGGGCTGAAGCGCGAGCACCCTGCCCAGCACTGGGGAGAGCCCGAGAGACCGCAGCTGCCACCACTGGTATTGTTAGATGCCCCCTCTGTTGGCTTGAGGCTCACAAGCAAAACACGTTGGGGAGGACAAAAGGGAGGATATTGTCTGTTTTCCTTCTCTGGGGTGAATACTGCTCATCACTAGGCTTGGAAGCCAAGGATGAGACTGTGACAGCTGAATAAAGGCCTTAAGAGTGAATCAATCTTAGAGGAGGGCCCGAAGAAACAAACTCCCTCTGTGCCACCTTGGAGAAGAAAACAGAGCCATCCCTCCAGCAAAGCTGCAACTTCTGGCTCCTCCTCCCTCCCTTCCCATCAGGGGAATGAACACAGTGGCAGACGCTTTCTCTTACAACACTGGAACAGCAGGGTATGCGAACTTGAGCACAAGTGCTATCAGGATGGGGCCAAGAGAAGGAGGACATCTCCCCTCCTTTGAGAAGGGGGCTGAAAGCATTCTTCTTAAATGGCTAACAAAGGTGGCACAGATTCGAGTTACCAATACAGATCCTCAGTACACGTGCTGATGCCTAGTCAGCTAAGCCTCTCCCACACCTCTCTGGCCCCCATCCTTCTCTCTGCCTCCAGCCCGTCCCTCTTCTGATTCATGGGCCATAACAACTTCCTGTCCACATCCAACTCACGTGTCTTGCCCTTTTCAAAGCCTGTGATTTTGAGCTCTGTACATAAAAACTTGAAACAGCACCTGTGGACACTGCAGGACTCTCTACAGTCAGCCCCAGATTAACCTTTTCACCCCTAGTGACCCAATTGGTTGCCAGAGCCTAGCTCCTGCCTGCACCCTTCTTGAGGCTTCCAACAGAAGCGTGAGCCAAAGAAATATGACTGACTTAAAACAACAACAAAAACTAGTTAAAATGCTACCTCCTCCAGGATGTCCCCTCTGAGTACCCCAGTTGGAAATAACATTTTCTCCTCTGTACTGTCACAGAACTGTCACACGTCACCATGAGCTCGTATAAATACCAAGCTCATGGGGGGCAGGAACAGGCTTGCCCTCACTTTACTGAGCAACTACTACTACATGGACACTAGGCACGATGCCAGACACCAGAGTTATAAAAATGAATAAAAAACATTTTTGGGGACGCCTGGGTGGCTCAGTTGGTTAAGCAGCTGCCTTCGGCTCAGGTCATGATCCCAGCATCCTGGGATTGAGTCCCACATCGGGCTCCTTGCTTGGCGGGGAGCCTGCTTCTCCCTCTGCCTCTGCTGCCACTCGGCCTGCCTGTGCTCGCTCTCTCTCTCTCTCTCTGGCAAATAAATAAATAAAATCTTAAACAAATAAACAAACATTTTTTGTCCCTGCCCTAGAGAAAGTCATACCGTAAGCAGAGGGGACACAGATGTAAAGTAGTTTATGCTCATGGATATGAAACATGTACAATCTAGGTTTACAAAGAGCAAAGGGACTGATTGGGAGGAGGGCTATTTGAACAGCACAAGTCCTTCAAGAAGAGACAACACATTTGCTGTATTATCTTGGTGTTATCTTGGTATTATCTTGCTGTATTATCTATTAATTTCATGCCCTGGAAGTTCCTAGGGTGTGTAAGTACCTAATAAATATTTGTGGAATGAGTAAGTATTCATTTAGGCTCAGGATTCAGTATTTTAACTGAATACCTAAGGCATCTGGGATCAAAGAATTCTAATTATTTGAATAATTAAATAACAAAGATACCATGTTTGATATCAGTTATGACCCAACTACTCGCCACAGAAAAAGTATTTAATTATTAAAATCACTTCATAGTTACCAATACTTCAAATTACTCCTTGGGTGCTCTACTAAAAACAATGTATCACACCTTAAAAACTATAAACACCTCCCCCTTCAAGTTAACAATATAACTGATTTTTTGTGGGAATCAACAAGATAGTATCTTCAAATATCTACCAAAGAATCTTGCAACCTGAGTAACACATCAGTCAACATAAATGCTAAGTGTATGTTCTTACAGGACAACAGTTATGTCCCTCAGACTGACGGTCAAAACACGGCAACCTCACTTGGCCCCCATATTCTGACTTTCTTCAAAGCATCAATCTATTACCATAAGGTCTCAACCTCTTCAACTATTCTACATGCAGTACTCAAGACTTCTTCACGATGTCCCAGTAGAAATGGCAGTAAAGACCCAGAGAGATAATGGTACATGACCTTTAACTTCATCTTGAAAACTTGAAACAATGTGTAGTTTATCTTGTGAGGACAGGTTCCCTGCAGCTGTAGGCCTGAGAAATGGTAACTATCAGCAGGGGAAGGATTAGGGTATCAAATGACACTGAACTCTGTGTTAAGTGAACTGGACCCGACACTCTACCGGAATAAATGAAATGTACTTGGCTTTCTGGTTTCTGGCGCTTTCATCACTTTCTCTATCACTCCCTTCTAGTTCGGAATAAAAGGTGTGAATACGCTGCCATCTGAGGAGATGGGGGCTTCCCTACAAAGAACAAGGGAAGGACCCATGGAAAGCCCCCTGACCCGCGGTTTCATTCTCCACCACTTTCAGTGACCTGCAGTCAACCAAGGTCCAGAAGCAGACGATCCTCTCTTGATGTATTGTCACAGGGTCAACAGCAGCCATAGCAAGGCCTACGTCATTCATTTCATCTCATTACGTGGGCATTTTATCATCTGACGTCTTCGCAAGAAGAGTGAGTATAGTATAGTATTTTCAGAGACCACGTTCCTAACTTTTATTACATTACATTGTTACAATTGTTCTATTTTATCATGCTGTTGTTAATCTCTTACTGTGCCTAAATAATAAATTAAACTTTGTCCCAGGTATGTAGGTATAGGAAAATCATAGTATGTATAGGGTTTAGCACTATCTTGGGTTCAGGCATCCACTGGGGGTCCTGAATTTATCCCCACGGATAATAAGGGATTACTGTAATATCCTTAGCTTTCCTGGGAACAGTAACGTCCTAGCTTCAAACTAGCTCTAGAAGTTGGCGGATCACCGTGGTTCCAATGAGCCTGGGACTACCCCCGTGGAGCAACTGATCCTGGATGGGGATGAGGAATGGGTTTTCTAGTTGTCACAATGGTGCTGAATATCCTGGAATGTGGGACAGTCCTCCACACCAAAGAGAAGTCCAGCCCCTGTGCCAGCAGCACTCACTCCTTCCGATAAACACTGAGCAAGATCCATGAGGTAGGGACACTGCCTTAATTCATCTTTGTAAAGGAGTCCCTCACTCTTGAGCACCTAACACAACACTCACAGTCATTAGACAAGAAAAGAAGAAATGGAAGGAGGAGGAAAACAGGAAGGGGGAGGACAGGGATTATGGGCATTCTAAATTCCTGTTCTGCCACTGGAAGGGCCATGGCCCTGGACAAGTTACTTAATTAACCTCTTTGAATAGGTTTCCTCGTCTGTAAAATGGAGGTAATGGCTCTTATCACCATAGATTTATTGTCAAGATCAAGTAAGAGAACATGCCCAAGACTTACTACAGTGCTAGCAAATGTTCAGTGATCCTTAGCTTCTCTTCCTTTCCTTCCCTACAAAATCGCTAGCTGTCTCTATTCAGATGTCTTGTAACATCAAAAGGCTGACTCTTCACACCAGAAGTGAGTTAGTGAGTTGGTAAAAGGTGAACTGCAAAGAATAATTGTCCTCCCCCCCCCCACCCATTACTACCTTCACCAGCAATGCTGAAGAAAGGGAGAAGGATGAGCTATCTAGGGGAGTCATTTCTATTCCCATCTCTCTGCACAAGAAAAGGCTTTATTTATCAGGACCAATAAGAAAAGATGTGAGGCTCCCCAGCTCTCAAGATACTTTCCCCCTCCTTTCTGAACTCCCCAAGTTCAGGACCCAGAGGCCAAAGTCCTTCAGCAACACCAGAAGCAGCCCTAAGCGTAATCTATCCTGCCCTTGCATCCCAGGGACACCTCAAAGGGGAAAGAAGCACATGACCTAGCAACAATGGGGGCACTCCCCCAAACTGGGAACTCCCTGAGTGGAGACTGTGTCTGTCCTCCACAGGAATTTCTAAGACTACATTATGACTGAATTGCCCAGTGGTCACATATGTGCACTCTGCTAACTAGAAGGGGTACAGGAGGGGTGCTGGGGGGTGGAAGGGAGAGCCTTTCTCTCAGGGCTGCCAGCTCCTGACGTGGTGCCAACTTCTGGCTGCTCATCTCTGGGTTGTCTTCCCATCACCTAAAGAATTAATTTCCTATATTAAATTCCCTGCTTAAAATATCATGCGGTTTCTGGTTTCCTAAACTGAACTCTGGACTCCTTAACCTCTCCAAAGAGTTTTCTCAAGAACGACCCAAACCTGTATTATCAGGGTCATTACAAGAACTAAAGGTTATGAGTGTAAACAGCACAAGTAAATACTCGAAAATGCTCTCCCTGTCCTCACATGGAGAATCTAAGGGCAAGCTGCAAAGTAGTAAAGATTTAGAAGATCTTCAGTTAAAAATTCCAGGTCCAGGGGCACCTGGGTGGCTCAGTGGGTTAAGCCTCTGCCTCTGGCTCAGGTCATGATCCCAGGGTCCTGGGACCGAGCCCCGCATCGGGCTCTCTGCTCGGCAGGGAGCCTGCTTCCTCCTCTCTCTCTCTGTTGGCCTCTCCACCTACTTGTGATCTCTGTCAAATAAATTTAAAAAAAAAAAAAAAAATTTTTTTTTTCCTCAGGAAGAATCCAAAAGGTCTATATTCTCCCTGGGTTCATTAAAAGAAATCCCTTAAGCTAGTTTTCTTTTTCCTCCCAATCTCTTTCCCTTTCATGATAGAACCTTTCCCCCATGTCAAATAGAACCTGGAATTTTCCTTCACAGAGTCATCATCCTATTCTCAATCCACTGCCCCAAGGATTCTCTCAAACACGCAGCCAGGTAAAGAATTTTCCAGCACAGGGGGCGCCTGGGTGGCTCAGTGGGTTAAAGCCTCTGCCTTCAGCTCAGGTCATGATCCTAGGGTCCTGGGATCGAGACCCACTCTGGCTCTCTGCTCCTAGGAGAGCCTGCTTTTTCCTCTCTCTCTGCCTGCTTGTGATCTCTCTCTGTTGGATAAATAGGTAAAATCTTTAAAAAAAAAAAAAAAAGAGAGAATTTGCCAGCACAGGGTGAGCCTCTGTTTCTGGAGGAGGGGAAAAAAAAAGCCTGCATTCACAGAATGGTTCTTATTCTTGGTCCTAATCTCAGCCTGGGAACCAGCAGAAAAACACACAGGCCAGGGCCCACAGCTAGCACAATATAAACCAGCCCTGTTCCTGTCCTTTGGGGCTGTTCTCTCAATGTATATTTTAATTATGTTTCATTGAGACTTACCAAGAACAAAAACAACTTCAAATATTGGCCATTTTTTTCCCTACTTCGATTAAAAAATACAGTTTTTGTTTTGGGTGGTTTTCATTACCAGGATTTTAACGTTAATACTTTTTATTTTCCCCCTGTATCAAAAAATTCAAGGCTCCTCAACACTGCAGACACAGCAGCAAGACTCCCGGATCAATTCAATACTATAACAGAGCAGCAAAAAGGTCAAACCGCAAGCTCCTATAGAAGCAGCAGCATTCTACAGAACACAGCATTCTACGGTTCACTGTGTATCATACCTGTGTTCCAGTTCTGTTCACAAAAAGCAACAAAACACCATAATCCTTTCCCCCTGGATTCTAATCCCTCAGACTGGAATAGGCCCGCTTCTACATGCACGTGTGTTATTATTTTGTGCAGAGGCTGGAGCGGGCTGCCTGTTCCCACCCCATCCGCCAGGCGGGGCTACGCCAGCTTCAGAAGGCCCCACACCTTCAGTTCTCCCCCCGGGGTACTCCTGTGCCGCGTAACACTCGCAAATGATACAGAAATTAGCCTGTTTCCAAAGACGTACAGCAGAAAGCTATTCAGCTAAGTACAACTGGCAGCCACTGAGGTCGGAATATAAAGTAGACGTCACCAGGCAGAAAACAGGGAGTCAAAAAAATGAATTGCTAAAAGCTGCCTTGTAGATTTAAGGTTTTTGTTCTTTTTAAATAGGATAATGAGGCCAAGGAATGCAGAGCAAGGAACTTTCAGGAATAAAGCAAAGTCTGTCCTGACCTCCAGGCTCCCCAGCACGTACCCAAGCACACAGCCCTCACTGCCTTTTCTGTGCGAGTCCCAATCACAGGTCACATTCCCCACCAAAGACAGGAAAATTCTGACCCACTTGGAGAAAACGTTTTGATAACAAAACTGCCACCCAAATCAACTTCAAGAGCTTAAAGAGCTCAAGTTATTTTGCCAGGCATCTTGAAAGAGTTCCCAGATTTAGGTGTAACCTTAGGTTGTGAAGGTCAGTGATCAGATATAAAACCACTTCTTTTCATGGATTTAAGAAAGACATTCGAATACCATATCTTCGATGGGTACCAAGACCTGAGCTCGGGGCTCTAGGGCACTGGTTCATAAACCTGACTGCATACTGGAATCCCTTTTCAGAAGCTTTAAAAACAAAAACGAAACAAAAACTTGCTGCCTGGGTCTCATCATCACAAACTTTCACTTAATGAGGGATAAGGCCTGGATGTCAGTATTTTGAAATACTGATGGTGATTCTACCAGACAACAAAATTTAAGAACCACTGTTGCAGGGAACAAAAAAAAACAGGTAAAGTAGAAACAACCCAAAAGCCCATCAACTGATGATTAGATAAATTAAATGGGGGGTATCCATACAGTAGAATAGTACTCTGCAACAGAAAGAAATGAAGTCCTGTGCTACCCCATGGTCGGACTTTATAAACACCACATCAATTGAAAGAAGCCAATCACACAAAATGGTATGATTTCATTTATACGCTATTTCCAGAATAGACGACTCCACTGAGACTGGAATGGCTGCACGGTTACCCGGGACTAAGGGAGCTGAAGGGAAATGGGGAGTTACTGCTAGTAAGTACGGGCTTGCTTTCTGGGGTGATGAGAATGTTCTAAAATTGACTGTGGTGATGGCTCCACAACTCTGAACACACTAAGTCACTGAACTTGTTATAATGGATGGAATATACGGCATGGGAACTCTAGCTCAAAACAATGTTCTTAAAAAAAAAAAAGGACACAAATACAAATTCTATGCCCAGCTTTTAATGAATTTACAATCTAGGTGTCAGGGGAAAAAAAAAAGATACACAGTCAAGACAAGTATCAGAGATTTTTAAAAGCAATATAATAAAATTGCTAACAGAAAATAAGAAGTCTAGGTTCAGGCTTCAAAGCCAAAATGATTTGATTTTTTTCTTTTCTTACATAATCATTCTTCACTTACTTAAAAAAACAAAATAAAACAAAGGCAATGGAGAGCTCAGATCTGGCCACTATACTGTTACTCCGGCCCCAAAGTCTCCATTTCCAGGCTCGTGAGAAAGGAGTGACTACTTAGCTTTGCCAAGGAATTTTTTTTAATCCTCCAGAACACAGGCTCTTGATGGGATTATAATGAGTCTCAAGAGTCAGTTATCAACAGGACCATTGAAAGATGGACTTGGTGGGCGCCTGGGTGGCTCAGTGGGTTAAGCCGCTGCCTTCGGCTCAGGTCATGGTCTCAGGGTCCTGGGATCGAGTCCCGCATTGGGCTCTCTGCTCAGCAGGGGCCTGCTTCCCTTCCCCTCTCTCTGCCTGCCTCTCTGCCTACTGTGATCTCTCTCTGTCAAATAAATAAATAAAATCTTAAAAAAAAAAAAAAAAAGAAAGATGGACTTGGTGATCTAAATCCTTCTCCTGTCCTAGATTTCTCTTTACCACCAGAGTTTAGGCCAAATAAATTTACATGCTTACATACACAGCAACTCTCATATATGAGGCTTTATGACACAAAGGTATTATAGGCCACATGCAACAAAGATGACTGGTTAAAAGTGCCTTCTACACTAAGAGTTCCTAAAATCATCCTCCTCCTTCTTCTTCTTCTTCTTTTTTTTTTTTTTTAAATAAAGTAATCTCTACACCCAACGTAGGGATCAAACTCATGACCCTGAGATCCAGAGTTGTATGCTCTACCAACTGAGCCAGCCAGGTGCCCCCTTCCTAAAATTCTTAATAGTTAAACAGTTTTTTGTAGCAGGGGCTGACCCACAGAAAACTCCCAACTTTAGGCAGAATGGAATTCTGTTTAGCAGTCTTGATTTTTTGAGGGGGGTGTCCATGTGTATGGGAGGTTAGAGTAAGAACACCATTTCCCCCCTCCAATACTGTTTGAGAATGTAAATATTATTAACTTGAATGTATTTTTGCTTTTATTTCTAGAAAACATACCATTATCAACTGAGCAATTGAAAAAGCCTTGGCCTGTATCTTAGAGCTGTTTAAATAAACGTTCGTTGGAGCATTTTTTTTTTTTTAAGATTTTATTTATTATTTATTTGACAGGCAGAGATCACAAGTAGGCAGAGAGAGAGAAGTGGAAGCAGGCTCCCTGCTGAGCAGAAAGCCTGATGCCGGGCTCGATCCCAGGACTGAGCCGAAGGCAGAGGCTTTAACCCCCTGAGCCACCCAGGCGCCCATTG
This sequence comes from Neogale vison, assembly GCF_020171115.1. Classification (NCBI taxonomy): domain Eukaryota; kingdom Metazoa; phylum Chordata; class Mammalia; order Carnivora; family Mustelidae; genus Neogale; species Neogale vison. The sequence continues at coordinate 73,225,065 of NC_058093.1, forward strand.
TTGGAGCATATTTAAAAGCAGGTGACAGGGGCGCCTGGGTGGCCCAGTGGGTTAAGCTCTGCCTTCGGCTCAGGTCATGATCTCAGAGTCCTGGGATCCAGTCCCACATCAGGCTCTCTGCTCAGCAGGGAGCCTGCTTCCCCCCCCCATCCCCTGCTTACTGCTTTGCCTACCTGTGATCTCTCTCTGTCAAATAAATAAAATCTTAAAAAAATAATAATAAATAAAAAAATAAAAGCAGGTGGCAGTGAAATCTTAGTAACCCCTAGAAATAGTATTACCAAAATATAAATTCTTTTCTCCATATTACAGTAAATTTAAAACAAACATACAGCCAAAGGTAAAGGAGGCAGGCCAAATACTGCATTTAGGAAACCTCTCCTTCCTGTATCTTGGTGTGCAGCAGATTTCAGCAAACCTTCAAAGTGGCTGGACCATGATCTACTCGATGGCAGCATCCTTAATTAGATGAGTAAGACAATAATTCTGAAAGTGCCTTGTTTAACAATAAAGACTAAGAAATAATATATTTAATTTTGAAATGTACTAACTCAAAACCCTAATTTAAGCTTCAACAAGACAGATGGGAGCTCTTATGCTTGCTTCAATTCAGAAATGCCCCAAACAAGAGACCCGTGCTTAATTTGAGCCAACAAGTTTCTCCTAGCCATTTTCCACTCGGATTCTCCCCATCCTATCCACTGACCTTCAACCTAGCTTAACCCAGTCTCTCCCACTCTTCGCCATACTATGTATCTTCACTATCAAATTTATTTTCGACTACTACTTGAAAACAAAAAAAGCCAATGGAACAGGAGAATATACCAACTAACTAGACAAATAAAGGTAAACAAAAAGTCTGGAGCTAACAGATTTAGTTAAGAAAAAGGAAAATGGTCCCTGAAAAATGTGATGTCCTAACCCCAATCCTATCCTTAATCTGGAACACTGCTGAGATCCCAGAATTTTGGGGTGGTCCTGGGGTGCTGGCTGGTTCACTATAGCATGAGACTCTTGAGCCCGGAGTTTTGAGTTTGACCCTAAGCTGAGCAGAGATAACTTAAAAATAAATCTAGAACAACAACAACAACAACAAAAAGGTCTTGCCTCTCTAAATTAAACCCCTCTAGGTCTGTACCTTCCTTAAAAGGCCCCCATGCAGCAATTCCATTGACAGGCTATACTTACTCTCACTGTATTTAAGGTCCACCTCCCCCAATACACACACAGTTACTGAATTTCTTGTTAAGTGGAAAAGGTGCAGAGATCAATCTTTTTGATTCCTGCCTTTCCTTACCCGGGTTTTTCCTCAAATAATCCACTTTTAAAATAAAGTATGAGCTTTTTCTTCTGTTTAAAGGTTAAGCGGTCCTGGTCTACTTTGGAAGCGGTGAGTAAAAGCCACTGGAGTCAGACTATGTAGGTTTGATTCCCATCTTCACCACTCAATAATAGTTGGGGCACCTCTGGTGTCTGGCTGGCTCAGTCAGAGGAGTGTGTGACTCTTTTTTTTTTTTTTTTTAAAGATTTTATTTATTTATTTGACAGAGAGAGATCACAAGTAGGCAGAGAGGCAGGCAGAGAGAGAGAGACAGAGGAGGAAGCAGTCTCCCTGCTGATCAGAGAGCCCGATGCGGGGCTCGATCCTAGGACCCTGAGATCATGACCTGAGCTGAAGGCAGCGGCTTAACCCACTGAGCCACCCAGGCACCCCGAGTGTGTGACTCTCGATTTCGGGATCATGAGTTTGAGCCCCATACTGGGAGCAGGGATTATGTAAATAAAGAGATGAATTAATTTTAAAAAATAGTTGGGGCACTTTAAGCAAGACTCTTGGCCCCTTTACTCCCCCTGGAAACTTGAGATAATAGTATTTCCCATGGGGTTAGTGCGGAATTATGCATGTGAAGCAATTATTGCAGCGCCTGGCACGAAAGAAGTGCCCAATAATTCATCTAGTATCATCTTAATGCCAAATTCTTCCTGCACCCAGGAGTCTGCACTGAAAAATTAACCTCAGATCAAGGAAAAATTAAAGAGAAAATATTATTTATGCAAAACCCCCTTTAAATTATGCGCAGCCAGTAGGTAGGCAATTTCCAGAAAAATATGCTTACAGTCCACAGAGGGGTTCTTTTCTACATAGCTCTGAAGGATATTTCATCCTGAATGAAAGTCAGTACTGAAAAAAATAGTCTATTTGGCTTTCAACTCATCCCGGTAATCTTAAAGACAGTTCTTTTTCTCAGCATTGTTAAAAACCCAAGTTAATGAGAAAGAAAGATGCCAAAAGGCCCAAGTTATTTTTAATGCAGAAAAACTATTGTGAACTGTGTATTTATTCTCCAACATGCGGCTTTTATAATCTCTCAAAAGTCTAAAAAGTCGTATTTTAAAAAGTCAAGGTGTTCTTTGCTCAACATTCATTCAGAGAGGCCTGTCCTATTTTTCTTTTTAAAAATAATCTTATCAGTCTAGTCCAAGATCAACTTCATCCCTTCTTATATAAAAGTACTTTTAACTCCCCAAGAACCCTTGGAAAGGGTAATGGATGGTTCCTTCCACTTAACGGAAATACAGAATCTAAGGCTTTCCATACTACCCTGTTTATCAACATCTCCTCCCCACACACAGGATGAGAAATTGTATCCTAGTACCACCTCACATCTGCAATTCCTTTGACAGAGGTCAGAATCTATTTTGACTCTATGGAAATCTTTCCAGAATACCAAAAATTATTTAAGATCAAACGGATTCTAAATTTTACTCCATTTTTTTCATAGCCTTCAGATATGAAAATTATATCTGATAAAAGGTGGGAAAGTAGTTATCTTATCAAATAAAACTGTATATTCACTTTTAAAAGAGAAAGCAGTACACATGCTTTTTGAGCTTTTGTATGCATGGAATATTAAATCACACTGTTCTTTACTATATTATTTAAGAATAACAGAGGACTCGAGGCTACAGTTTAGAAAAGCAAAAGTCCATTAGCCTCATATCCTTTGATCATGAAGACTACTATATAAACGGCTACACAGCTATATGAATACTGTTGAATAGCGGCTAAATTGAAAAGCACAATTTACTTCATACTCGTGGGAATTGGGGGAATACGATCCTAATCATTACTGGGAGAAAGTTCAAGGTAAACAGTTTCAAATAAAAAAGCACAATTAATAAATCAATAACTTAAAATCTTACTTTAAATCTTCAAGATAAATGTAAAGCTTCACAGATAGGAATATAAACATACGCTCTTACTGTACTTTTTACGTTACACATTTCCTTGAACCAAGTATTTTTTCCTAAGGAACCAATTACCAAAAACAGTTTTAAGTATAAATATCTACTCCTTTAAAAGTCCCTACAAAGTATGAACAGAAACTTTTCACTTTTACAACAATTTACAAAACTTGTTAGGAAAACACTATGAAACACAAGTGTCCCTTCCCTCTGCCTTAGCGAAAGAAGCAACATGCTAAGAAATCGATGCAAATTCTTAAAAAAACAGAAAAACTACATAAAGCATCCAAGGGAAGAAATAGTTTATGATAGCAGAAATTTTACTAACAACCTAAAATCAAGAGAATTTCTAATCTACACTCGAAACTCTTACCCTTGACAGCACAGAACAGAATATCCTGCTTTACACATTTTGTAATTGCAATTCTGAAACGTTAAATCCAAAGACAAAGCCGCCCTGGGGAAAATAACAATTGCGCAACAGATCAACAGCTCCAACTTGTCCCTTGGCCCTGGCGCGGCAAGGTTTGCACGCTATAAGGCAGGAAAGGGCCAAGCAAGGGCCGCCGTGACAGCCAACCGGCCACTCTCATGGAGGCCGAGTCCACGCACGCGGCGTGGCCACTGGAAGGCATCGCGCGGGGATCGAGCTGGGGCGCGGAGGCATCCGACCTCAGTCTGCCGCCTCGCCCCCCATTTACCGCCCGGTTGCCAGGGGATGACCTCGGATCTGAGAGTCGGAACTTTTTCCACTACTCGAGCGAGCGCGCAGGGCCGCTACTGCGGCCGCCGCACGTCGGGGCATCAGAGCGCGCCCGGCCCTTCGTGACCTCTTCCCTCCCCCACCCTGGGGGCTGGGCTTTCTCGCTAGGCTGCCTACCAGCGATCCGACGGACAGACCGACGGATTGCTCTGGAAAGGAGCGCTCTTAGACGGCTCAGCGGGTGGGCGCGCAACGCCACAGTCCGCTCCCACGGAGGCCGTGGATGGGCGCGGCGGCAGAGCAGGGGCTCCGGGTCCCAGTCCGGAGGGGACCTCAACTCCCCCGAGAGCGGCCCCGTGACTAGGCACATTTTTGCCGGCTCCGAGGCGGAGGAGCAGCGCAGCCCCGGAAGGGCCGGGCCGCGCCGGCTCAGACCGCCAGCGTCCGCCCCCTCCTCCAGCCCAGCCACCTCTAACTCCGGGGGCCAGTTGGGGCTCTGGAGTCCCAGCTCCGGAAGCTGGGGACGCTGCTAGCGAGGCCTCTACGCCCGAGAACGAAGCCTACAGGCCTCCACCCATCCACCCTCGGGGGCCGCACCTCCTATTCCCCTCGCTGCCCCTTGGGTCCTCGTGGCCCTCGGAGGTCTCGCTCCTCTCCCGACCCGGGCCCGGCGCAAACGCAGCGGCTCTACTGTACGGCCGCTGCAGTCCGGACTCCGGCAGTAGACGGGAGACACCGGCTGCGGCTGTCCCCGCCCGGTCCGCGGCTCCCTCACTCCCCTGCCCCCGTCCGGGCACCACCGCGGGGCTCCCAGGGTCTGGGCAGCACCTGCTGGGACGGCAGTCCGGGCGGCGGCAGCTCCAAGTCCATCATGATGAGCTGGTGACCGTGCTCTGGCGCTCCCCGACGGCGGCTGTGTCCCAGTTGCCGAGGCGCGGCGCGGACCGGGCGGCGGCGGCGGCGGCAGCAGCGGCGGTAGCTCCTCCAGGATCCCCGGCACTCGCTAGTCCGCGACACGGCCCGAGTGGCCAGTCGGGATGTTGCCCCGCTCCGCCTCCCGCCCCCCCGAGGGCGGGGCGAGAGCCCGGGTCCTTCCTTCCCGGGCTGGCGGCGTGGGCCGAGCTTCCGAAAATCCCCCACCCCCGCTCCAGCTGACGCAAGAAGCTCGCTGGCCGCGGGTGGCGAGGGGTGGGGGTGTCCTTGGGGTTGGCCGTGGGTGGCCGGGGGCAGCCACGGGTGGCCACGGGCGGGCGGGGTGCCCGGAAGAGGGTTGTATTAGCTCCCCGCCTCCTGAGCTCAAACCCTTCTCCTCCCGCAAGTGAAACCTAGGCTCTCGGCCCGCGAGATTAAGAGTTGTTTGCCGAAGGTCGCTCGGATTCGAGCGCTTTGAAACAGTTTAAACAGTTGGAACAAACACGCCTGGAGACCCGGCAGACGCGCCGGTATCCGAGTTGCGCCTCCCCGATTTGGAAATGCAGAACCTTGCCGGACTTTATCTCACTCCACCGCTCGAGAGTGGCGCCAGCCCTGGGGGCGGGGGCTAGAGGTTTGGACCCAAGTCCTGCGCAACGCGGACTGCCCTCTCGCCCTCGGTCCGCTCCGGAGTGGGGGCCAGCGGGACTCGCCCAGGGCAGATATGGACCGCGCGGGGATCTCGTGCTCGCAGTCACCCTGAACGCCCTCTGCTTACTCCCCTGCCCTGGCACTCCCGCTGGGCCCAGATCGCCAAGGGCAAACGGGGAGGTCTCTTTGGGTCGGGAGAGTGGTCGGTATGGCCTAGCAAGAGTTTTCTTTTCCCACCAGAGCGCACACACCACACTACAGATGGCGTCTTTGAACATTGCAGTACTACAACATGCCGTAATCTCTACAAGTTTCTTTTCACGTACCCAGGGTAAAATTTTAAAAATAAGAATAAGAAAGACCAAGTTATAAAATAGTTTGGGTAGTATGGATCTGTCCTGTAAAAACATACGGTGTCTAGGGAAAAAAATAGTTCAACAAAACAGTAGTAACATCACGAATGATTTTTACCTTTCTCGTTATTTTCAGTAAATTTTAAGTCTACAATGAATACGTATTACCTTTTACGTTAAAAGCGATTATTTAAAAAGTAATCATTGTCCACGAAAAAACTTCAATTTTTTGAAAACAGGAATATTGTGAATTTTTGAGAGAAAAGGTAAATGGTTTTATTTTCTCTTATGCATCAACAATCTTTCTAACTCTTTCAGAACAATCTTTAAATTTCTAGTTTCTTGGAATTATGCAAAGCTGGGTGAAGTAGACAGTGTTGTTAGAAGTTTTACTATTTCATTCAAGAACCTGGCAGGGAAAAAAAAAAAAAAAAAAAGCCTGACTATTGCAGATCAACGCCCGCCCCCCCCAAAACTGCAAAGAATTACCTTCTTTTGGTTGCGTAATTTGACACTCCCAGGATTTATCTGTAAATTTATATGTTCAAATATTCCTTGAGATAAATGAAGCCTAAATTAATTGCTTGTAATTGAAGGAAACGTCTTCAACTTGAATTAAACCTTTTCAGCTGTTATTTAAAAAGCCAGCAAAATGATCTGAACATTGAAAACAAGCTTAGGAGCAATTACTTAAAATGAACCTGACATGAAACAAGCAGAGACATAATGAAAAGACATTTCTGCGTCAAAGAAGGGCACAGAAGTATATTGTTTAACAATTCAAGTTACTTATTAAAACTACTCCATAGGAGAAAGTAGACAATGAACCCTGGAGGCAGGACATACCAGAGTCATATATGACACAGTTGCTGCCCTCAAGGAGTTTATAAAGTATTTTGTTATTTCCTTGTTAACCAACAAATTTCCATTGAGTTTAATGAATGAAATAACCTTTATTTTTCAAAACTGTGGTTGCTGGGAGTGTATTATTTTAGGCATCCCCAGAGTACATATTTTCAAAGGGAGGAGAATAATATGATAGCAGTCTAAACATGTTAAAGAAAATAAACATTAATGAAAGCTGCTTGGTGTTAAATGGTGATTCCACACGAGAAAAGGGAATCCTAGTCTCAGACCATCCATGTCAAAGAAGTTCCCAGATTTTGTAGACACTAAAATGACGTTGTCCTCATGTGAGAACCTGGGCTCTTCCTTGTTCTGTAAACTTTCCTATTGTGCTGTGGGGGCACAGATACGAAGCACTGAGAAGCTGTGGAGGAACAGGAAGGAAAATGCTGGTTTTCTTCTGTCCTGGTGCCATGGAATCTTTACTGCCTGCTCCTCTAGCTAATAGTTAAAATTTCCCCCAATTTGTTTCACATGCTACTAAATCTTGCACATTTCCATTGATGTCTGAATTCTCTGCTGTCTATGGAAAAACAACCCTCCTTATATGCTTCAAATGTTTCCGAATTATAATACTTTGTTCTAGAGTTATTATTTTAAAAAAATAAGCATTATTAAGTCTTCTGAGTACATAAAGTTTGGATAGTGGTGATGCAGTGACCCACTTATTTCACCTTCTCTGTGATCTAATCTGCCAAGTTTGACAAGGCTATGAAAGCACCTACTGCTTCAAAATCCTTTATCACCTTGAGGCGACTTCCCTTTTTTTTTTCCATTTTCTTTCTATTTTATATTTATTTTTAAAAAAGATTTTATTTATTTATTTGACAGAGGGAAAGAGATCACAAGTAGGCAGAGAGACAGGCAAAGAGAGGAGGAAGCAGGCTCCCCACTGAGCAGAGAGCCCGATGTGGAGCTCAATCCCAGGACCCTGGGATCATGACCTGAGCCAAAGGCAGAGGCTTAACCCACTGAGCCACCCAGGCGCCCTATTTTTATTTTATTTTTTAAAGATTTTATTTATTTGTGAGAGATCACAAGTAGGCGGAGAGGCAGGCAGAGAGAGAGGGGAAGCAGCCTCCCTGCTAAGCAGAGAGCCCGAGACTTGGATAGTGGTGATGGTGATCCAAGCAGAGAGCAGAGGCTTAACCCACTGAGCCACCCAAGCCCCCCTTCACTTTCTTTTTAATTGTACTCTGTGTTTGAGCTAGAAAATATCTTTTGGAATTATAGTCAAAATTCTAAATTTGTCCAGCATACAGTTGGAGGATATTGAGTAACTAGGTTCCAAAAATGGCACCCAGTGAATCACCCCTCCTCATATTGATATGCTTGTATAGTCCCCCTACATTGAATCAAGACTGGCCCTGAGTTGCTTTGACTTATGGAAAGAGGGTGAAACTGATACTATGCCAGGTCTCTGCCCAAGTCATAAAGTCCTGAAATTTTAAATTTTCTACAAGAAGTCAGCCATCATGGAAGAAGTCTATCAGAAACCCTGGAGGAAAAGACTCCAGGTGGAGAGGAAGGCTATGTGAACCAAAGCACCAGACGTGGAGTGAAAAAACCATCTTGGAGCCTTCCAGCCCACTTAGTCAAGCCTCCAGTGAACTCCAGCCCCCAACTGCAATCTGACATCATCAATGAGAGACTCCAAGCAAGACCTATAGAAGACTGCCTGGCTGTGCCTAATCAGCCCAGAGAATTGCAAGAGATTATAATCAGTTGTTTTCAGCCACTAAATTTTGGGGGTGGCTTGTTTCTCAGCAATAGATAGCAAAAAGCATATATTAAATATCAAAGGCAAGTTTTCTCCTGGCTGCTTTTTGTTTGTTCACCATCATTGGGAGCACATATAGGGATGGTATTTTGCAATTTAATAGAGTCTCAAACCCTTTGAAGCAAATTGACTTCCCTGTGAGTGAGGAAGATATCTTTCCTATAATATAGACTTGTTGCTACATAAAAAGTAAGTCACTTTCTCACAGCATACGTCAGTATCATACCATTAGATAGATGATGGTGGATGATGAGATATTCTTATCACAATACCCCTAAGGAACATAGACATTTCATCAATAATAGGTGGAGATATAAATGCATATAGAAATTCTGACCCTCATAATGACTTCATTTATACCAGTTATGTAAGATTCTTGCTGAATATCTGCTGAGGGAATTTGAACTTCAGGAGCAGTGTGGCCAGTGGATAAACTGAGCTCCTGTACAGCAGTATTCAAAGTAATCGGTGTATTAATTTCAAAACACACCCATAACCTTGGTTCCTTGGCGTGCATACCTCACTATGCAAACTACTGATACAAAGAGCTGTATATCTCCAAAGCCAGTTTTAACTTGTACAGTTTCCTGCTGATAATAGAAACAATGCTCTGCAGAAACTGCAATGCAGTGAGTGAAGAGAAAAACCCAGTTTAAAGAGTGCTTTTGAATTCTGTGTTGATACTTATGTAAATATATATGCATAGGGAAAAAAAAGATTGAACATATATGCTCCAAAATCTTAGTCATAATTATTCTTTCTTTAAAAAAATATTTTCTTTATTTATTTGAGAGAGAGTATGGGGGGAGAGGGAGGTGGGGGGAGAAGCAGGCTCCCAGCTGAGGAGGGAGCCCAGTGTTGGGCTCTGTCCCAGGACCCTTGGATCAGGTTGAGCCCCTGGGATCATGACCTGAGCCAAAGGCAGATGCTTACCCAACTGAGCCGCCCAGGCGCCCCAATCACAAATATTCTGATTAGATTACTTATGGTTTTTTTTTTCCCTCATTTTTGTCTGTCTATATTAAATGCCCATTACTTTTATAATAATAAGCAAAAAAAAGTGGGAGTGGGGTATGGAGTAGAGGAGGAACACTTGCTTTTTTCACAAGCCACTGGGTCCATTTCATTTTTTAACCACAAGCTTTGCAAATCTTTTCATTCTGTATCTACAGAATGGAGCCTGGAGAATTTGTCCACATCTTTAAGTGTGGTGTGATAAGGGACTAAAGATCCTTTACTCTTTCAATCTACTGTTATCTTTGCTAAGTTTCACTCTGAATAGGAGTCCCCACACAAAGATGGAGTTCTGTGAGTACACTGAGGAGAGACTAAGAACCATAACTTCAGAATGATACATAACATTGCCATATTTAAAAAAATAGAGTACAGAAAACACTTATACATAGAGCTATGTCTGGAAGATCAGTTACCAAATAGTAATAAGCAGTGTTGGGTATCAGATAATTTTCACTTTTATTTTGTACTTTTCTGCACTGTTCAAATTTTTACAGTAAACATTTTTAGAATTAGAGAAAAAAATGAAACTGTGTTCATTCTGGACAAACAAAAAGCTGAGTGCAATCATGGAACAGCAAAGTATCCTCATGGACAGGGCTTTCAGGCAAAGTCTTTAACACTCTCAGAGATTGGAATGTGAAAAAAAGAAGTAAGATTTGCCATGGTATTTGTCTTTTGGCGTTTGCTATTTCATAGATTCTCATTTTGGCCTTTGAGTAATATCAGAATCAGAAAAACCTTTAAAGCTGGCCCAAAGGTGGCAAGTACGTTTTACTTTGATTACCAACTCTACAATGCTTTGTTGAGAATTCAGAAGCAGCTTCCCAGTTTGGTAGAAAAATTTCAGTGGTTGATTAATAATATCTGCCCTGGGGGCACCTGGGTGGGTCAGTGGGTTAAAGCCTCTACCTTTGGCTCAGGTCATGATCCCAGGGTCCTAGAATTGAGCCCGGCATTGGGCTCTCCACTCAGCGGGGAGCCTGCTTCCTCCTCTCTGTCTGCCTGCCTCTCTGCCTATCTGTGATCTCTGTCTGTCAAATAAATAAATAAATAAATAATCTTAAAAAAAAAAAAAATGGTAATGTCTGCCCTGGACACAGAATGACAGGAGTAGTGGCACATATTAGGTGTTTTTCCTCCCTGATCTAGCCCAACTTTTACATTTGAGAAAACTGAAGGGTGAAGTGATTACCAATGATCACAGAGCTAGCTATTGTGATCTAGCTAGCTATTGGCAGAGGCAGGAATGGAATAACATTTCCTGATCTTGCTAGTACATTCTTCTCATGCAACAAATTGCCCAGGACTTACTTTCTTCCTTCCTTTCTTTCTTTCTGAGATTTTATTTCTTTTTCTTTTTTTTTTTTTTAAATTTTAAAAAAGATTTATTTGTTTGCTATATGGAGAGAGAAAGCACAAGCAGGGGGAACAGGAGAGGGAGAAGCAGGCTTCCCACTGAGCAGGGAACCTGATTTGGTACTTGATCTCAGGACACTGGATTCATGACCTGAGCTGAAGGCAGATGCTTAACTGACTGAGCCACCCAGGTGCCCTTGACTAGGACTTTTGAAGGCAAACTTAATATTGGACCAACCCTAAAGGGTTAGTTGTAAATTTTATTTATATCCTAGCACCTTATTTTTAGAGGAGATTAATAACCTAGTTTCTTAAAGATGATAATTATTTCATATATTTAAAAAATATTTTCTACAAATCATTGTGACGTGATTAGATCCAGTATTATAAGTCAGAGGGCTACAAAACAATGATGTGAGTTGCTCAAAACTCAAGAAAATTATTTTATGAGGCTGGCCAATTCTAAAGCCAGTCTCAGTCCACTCTAGGTCAGGTCTCTATAGAGTCCCTTGGCTGTGCTCTATTTACTGAGAGTACTGACAGCAAGACTCCTTGGAGATGACATTTTTCCACGTTCTGTTTAATTAGTTCCCCATAGACAGAATGATAAAATATTTTTCATTAGAGAGAAAACTTGTAAACAAATATGAGAACAGGATTTCTACATGTAAGATCCTCAAAGTGAAGGGCAGGAAAAAACTAAATGAACTGTTTGCAACTTCAGCCTCTCTACCTAATGGTAGGGTTTTTGTTTTTCTGTTTTAATGAAAAGGTCTAAGAGCATTGGTATAAAATGTACTGACAAGAATATATACTATTATAACCTTTGCACTTCTTCCAATAAATTAAATTCCTCTGGTTGTGTGCTTCTAAAAAACCCAATATGCAGTATCTTTGCTGCCAGTTTAAAGCTATCTTTCCTGGTAAGGTTTAGGTAACTGTCCATCACATTTCTTTCTTTTTTCTTCCTTCCTTCCTTTTGTTTCCTTTCTTTTCTTTTCTTTCTTCTTCTTCTTCTTCTTCTTCTTCTTTTTTGGTTGTTGTTTGTCTTTTAAATATTTTGTTTGTTTATTTATTTATTCGAGAGAGGGAGAGCTAGGGGAGGGACAGAGGGAGAGGGAGAGAGAAAATCTCAAGCAGACTCCACGCTCAGCATGGAACCTGATGCAGGGCTTGAATTCACAACCCTCAGATCATGACCTGACAAAAACCAAGAGTCAGATGCTTAATCTGGGCCATTCAAGTGCCCCCATCACATTTCTTTCTCCTCATGAAAGATAAAATATTTCAGTATTCAGGGTTCATAAACTTTAAAAAGTTTGTGATGGTAAATGTATGAGTTCACTTGCCTTTTAAAAATTGAGTTTTGGGTGTCTCACTGGGTTAAAGCCTCTGCCTTAGGCTTGGGTCATGATCCCAGGGTCCTAGGATTGAGCCCCGCATCAGGGTCCCTGCTCAGTGGGGAGCCTGCTTCCTCCTCTGCTTCCTCCTCCTCTCTCTCTCTCTGCCTGCCTCTCTGCCTACTTGTGATCTCTGTCTGTCAAATAAATAAATAAAATCTTCTTGTAAAAAAAATTGAGTTATGAGGGGCATCTTGGCTTAGTTGGTTAAGTGTCTGACTTCAGCTCAGGTCAAGATCTTGGCGTCCTGGGATCAAGTTCCACATCAGGCGTCCCACTCAGCAGAGGGTCTGCTTGTCCCTCTCCTTCTGTCCCTTCCCCTGCTTGTGCTCTCTCTCAAATAGATATATAAAATCTCAAAATAAAGTAAAATAAGATTGAGTTTTGACTATGGGCTATGCTTTTTACATGGTTCATTTTATTTAATCCTCTCAGAAAACTAATGACATAGGTATATATATATATTTTAATTTTATTTTTTTATCTGACAGAGAAAGAGAGAGAAAGAGCAAGCACAAGTAGGCAAAATGGCAGGCAAAGGGAGAGGGAGAAGAAGGCTCCTTGCAAGGAGCCAGATGTGGGGCCTTATCCCAGGACCCTGGGATCATGACCTGAGCCAAAGGCAGGTACTTAACTGACTGAGCCACCCAGGCACCCTGACAGAGGTATATAATCACCTTCTCTAAAAATGAGGAAACCGAGGCCTGGAGTGCTGGCTATCTTATCTACGGCCAAGTAGTAAGTAGCTGAGCAGGTCACTTTGGCACTTAAGTCTTTAAGCATGAAAATTTGCTGCTTCCCTTGGATGTCAAAAAAAAAAAAAATTGTTAACCAGGGAATTTGAGTAGAACTGTTTTCTGAAATGTTTTGTCAAAAAGTATCTAGGTAATTTAATCATTTAAAAAATGACAGTTGATGGGACTTTCTGTGCTGGGGGGTTGAGGGAAGACCCAGATGAATGAAATATGAATTCTACCCTCAAGGCTCTTAAGGTCCAGTAATGAAACATCAGAATTGCCCACATCCAGGAAGTGGTGGATGCCACAGAAAGGGGCAGTGGATCTACCCAACCTAATGGCACAGGGTCAGGTTTGTCTCTTCATTTTTATGAAAAATTGACACAAGGCTTTCCCCTAAAAAAACAGTTTTAGGAAGTGCCTGGATGATTTAGCCAGTTGATTAACTGACTCTTGGTTTTGGTTTAGGTCATGGTCTCAATGTTGTGAGATTGAGCCCCATGTGTGGATGGAACTTTGTATGGGGCATGGAGCCTGCCCACAAAATAGATATTTTGTGACAATACTTATTCATAAGATAGATTTGTGACAATTCATAAGATAAGATTTGTGACAATACTTATTTAAGATTCTCTTGCTCCCTCTTCCTCTCTTTTTGCCTCTCCCCTACCCTTTAGGGAAAAGAACAAAGAAATTTTGCTGTTAGATAATCAAAGAGGAATTATGGGAAAAAATAACATTAACTATTGATTTAAATGACATAAAAATTCCAGAAAATAGAAAATAGGCATCTTAATGCAAATTTGAGTTTATAAAAAAAGAAACTACAAAATACTAAGCTTTTACTTTCTACTGGTATCTCAGAATTTCTTCCATGCACCATGCATTGGTGGACCTACTTACTCATACTTTCTGAACTGAGTTGAGAAGCATCAAATATTACCTGTTTCTTTTACCTCCTTGAGCCCTCTGTCTTTGAAACCCTAATTACCATAAACAGTTTAAACTGAATTAGTTAAAATCATCTATTAACTATCCTGACAAAGTCACTGAAGATTTATTAACAATGATAACAACAAAGACCTAAACACTGAAAAAATAGATATTTTGTGACAATACTTATTCATAAGATAGATTTGTGACAATTCATAAGATAAGATTTGTGACAATACTTATTCATAAGTTTTTGTGTATACTATAGACTTCGCCATAAAGGAACATTATGGAGACATTTCTTACTAAGGTTGGTCTGTTTTAGTCTTCTAGGGAAGTAAGTACTGTATTGTCAGCAGGAAATATGTCCTTTCAATTTCAATTGTCAATTCCAGGAGGAAGGTCATATAACACCAGCACTTAATTTCCTCTTTATCAATTCAATTTATTTGTTTTTTTTTTTTATTTTATTTATTTGTTTGACAGAGAGAGATCACAAGTAGGCAGAGAGAGAGAGGAGAAAGCAGGCTCTCCATTGGGCAGAGAGCCCGATGCGGGGCTCGATTCCAGGACCCTGGGATCATGACCTGAGCCGAAGGCAGAGGCTTTAACCCCCTGAGCCACCCAGGTGCTCCATATCAATTCAATTTAATACAAAATCATCGTACTTACTTTGTGAAGTGTCCCATGTGAGACTTGACTTTATTGAGCACCTACTGTATAAGAGCCTTTACTTCCAAACCTTTTGTCAGTCATTACTAATCCTCACAACAACCATTTTACAAGTGATAAAGCTTAGTTCAATCTGATATAGTAACTTGGCCAAGCTTCCACAGCAGAGTTCATGTGAAATCCTAGGTTTAGCTCATTCCAAAACCTTTGCTTTTTCACTAAGCCAACCTAGGTCCCAAAATAATACCCAATTCTTATTTACAGTAATTTATTCACAATAAATCAAGTATTTGTAAATAATTTAACAACATACGGACTATAATCTATACCATAATTTTTGCCATGGACATAACTTAAGTGTATGATATATTTTGAAGGGTACAGCATAATTTCATGCTTTTGGGATATAATAAAGCTATATATATGCTGTGGTATAATTTTTATGTTGAAATTACATTTAAGATTTCCACATTTTTGTCTTTCTTTTTTGATTGCTGCTTACCAACCCTCTCTAATAATCCAAATGTGTAGATATATTAAAAAAAAAAAAAAGAAGAAAGAAAGAAATTACAAGACCCCCTAGAAACCTGTATGTGATTGCTAGTGGCTCACAGGTGAATTTGAAGAATATCACTTTAAGGAACACAGTTCAGATTTTATGGTCTGATTCCAAGGTCCAAGGTCTTTAAAACCAACCTACAATCAGTGGCAAATTCAATCACAAGACTCTACCTAAATTATCTTTTACTATATAGATCACCTTCATGATCTATGCAAAATCCAATGATCTTTGCAAAAATCCAAACCCTACTCTGAGTAAGCTGTGCATCAATAATTCACTGTAAAGTGATTGTCTTGCTCTTTGGAAGGCTTAAAAGCAGAGGAGCTTGTGTGTTAGGAGAAGAGTCACACCAATGTGGCTAAAAAAAGAAAAATCAGGTACCTTTTTAAAAACATAATAATAGGGGCGCCTGGGTGGCTCAATGGGTTAAGCCGCTGCCTTCGGCTCAGGTTATGATCTCAGGGTCCTGGGATCGAGTCCCACATCAGGCTCTCTGCTCAGCAGGGAGTCTGCTTCCCTCTCTCTCTCTCTCTCTCTACCTGCATCTCTGCCTACTTGTGATCTCTGTCAAATAAATAAATAAAATCTTTAAAAAATAATAATAATATAACATAAAAATATTATAGTAACTTAAAAAGATATAATAAGACTTGATATGGCTATTCAAAAGAGCAACGCAGTTCGATTGAACAAAAGATAGGGTTATAAGAAGGTTTGAGGATAAGGGTGCCTGGGTGGCTCACTTGGTTAAGCGGCTGCCTTCGGCTCGGGTCATGATTCCAGGGTCCTGGGATCGAACCCAGCATCTCTGCTCAGCAGAGAGCCTGCTTCTCTCTCCCTCTCCCTGCCGCTCTGCTTACTTGTTCTCTCTCTCTCTCTGTCAAATAAATAAATAAAATATTAAAAAAAGAAGGTTTGAGGATAAAAAGGTAAAGGACTATAATGTTGGAAAAAACCACTAACTTCATTTATACATTGGTCATTTTAATGCAGAGTACTGTAGTGACCAAAACGCATAGTTATCCAGTGTCATTTCATGGTCTTCTTGAACTGACATTAAGCTGCTCAGAAATACATTGTTTACAGTTACAGTGTGCTTTTCTCTAAGAAATTCTCTGTGAAGCAGCGGAATATTTAACAATCAAAATGACAGTGACAATCATGTACTCTTAAATATTAATACTAATTACAATTTGTAAAGCTTACATTTTGATGCATCCTGCTGGGTACTATGGTAAGAACGAATACAAGCACTATTGACAGATCTCAGTTCATTTACTTACTAGCTGTGTGATGCAGGGAAAGCTGATTAATACCCACATCAGTTTCCACATTTGTGAAACGAAAGTTTTGTAAAGCTGTTATAATGTATATGAAGTTATTTGCAAAGATGAAGAGCAACTAGATCCTCTGAAATGATAATCCAAAACCAAAAAATTACTATGTGAAAACCTTGGAGTAACACTAGGCAATTGCCATTCCTTTAGATTTAGTTATTTTCATAAATGCTCGATGTTTGGCATAATCAAAAGAAGTACTCGTCTGAACTCGAGACCTAGAGATACCTCAAAATAAAAATAAAAGAGTTAGTTCAGGCGAGATTCGCAAGGGCCAGAAACTGTGTTACACATCATCTTATCCTATTGCTTTTTACTTTGATAACATGGGCGCACTAGATAAGTATTTGTTAAAAGAATGAGTGATTGTGTGAGTGGACTTGTTGATTTCTAAAGTTTCTTCCAACAGCAACACACCACTTTTATAAGAAGAGAGGAAAGAGAGTGTACTGTATAAACATAGGTTTGTTGTGTTGTAATAAGGCACATGTATTAAAAATATCAACTACTGGTTTGGCTAGACACTCTGATATTTACTTTGAAATGGGGAGGCTCTATATGTTTTTTTCATAGCTACTTATAACATTCATTTACTACTCACCAAGGAATTTTCTGAGTCAAAGAACATGATCTTGAGGGGATCTTGGTAACATGGTATTTGCTTCATTGCACCAGTGGAATGTCAGATTCCAGCGAGAAAAGATTTTTAATAATTTTTAATAACAGCAGTGGAAAATCAGGAATAATTTTTAGTATTCTTTGCAACTCTTTTATGTTTGTAATTTAGAAGCCTTTGCTGGCCGAATTCTGTGCTTTCATTGCCAAGACTTTTCAGACTACATAAACATTTTCATTTGCTGAAATGTTAATGTCTTGATTTCACATCCACATAATACTTAGCCCATTAGAGTTAATGGCCTCTACCATTCACTTTTACATGGTTACCCAATTCAGAATTATTCTAGTTCTAATTTTACATATGCTCGAACTTACATAGGGTTGAATGTGCTATGTAAGCCCTGCGGCTCATGGTAAGTGTGCAGGAGGCCAATATTTATTTCCACTACTCATCTCTGGTCTAAGTGGATTTGGCAGTGCCATGACAACATTTCAGAGCCTCAGAAAATAGTGTTTTCCTTGCCTAATACATGATTTTTAAAAAAGTATCCTGTCTCCTTCTCACTGACTCAGTCTCTTAAGGTCAATAGCCATCTGTTGACATTGGCCTTCTCTGAGTGGTAGGTTTAGGGGTAGGGGAACATTCAAGTCCTACTTTAGGCATTTCTATATTGATTTTTTTCAGAAGCACCTTTACAGTATTTAATATTTGCATAATTAATATATACCCATGGCCCAAATATTTAAAAAATATGAAAGGTGATAATTTCTCTCCCGTTCCTGTCTCCCATTCACTAGATCTCTTCCCAATCTACTGTTACAGGTTTCTTGGACTGTTGTTTCAGAGTAGTTTAGGCATACACAAACACATACTTATATGTATATATTTTTTTGTTTTTTTGTTTTTTGTTTTTTTCACAGAAAAGGCAGTAGATAGTATATACTGCATTTTGGAGATTTTTACATATCAGTACAGCATATTTTTTTATTTTTTGGAAGATATTTATTTATTTATTTATTGACAGAGAGAGAAATCACAAGTAGGCAGAAATAGGCAGAGAGGCAGGCAGAGAGAGAGAGGAAGAAGCAGGCTCTCTGCTGAGCTGAGAGCTTGATGCTGGGCTCCATCCCAGGACCGTGGGATCATGACCTGAGCCAAAGGCAGAGGCTTTAACCCACTGAGCCACCCAGGCACCCTCATTCTTACTGAGCCACCCAGGCACCCCAGTACAGCATATTTTTATGTACATACATATATTTATGTATTTCTGTCTTTATATGGCTGAATAATATTATAATATATAGAAAGCATTATGATTTACTTAACCAGTTTTCCACTGATGGACACTGGCTTGTTTTCAGTTCTGCTATTACAAGTATTGCTACCATGACTAACTTTGTACCTAGGCCATTTTATGTATCAAATATATTCATTTGATGTATTTGATTACAAGGAATTATTGGGTTAAAGGATATGTACATTTGTAAGATTGATGCATTTTGCTAAATTCCCCTCCATGGAATTGTATCAATTTATAATCCCACAAAAATAATGTAACTTTTAGGTGTTTGAAAATCTGATATGTAAAAAATGATATATCAATAGAGCTTTAATTTGCATTTCTCTTATGAGTGAAGTTGAATATCTCTTCACATATTTATGAATTTTTCTTTGAGGTGTGACTTTGTTATTTATAATAAGAAATATGTGTTTGGTCTCCACAAGTTTCTGGCAGAGCTCCTAAAACTCTTAGAATTTCCTAAGTGATGAGCCACAATAAAGATATGTTAATGAGGTGACTTTTGGATGGCACCTAAGGATGGGGGCTAGTCGCCAAGGGAGCCAATCTTTGATTAGAGGCTTGGAACTTTCAGTCACACCTCTCTAACCTCCTGGGATGGGAGAGGAAGTGGACATTGCATTCAATCACCAATGACCAATGATCTAATTAATCATGCCCATGTAATGAAGACCCCATTAAAAACAAAAACAACAACAAAAAACAGGGGCACCTGGGTGGCTCAATGGGTTAAAGCCTCTGCCTTCAGCTCAGGTCATGATCCCAGGGTCCTGGTATCTAGCTCAGCATTGGGCTCCCTGCTCAGCAGGAAGGCTGCATCACTCTCTCCCACTTTCCCTGCTTGTATCCCCTCTCTTGCTACGTCTCTCTCTGTCAAATAAATAAATATTGTCTTTTTTTTTTTAAAGATTTTATTTATTTATTTGACAGAGAGAGATCACAAGTAGGCAGAGAGGCAGGCAGAGAGAGAGAGGAGGAAGCAGGCTCCCCGCTGAGCAGAGAGCCTGATGCGGGACTCGATCCCAGAACCCTGAGATCATGACCTGAGCCGAAGGCAGCGGCTTAACCCACTGAGCCACCCAGGCGCCCCTCAAATAAATAAATATTGTCTTAAAAAAAAAAAAACCCTCCTTATCTGGTATTTGTAATGTACTTTAATGTATAATGTGTAATATGGGTCCAGTTTTATTCCAGATGGCCATTCAGTTATACCAGTGCTATTTACTGAATGGTCTTTTCCTTGGCAATTAGCAATGTCACCTTTATCTCATACTAATACCTGCATCTCTTTGGGTCTGTATCAGAACATTCTCATCTGTTCCATTCATCTATACGCTCATTTATGGACTAGGCCCACATTGTTTTAATTACTGAGGCTTTATAATGTGTTTTAATATCTAGTAGGGCCAGCCATTCCACCTTCTACCGCACACAGAAGTACATATTTCTTCTCTTTTAAGAACTTCCCTGGCTATTCTCCTCCTCTTCCCAATACAAATTTGAGGATTATTTTGTCAGGTTCAAAGAGAATAAAAGTTGACATTTTTATTGGGACTGTGCTAAAATTCTTTTAAAAGATTCATTTATTTGAGAAAGCGAGAGAGAAAGATTGAATCCTCTCCCTCTGCCCCTCCCCCCACTTGCCTAACACCTAACCGACTGAGCCACCCAAGCACCCCAGATCTATTCTCTGCCTTATCTGTCCTCCCAACCTCCAGTCTCTTGCTGATGTCTCCTCTTGGCTGGCCCTAACAGAAGACAGAGGAGAAGGGAGTCCTTAAGGGTTGGCTTCCCAGACACACAGCAGGTTGGAGAAGAAGGATTGAAGGTAGCCAATGCAGAAGCCAAAACCATGTAACAAAACAGCCTCTCTCATCATTAATTAGGAAAAAAAAAAGATTATTACAGGTGGTAAAAGCAATTTTCTTGAAGCCAGTAGCATCATTTTTGTTTATAAGAAAAGTGTGGGATCTTTGGCATTTTTATGTGGAAAGCTGCTGGTACCCATCTTTTTCTAGGTCTCATGCTAGCAGGCCCATGGCCTGCATTTCCTGTCAGGATTGAGCTTCTGGATGTAGTTCTCCCTACCACACTAGGGAGAACTTATTTTTAAAACCTTGCCAGTCCTTCCTCAGATCTAAAAATAATGTTTTAGTGCGATGGATATCAGATAGGTTAGTTGTCAGCACCGGAACCAGACACTGTATCTTCTGGGAAGGATCCAGCAAAACACACCCTTTTCACTGGCACCTTGGCAGGTTTCCAGGGGTTTTTGGTTCAGGCCTACTTCAGATGCCCCCGCGCATCAGCAGGCCTGGCTTTGAGGACAGAGACTGTACCACGTGTTGCTCTCTCGGGTGGACTGGTTCCCTTCTGCCAGACATTTGGAAAGTGTTCCAGACTCTGCAACCATCCTGGCCTTCTACTGCACCGGCTCCATATCTGGGAGGCCTCATGGGTTGCAGGGTTGCCAGATAAAATATAGGACACTGAGTTAAATTTGAATTTCAGATAAACGAATAATTTTTAGTACATCACAAATATTGCAATGGACATCCTTATACTAAAAAATTCTCTGTTGTTTATGTGCAATTCAAATTCAACCGGGCATCCTGAATTTTTCTTTGCTAAATCTGGCAACACTTACCACAGAACTCTTCCCAAAATAATTCTCCACTGTGCCGCCTGCCTCCTCCCCTGCTTTCAGATCCCTCCACTGGAATTAAGTTCACTAACGTGTTAAGACAACCTAGAAGGAATATTAACTGCACAAGTCACAGTTAAGATTTAATTTTGAGGTATTCACCTCTGACTTCCCATTAAAAGTGATTTGCTTACCCGATCAACAAATGTGTTATCTGGGCACTAACAAGGATATCTCACGAATGGATGAGAACAAGGAAGGATCAGGACAGATTTAGATTCTAGCAGGTGTATTGGGGGGATAGGAATGCATGCAGAGAAGAGAATATTACAGAGAACTAGTATTGTCTGACAATTTTGCCTGACTGGGATCCTTGCATTGTTCCTTCCTTCCCTCCCCCTTTCATCCCTTCCCTATTCAACACATACTCGCCCCCACATTTAGGACATGAACCAGAGGCTAGGTCCCAGCAGAACAGAAAGCAGGCCTGGTGGGGAAGACAACTGCCAAGCAACCAAGGGCTGGGGACAAAATAGACCGGGAAGAGAAGTAAAACCAAGAAATATTTAAAAATTAGGTGCATGACATTTAAGGGGAAAAGTCCATGGTTAGCCAAGAATGACTGCTTATTGCAGGATTCAAAACCTCCGAATGACAAAACTTCTGAAAAAGGAAGCGATGGTAGCACCCTGCTGACCCTTCTCCCTGCCCGAGTACTTCTCCATTTTCCATTTTGTCCTCCCCGCAGCTGCACGGAGCGGACAACAGCAACAGCCCTCTCTTTGCAGGCTCTGCTTATACAGCAGCTCAGCTCTACGAATTGAATAAACCAGACCTCCGCCTAATTTTCAGAGACTGAGTCGATGGAATCAGTTTGGCCAAATGCTGTGGCCCCAGAGGCTCAGGGTCTAGTCATGAGGCAGATTCAACCTTACCTCACATGGCTGCCTCCTTGTGACCTCCGTGTTCGAGCCTAAGACTGACCGCTCGGGGACTAGCCTCGATGAAACCGGGCCATGTAAATTTGTGTTTGCAGTCATCTTCCCACCTGGGGCTTTTGAGCTGTATGGAGCAGTTCTGAAGCCCTTGCTGCAGGGTCCTGCTTGAGTCTGACCTGGCCAGAGAAGCAGGAGAGTTTGAGGCTCCAAATGAGGTAGGGTGGCCAGCTAGTTCTGGTTTATCTTAGACTTCCCCAGGCTGAGCACTGAAAGTCCCACGTGCCAGGAAACCCCTCAGTCCCTGGCAAACTGGGGTGATTGGTCACCCTAAAAATCAAGATGCCAAGGCTCTGGTACCTGATTAGGTCTCCTTAGCTGTTAAATGCTGGGATCGGCCAATACAGCTTCTAAAGTTATTGCCACATCTAACAGCTCACGATTCATCCTCATGCTCCTGACCTTACCCATCAGCCGTCAAACAAAATTCGCTCCATCCAAGTCCTGAGTTTATGTAATCTGATGATAAACTAATCATCGGTTGTTAACAGGAAAGGATGATGGGGTTTGCAGAGGAATTTGAACAATGGCTCTGGGAGGAAGGCATGTGGCTATAGCCAAATGGCCCTAACGGTGGAAGTTCAGCTGGGGTGATGGCCTGTGTAGCTCAGTGTTGTCCTGGAAGGGAGATGTTTATAGACAGGCGTTTTGAGGCAGCCAGCCTGAGAGAGCTGGTTTGATGGGTTGGTTGCAGCTGCACAGCAGGAATGGTAGCCACAGGCAGGGAGGGCATTCCTTCTGAACTGAGCCAACTTTCACAGTGTGACGTGAATAAAGTCAGTAGTTGAAACCAGAGACTGTAGAAGAAAGGAAGTAGTCTACTGATCCCACTATTTATTTATTTTTAAATGCATTTGCCCTGAGCCCCAGTCTGTCATCTGAAATACAGGGGCTCCTGGGTGGTTTAGTCGGTTAAGCATCTGCCTTCAACATAGGTCATGATCCCCGCATCCTGGGGTCGAGCTCTGCATTGGACTCCTGCTCCACGGGGAGACTGCTTTTCCCTTTTCCTCTGCCATTCACCCCACTTGTTCTCTCTCTCTCTCTCTGTCAAATAAATAAAATCTTTTAAAAAAATAAAATAAAAAAATGAAATAGATATGCAGTTATTATTTTGGGGTACTTGAGAATTCAAACTCTGGCATCACCCCCTACTAACTCTATAATATTGGGCAAGTATTAGGTTGAATCATATGAGCTTGTCAATATTAGACCTTTTGACCTGCAAACACAGGAATTCCACAGGGTTAAATCTAATAACTTACTCTCTTTTCCTCAGTCTCCTCATGTATGAAAGGCGGGTAGGCGCCCACGAGAACACATGCAGAGAGGACTAGGTGAGAAGGTGCTCTGGACAGTCCCCGTCACACTTCCCGTTCAGTGGTGTCGCTATACTGTTGCCTCCTGGGCCACTAGCTGCAAAGAAGCACAGAGGGCCCGTGGACTCCATCAGCTGAGCACAGGGAGCCCCAGATTGTCCCTGGATGTGCAGCACTGACAGACCAAGGGGGATGGGGTACCTTAGCTGAATGTAGAACTTCATTCTCCTGCCAGGGTTAGGAAAGAAGAATAAGGTTATACCTCAGATTTTTCAGTTGTTCTGAGAATTGAAGTTTCTTCCTTTTCTCTCAGGACAGAACAACTAATTCTGAAGCAAGGCAAAGGGCTTTTACAATGGGGTCTTGCTCTAGCAAAATTGGGCCCCATCTTTAACCTTACATCTGTGTTTGTAGCAACCACACAATGTGGTCATCTTATTCAATTTGATTGTATACACACATACACATATATCGGGAAGCACGAACAGAACAAATGAGATAACCTCATCATTAGTGGAGTATAAAAAAGTTACATTGGATTTCTCTCAGTAACTAACAGGAAGCAATAAAAGGACAGGAAACAAAACATTTTGCTGCAGTACTGTCATCATATAATTAAATAACATTTATTAACTTAAGCAAATGCACTTGGCTTTTTATGGCTCAAGGAATCTAGGAAATAGTTTCCTTACATATAATGAGGAAGTGCATTGTTAGGTCTCTTAATATGTTTCTTCCCTATAGCACTTCTGTGTTTTGTCTGTGTACTGCACTTTCATTCCCTTGACACTAAAGCGATCTGTTCACCATACTGGGAACACTCTAACTCTTCGGTCAAACGATAGCTGGGGGAGCCTTTGAACTCCAAAGCCAGTACCTCCCCGTTATGCAAATCCCATAGATATGTCATCAGAAATCCAAAAAAGAAAACAGCCTGGAGCCTGGCTTTTTAAAATTCCCTCTCAAGCAGGCCTCTTGCAAATGTGAGAAAGTTCAGCTCTCAACATATATTAGCAATAAGGTGTTTACAACAAAATGCCTGGTTGTGCCTGTTAATGGCTTTGCTCTTTGAATTAATTCCTTCCTGGTGACAAAGGCTGAGCTTTTGAACTTCTGGGTATGGCTAGGCAGGGCGTTTTTGCTTGGCTTGGCTCTCTTAAATGGGTAGAAAAGGCTTGGTTGAACACCTGGTATTTTGTGGCCAGTAATTATACTACGGTTATTACTGTGCATTACCGAGCTTCACTTTTTGACCACAAAGCCGACCGTATTCTTTAAAACAAACATCTTTTGAAAGCTTCATGTGCTCTGAAATGATTTTAATATCCACTTTGCCAATAGGAGTTGGTGCAAAACAGAATTTTTTAACCAATGTTTGCTTTAAGGCAGCATCTCTTCACCTGTCATTTGGTCTGAGTTCTTCAGCTCTCACTAGCAATCAGTGATCTTTCCACTTACACTGCCGTAAGCCTTCCTGTTCCTCTCAGCACTATAGGTGTGCTTACCGTACAATGACCTGTCCCCCCGGGGAACAGATTTACTCTAGGGTGTGTGCTCATAACTGAGGCAGGGGAAGTGATAAACACTGAAACAATCAGAAACAAATCACCTTTTCCACATTTAGAACACTAGGAAATCATTCACAGACAGGCTTTTGAAGCTGTGAGTCTTCTTCTAAGAAGACCAGGTTCCCAATTCTTTCCTTTTCTTTTTTTTTTAAAGAAAGATTTTATTTATTTATTTGTAAGAGAGACACAAGCAGGGGGAGCAGCAGGCAGAGGGAGAAACAGGCTCCCTGTTGAGCAGGGAGCCCAATGTGGGGCTCGATCCCAAGACCCTAGGATCAAGACCTGAACCAAAGGCAGGTGCCTAACCAACTGAGCCACCCAGATGCTCCTTATTTCTTTATTTTAATTAAAAAATGTTTTATTTATTTATTTGATAGAGAGAGAGAGTACGAGCAGGGGGAGACGGAGAAGCAGGCTTCTGCTGAGCTGAGAGCCTGACCTGGGGCCCAATCCCAGGACCCCAGGATCATGACCTGAGCTGAAGGCAGACACTTAACTGACTGAGCCACCCAAATGCTCCTCTTTTCTTTTTCTTTTTTTTCTTTTTTCTTTTTTTTTTTTTTAGATTTACTTATTTGAGAGAGAGAGAGAGAGAGAGCGAGCGCACATGCATGAGCGAGAGGGAGGGGCAGAGTAGACTCCACACTGAGTAGGGAGCCAGACCAACCCAGGCCTCGTTCTCACAACCCTGAGATCATGACCTGAGCTGAAATCTGCTTAACTGGCTGCTTAACTACCGTGTCAGCTGCTTAACTGGCTGCTTAACTACCGTGGTGTCCCCAAGTTCCCAATTTTTAAGTGAAAACCTAATCACCAAGAATGTAGATCAAACCGTCAAGGGTAGAGCCATCCCAGTTGAGGTGGACAAGGGAAAAATGTACATTTTTTTAAAAAAGATTTTATTTATTTATTTGACAGAGAGAAAGAGATCACAAGTAGGCAGAGAGGCAGGCAGAGAGACAGGTGGAAGCAGGCTCCCTGCTGAGCAGAGAGCCCAATGCAGGGCTCAATCCCAGGACCGGGCTTTATCTGCTAGTTGCCTGGACAGATGAACTCCCATCAATCAATGCTTCTTCGCCTCACTTAGTTTTTTTTTTTTTTTTTAATTTTTATTATTTTTTTATTTATTTGAGAGAAAAAGAGAGAAATATTGAGAGAGAGAACATAAGCAGGGAGGAGAGGGAGAAACAGGGTCCCTGTGAGCAGGGAGCCAGATGTAGGGCTCAATCCCAGGACCCTGGGATCACGACCTGAGCCAAAAGCACACACTTAACCAGCTGAGCCACCTGGCACCCTTCCTCGCTATTAGTTTTAGGAAAATGACACAAAGATTTCACCTCACAAGGACCTGATGAGGTTAAATGTGATACACATGTGATAAGAAATTTTTTTTTTCCTTGGTATTCCCCTATCTTCACCTCCATGCCTTGGACAGCAGGCCTTGTCTTATTACCTTAAGGTAAATGTATGATGTGATAGGGTAAAGAGCAAAACAAGAACAAAATTTCTGTGAGTTGTGTTTTGTGTTATAAAAGCCCTCAGAGGGCTGGAGAGGATTTGGAATATAGCAAAGGGTTTAGAAGGAAAAGGTTTGAGGACAGTGGGGCTTTCTTCCCTTCATTGGGGTAGGAGGAGAGACTGATGAAAAGTGAGAGCAAAGGCATGGATGGGTCCTTCCTTCCTGCCCTGCCCTTCTACCTCAGGAAGACCACAAGCCTGGGAAGAAGAAAGGCTGTATGGTGTGGAACTATAGAACTTACCAGCCCCTGGAGTGGCTCCAAAATAGGGAGCAGCTGGACATGAATAGGCCATGACCAGGCAGCAGGCACAGATGTATCAGTATCTGTGGTAAGACTATAAGGAACTGTAGACATCTTAGTTGGTCCCTCCTCAAAACTGACTTGAAGAACAAATGGATCTCCAATACCTTGTACTAACCTGTGTACCCCAGCTGCATCCCAACCCAAACTTAAAGGTAGAGAGATACCCAAATGGTGGAAGTCATTGCCAACACCACCTTCCAATATAGAGTCAGAGCTTAAAAGATAAAGTGGGTTGGGGCACCTGGGTTGCTCAGTGGGTTAAGCCTCTGCCTTTGGCCCAAGTCATGATCCCAGGGTTCTGGGATCGAGCCCCACATGGGGCTCTCTGCTCGGCAGGGAGCCTGCTTCCCCCGCCCTCTCTGCCTGCCTCTCTGCCTACTTGTGAGCTCTATCTGTCAAATAAATAAATAAAATCTTAAAAAAAAAAAGATAAAGTGGGTTGATTATAGTGGAATAAAGACACACTTTGGCACACCTGCATATGTATACTGAGATCTGTGCCTTATCTAGTTTGAGCTTCTGTGGAAGACAATGTGGTATATTGGAGAGCTCTGTCACTTAGTAGTATGTGACTTTGGACAAGTCATGTAACTACTCTGGGCCTCAGGGTCCTCAGTCTAATAACACCCATCCTGACAACTCATAGTGCTGTTGTGAGAAAGGGATGCTACCTGTGGATGTCATTATATATAGCACAAGGCATGGAGCCAGCCTAGATAGTATCAGATGCAAATCATAATTAGAAGAAAAAAACTGATGAAATAACTCCAACTTATAGAAACTTCTGGAAAAGATTAATCAATTTCCTTTTCTCTTCCTGGCACACCGAAGATAACATTTCCCAGTGTTTCCCAGCCTCCCTTGCGCTTAGGATGGGGCCATGTGATTGGGTTCTGCCACTGGGATATGGCAGAAGTAACAAACAGTGCTTGTAGACCTAGCTACAAATCCCCCTCTGTGGTCTTAAGTATATTCCCTTCTCCCTCTTTGGCAACTGCTGAGGCCATAGGTTGAAGCTGATGGCATTTTAAGATGAATTGCCAAGTCACCACTTGGAGGAGTTGCATAAGAGTGCCCCCTTCCTACATTGGCTTATGAGGTAAGTTATAAACTTTTATCATATCAAGTCAATAATACTTTTGGGTTATGTGTTCATGTAGCCTATCTAGCCTGTCCTGATTGGTATGGTACTATAATACGATAACATATTATTATAATATATATATACACATTTCATATTATCTATCTATCAAATCAGTTGTCTCAAGAGTGAAGGAGTGTCTCAGTCAATATCTTTCCTTCCACATTATGACAAACATATAAATTCAGTTTGTGCTATTCTTGAGCAAAGACATCACAAGCGCAGGTTATGATAACATTCAAGTCTTGTCTGGCTTGGTCAGTGGAAGCACGGTCACCTACAACCCTGGCTCTGACAGACCCCAGGCCCTCTACACCATTCTCCCTGCGGCTGCTGCAGTTGAAGTCCCTTGCCTGATCACTGCACAGGCTTAGCTTGAAGGTGGCCTCCTCTCTCCTCATCTCAAACTCTCCGTGGACACTCAGCATTCTAACAGGGAGGACCCAGGAGATGCTCTTGGATCTAGGCAATGAGGAATCCCATTCTGTAGGGAACACAGCTGTTACTAAACATCTCAAAGCAGTAGGTTCTGCATGTTTGCTTATTACTACTCCCATTCCCCAAACAGTTCCAATATGCATGCATTTATAGCTTAACTTCTGCTCAAGCCACCAGAGCAATGGGTATTACTGACTATACTCAGAAACCACAACCTCACTGCTGCCCGGGAGGCTATCCAACCGCAGACAGAACAGTAATGCTTTTCCCCAAAACTGTACTGTCTTTGTCCAGAGCTGGCAAGAGAGCTCAGTTATCTTCAAGGCTCCAGGCTTCAGATTTTCTCTGCCGCATGCCTGGTCATGCCTGGTCACCACCCTCTCTCTGGGTGAGTCTTTATTTTTTTTTTTTTTTTGAAGATTTTATTTATTTATTTGTTTGTCAGAGAGAGAGAGAGAGAGAGAGAGAGCACAAGAGTGTGCACGCATAAGCAGAGAGAGTGGCAAACAGAGAGAGAAGCAGTCTCCTTGCCCAGCAAGGAGCCTAATGCGAGACTCAATCCCAGGACCCTGGGATCATGACCTGAGCTGAAGGCAGACACTTAACTGACTGAGCCACCCAGGCACCCCTGGGTAAGTCTTTATTCTTAATGCCTTTGCACCATTGGGAAGGACCTCTAGGAAGGCCTGGTCATTTTATTCCTTAACAAAAACTACCTTCTTTTGGACCAGTTAACTGCTTTGATCCATGCCAGAGAATCCTGCCTAGGGGGCAGGCAGACTTGAGCCCTTGGTCACACAGGGTGAGTGAGGAACCATAAATACGGTGGGAAATCTGTCTGCACAACTGAATGAAATCTCAAAGCCCTTATCCTGAAGGCCATCGGTGCAACTGTACCATTATCTTTCAATGAACGGTACTGACCTTCAGAAAAAGAAAGTATTAATGTATTTTTGCTAGGTAATATTATTTTTTTTTAAGTAATCTCTATACCCAGTGTGGGATTTGAACTCATGGCCCTGAGATCAAGAGTCGGATGCTCTACTGACTGAGCCAGCCAGGTGCCACTATTATTATTGTTATACTGAGAATTGGTGTTTACTAACCTGCTAGCTCTCTGAAGCCAGTTCTTTTTGAGTTTTTATGGAGGCTTCATTACTTAGGCATGATTGATCAAATCATTGGCCACTGGCCAGTGAGTTAACCTCCTGGCTTTCTCCCCTCCTCAGAGGTCAGGGATGGGGTTGGGCATGGGGAACTGAAAGTTCCAACCCTCCAATCACATGGTACATTCTCCTGCCATCTTAGGGAAGGTCTAAGAGTCATCTCATTAACATAACAAAAGGCGCATCCTGGAGCTGTAGGTCAGGAATTGTGGACAAAGACCAGGTATATATAAGAAATATATTTTAGGCATCCAAATGACCAAATATATATTTCTTATAAATCACAATATCACAGGTGCGGATATACCATCCCACTATATTAGGGGGAGGAGACCTGGAAATATTTAGCTCTTATGACCACCACACCTGCTTTGCCTCTTTCCTCCCCAGCTAGGTTTATAGTCTTCCTCAGGGGACATTGAGCTCTCTCACCTGATCCTAGCACATTTATTGCCAATGGACTTTTTCCCCCCATGCTTCACTCCCAGAATAGCATTGGTAGTAGGTTGAGCAGTGGATGCCAAAGACAGAATCAGCCTCTCCTTCAATTGTAAGCATTCATAAATTTATTAATTAGTGTATTCACTTATTGAATATCAAATGCCAATTGAACCTCTATTGTGCTGGTGATGTATCATGTGATAAGATGTGAACTTCAGGATAAAATATTTAAGTCCAAGAAATAATGAGCTACAATATTAGTCTTTTACTATGCCATCTATAGATCTCATTTCCCTTACTCAGTTATTTTGTGGGCAATTTGATATCTTTTCTCCTGCCCCTTTCAACGTTCGCTAAAGACTGAATTTATAGGCTTAAAGTAAGTAATTTAACTAACGTGCTCAAACTAATAAGCTCATACCTGCTTAGCCAAAAGAGCACTGCCCAGCCATGGCTCTGCCTGCAGGGTTAGGTGCTGGTTTGGAAAAGGGGGCTGGGTTTGGAAAAGGAAATAGGACTCAAAACGGGGAAGTTGTGATGCTCTTACATATTTGCTAATTCCCGGAAATTGATTTTATGCCTTAAGTGTGCCATTAGCCATTCCCAGATGCCAGTAGCTGCTTCAAAAGGTCTAGGTTACAGTAGTTTCCAATCACGTGGGAGCCCTGAAAAATCCCATGTCTAGGCCACATCATGAATCAATTTTGTCAGAATCTCTGGTGGGGGGCAAGACTCACATATTGCTATTTTTAAACATTTCCGGGTGAAGCCCTAGGCCTAAGTCTGTGGTTCTCAAATTTTAACCTGTATCAGAATCACCTGGAAGGCTCAGAGATTGTTGGGTCCCCCCTCAGGAGTTTGTGATTTAACAAGTCTGGGGTGGGCCCCGAGCATCTGCATTTCTAACAAGTTCCCAGACAATGATGCTGCTGGTGTGGAGCCCACATTTCGAGGACCACTGGCCTAGGAGACCCTCAGTATCCTTAACAACTGAGTGGAATAAGGGATGGGACAGTTGTGAGGAGGCCTACTCTAGATTATTACTTCTGGAGGATCTGTTCAGGTTGCTCTCAAGACTCAGATCTGCTTGAGAGTAATCTATAAGACAGAGGTAAAATAAAATGACCTGTGTAGTTGTGAGGTTTAACTGTGATAAGGTACACAAAACCTTAGTACAGAAGTGGCCACAAAGCAAACACTCAACCAATGCTAGCCCATGATGCTACACTATGTTTCCCCAGAAACCCAGTAATTATCTTGAACCTCAGAGAAGGGTCTGAAACCTCCGTATTTCAGTCTATCTTCTTTCCTTGGTCCCTCTCTTTCAAAATAATTATTGAAAAGGCAATAAACACTTATGATTTAAAATATGTAGTTGTACAAAAGGGTGAGAAGTATTTTGCCTCCCCGAGGAGATCTCCAGTCCTCCTATTCTGTTCATCAGAGATAAGCACTAGTTCTGACTTCTTATATATGTCTCTAGAGATATTTGTTGCAGATAAAACCGCAATTGTGGGGGGGCCTGGGTGGCTCAGTGGGTTAAAGCCTCTGCCTTCGGCTCAGATCATGATCTCAGGGTCCTGGGATCGGCCAGCATCGGGCTCTCTGCTCAGCAGGGAGCCTGCTTCCTCCTTCTCTCTCTCTGCCTGCCTCTCAGCCTACTTGTAATCTCTGCCTGTCAAATAAATAAATAAAATCTTTAAAAACAAAACAAAACAAAACAAAAACCGCAATTGTGTGTATATGCATGTGTATCCATCTCTTTTTAAAGAGTATTGATGATAGCATGCTATGTATACCATTTTACTATCTTTTTTCTAATATTCATAATCGGGCAAACTGGTTTTTTTTTCACCTAAGATGATATCTTGGGGATAGTTTCATATTATTGCATATAAACCTGTATTATTCTTTTTTTTTTTTTCCTTTTAAGTAGGCTCCAACACAGGGCTTGAACTCTTGAACCTGACATCAAGACCTGAGCTGATATCAAGAGTCTGTGCTGAGCACGGAGCCTATTTAAAAAAAGAAGAAGAAGAAGAAGAAACCTTGGGACAATGGTGGGTGACCTGGATTATCCCATCTCTACTGTACTAAATTTAATGTGTATCTTGTTTGTGTGAGTTGTTCCAACACAGGTTGTGGTTTTATGTTGTGTGTGATTCTTCATCCACTTTTTCAAGGGTAGCAAGGCCCTGCATCACGATTATGCAAAACTGCTGCTGCTATACATTTTTCCAAAATGCTTGAACTACTATTCTAGAAAAGTTAACTCACATACTGCTCCCTCTCTCTGTTGATGTGCAAGGACCCAGCAAGACAGTCTGAGAACATGAAAAAATCACATAATCTTGGTTTCATTTCCAACTAACAGGTTTGGTTTAGTTACAATAGATCTTGAAAGGCCAGCAAAATGAAAGGATAAGCTGGTGACCAGTGGAAGTCCCAGGGTTGCTTAGAAGTAGGGCCCCTTCCCCCCATCAGCTCTTCTAGCCCCAAGTCACCTCAAATAACAGCAAACCATGTAGATATGATGGGTTTGCCATAAATCAGCTTTAGGACAAGTGCCCTAGCCTTCCACTTCCAACCAGAGTAGCATCTCAAGCCTCAGCATAAGACCAAGACCAGGTACACTGGAGCTTTAATAAAGCACCTAACTTACATACCCAAGTCAATTCCTGATGATTAAAAAACAAACAAACAAACAAACAAAAAAGATGTTCTAACGCTAGAGATATAATTGTGTCTGTATAAACCAATATAATCATCCCAAACTCAGACCTATTTGAGGCCAAAAGCCCCTCTGCCATCCTCTAGTGTTCAAAATTCTACCTGCCCCTCTGTCACACTGACCAGCCCCCATTCTTTCCCTTCTGCCCCTTCTTCACACTGTTCTTCCCTTGGTTTTTTTTTTTTTTAAAGATTTTATTTATTTATTTGACAGACAGAGATCACAAGTAGGCAGAGAGGCAGGCAGAGAGAGAGGAGGAAGCAGGCTCCCTGTTGAGCAGAGAGCCTGATGTGGGGCTCGATCCCAGGACTCTAGGATCATGACCTGAGCTGAAGGCAGAGGCTTTAACCCACTGAGCCACCCAGGCGCCCTTCCCTTGGTTTAACTGTGTCCTCCCAGATGGCTGGAGATGTTGAAGTCCTAACCCTGTGTCCCAGAGTAAAAGGTCCAAACTCCATCGCCTGATATATGCCCTGCCCATAACTCCAACCTATTAATGGAGCTAACTTTTCCACCACTCATTTTCCCTTCATGTGCCCCCATACCAGCTAAACTGAACTACTATTTCTGTTACAAACACTCTGCTTTCTTACCTCCTTTTCTCACCATCTTTGTTCATAGTCTATCTTCTGGGAGTACCCTCCTTTCCCCTATCTCTTCATTGGTGAATACTACTTATTCTTCAGAGCTCAGTTACAATGCCACCTTCACGAAGCTATCAATGAATGCTTTACTCTGCTTTGCCCCCGTAAAAAGTTCTTGCTCCAGTTTCTGAGTTTTCATAGCTCTTTTCTAGACCTCTGGATACCCAACATTTCCTTTTTTAATTAAAATTATTTGTACTAACAATACACATCCTTTGTTAAAATCTTAATGCATTACTTCATTTAATTCTTCTAATGACTCTACGAGGTAACTACTATTATTCCAGGTTATGACTATATTATTAACTACTATTATTGCAGGTTATGAAAACTGAAGCACGAAAAGATTAAATAATTTATTCAAGAATGCATTTAGTGGTGAAGCCAAAGTTCATATGAATAGAGCCCCAGAGCCCATACTTCTCTCACCACTACTACATAAGTCATATGGTGGTTTGCTAGACAAGGAGCTCCTGGATAGCAACCATCCCCGGATGCTCCATCTTTGCATCTCCCAAGTACCTACTGCCATGAATTGCACTTTAAAGAAGCTCAGTGAAAAGAGGCATAGACTTGGTCAGATGTGCCCTTTTCTCTCAACAGTAGGTGGGTAAGTGAATGACCATTATACAGTGTTCTATGCAAATACTACAGTTCCTTTCCTCACTGAGCCCCCCTCCCTGTTTCTTTTTGCCCCTTTTCTGTGTTCAGCCTGTGGAGAAGGCAATGTCCTTGGGAAGGGTAGAAGGGACTGGTTTCCACTCTGAGAAGACCTTAGACGAGTTCTCTTGGGAACTAGAGACTTCCTGAGAAGTTCTCAGGCAGCAACCCTCTCTAGCTGGCAAATGCTCTACAGTTCACAACCTCAGGCAGTTCCAGAGAATGAACCTTTTCAAATGAAATAAACAGAGAGAAATGAGACCTTTTATTATCTCCAGATGGGACTGTGCAGCCTTAGAAACTGTAGAAATAATTCTGTAATGCCTGGATCACACTTCTGTTATCTCCCAAAAGGAAAGAAACTTCCTTTCACTGAGAAGGGGTAAATTATGTTAATTAAAAAGCCAACATGGATTAAATTCTGCAGATTGAATCCCCATTCCCTCTATCCAGATTTTTCTGGTTTTTACTTAACTTTGCATTGCTCTCCTCGCTTTTAAATAAAATATTAGGTTGAGTTGGAATACACACCCAATTGTAAGACTGTTGTTTCTGAGTCATTACTCAAGACTTAGATGTTATTTTTAAAATGAGGAATGAAATCTGGCAGTGAAATGCTCTTTAGGGTATTATTGGAAAAGGATACATGAAAATTGGCAGTGAAATGCTCTTTAGGGTATTATTGGAAAAGGATACATGAAAATCATATCTGTAGTATTTTATTACTGTTAGGGGTGGTCAGTTGGGCAGCCTACACACAGAAGGTGCCCAATAAACATTTACTGAATGAATTCCATACTTCATAACTTTGGGCTATAACAATATAAAATATAGCTTTAAAATGGATGGTGCCACCTATTGGTGAACTTTAAAATGATAACATGTAATAAATTAATGTTTCGCCATCATTTGTTATTTATTCCCACAGAGATTCTAAGAGATATTGAAGAGCTAGAAGGAATAGCTTGCTTGGCCCATGCAGAAAAGAGGCACTAATGTTTTCACTTGGTTTGCTCTCCAGTGGGCACCTATGAAAAGCTCAATATTTTAGAAGATGCCAAAGAAGTAAAGACATGGCCCCTGACTTCAAAGAGCATCTTTTTACTTGGAAAGAGGAGACCTACCTCCTGAGAACAATCAACAAATACAACAAAACCATAAATACCGTGACATTAAAATGCACAGTGTTCACTCCATATATATGCTTATATCTTATATATTATGTAGTAGCCATACTTCTTGGACAGTACAGAAACAAGTATGTTTTGCTTACCACTTACCCCAGGCCTACCACACTCCTGTCCCTGGCACTTAATAAGCAATAATAAACACCACTGAATAATTGAATAATTCTGGTCTCATGGTTAAATACATGTAGGTTATAGAATCTTTTAGTATATGTGCTGCTGAAGAGAACACATAGAATATTTAACATCATACTGGCAAAGAGATCAGAAAATACATGTGAACACTGGAAGTACTATGAGTTGTGTTTTGAAGAATTCCTCAAGGAATTTATAGCCTAATACAGATGAAGCCATCAGTGCAGGCAGCCCTCTTGCAGTCATGGATTTGGGTGTGAACTGAGATTTTGGTAGTTTGCTATGCCAAACCATGCTTTTTCCTCAGCCAGTAACAAGGTTTTTGCTCAATATTGGTAAAGTCCAGAAGCAAAGGAGAGGGCAGATGGTGGGTAGTTGCAAGATTGTAAACACATGTTTTACTCCTGAAATTTTATACTATTACTGGAGTATGCAGGTAGCCTCGTTAGTTTCCTCCAACCTAACTATGTGTTAAGAAAGTATTCCTATAATATTGGACAATATGTATCAGGAGTCTTACAATGATCATATTATTTGATCTAGTACTTTTTCTTCTAAGAAAGTATGCTAAGGAAATAATCAGAAATGTGAACAAATGCATCTGGAACAAGGGAAAAATCTGTACTCAATATGGAAACAGCTAAGTAAGCTTTTTTTAAAAAATGATTTTATTTATTTATTTGGCAGAGAAAGAGAAACAGCTAGAGAGGGAATACAAGCAGGGGGAGTGGGAAAGGGAGCAGGCTTCCCGCCAAGCAGGGAGCCTGATGCGGGGCTCCATCCCAGGACCCTGGGATCATGACCTGAGCCAAAGGCAGATACTTAACAAAGGCAGACGCTTAACGACTGAGCCACCCAGGTGTCCAGCTTTTTTTTTTTCCTTTAAGTTAGGTAAGTTTTGTTACAGATATAAGACAATTCTCATGTGATCTTAAAAAATATGGCACAAAATTGGGGTTCCTGGGGGGCTCCATTGGTTAAATGCATGACTATTGGTTTCAGCTCAGGTCATGATCTCAGGGTCGTGAGACTGAGCCTTCCATTGGGCTCCACATTCAGAGGAACTCCCTTTCCCTCTGCTCTGCCCACCCCTAACTCTCTCTCTTAAATAAATAGATCTTAAAAAAATATGGTACAAAATTACTATATGTTATTCCTGACTAGAAGGATTACAGGTGGTTTTGGTTTATTCTACTGTAAAAAAATCTTTGAAATTTAGTGGGTGAAATTTAGCTCATCCATTCTGGCTATTTTTGCTTTCATTGTCCTTGGCTATTATTTTACAACTTTGCAGAGAAAGAGGTTAACATGTGGAAAATTAACAGTAATGTGAATATTTCCTATTGTAGCTATGCAAATGATTCCATTAATGCAATGGAAATGAATTTTGTCTGGTAGATAATAAAAATCTCCATAATCCAAATCCATCGGAACTGGTTATAACATCTTACTGGTTCCCTCATTAATTAATGAGTTAAATAAAATCTTTGATATGTGCTCATTATATATTTATATGAGTCATGATTTTGCCTTTTATGAAAGCTATTCCTTAACAGTAGATATTTTCTATATTCTAGATTTTTTTTACAGTAAACATGTATTGCTAATTTTTAAATACACTTTTAAGTATAACATGCATGCTATACTTAATTTTAAGTATAACATGTATGCATGTTTTAAGTATGTATTCATGCATACAAAAATTTACAGCTCAGTGAATTTTCACACAATTTGTATAGCTATGTAAGCAATCCTCAGATCAAGGAATAGAACATTCTTATGACCTCAGAAGTTCCTTCACTATTACCTCCCCACCAAATGGGTGAACAAACCTGATTTTTAACATCAGAGATTCGTTTTATCTGACTTTAGCTTTATATAAGATTTATTTATTTATTTGAGAGAGAAGGAGACAGCACACATGTGCATGTGTGAGCAGAGGGAGGGGCAGAGAGAGGAGAGAGAGAATCCTTAAGCAGACTCCCTACTAGACTCAGAGCCTGACTCGCCACTCGATTCCAGGATCCTGAGATCATGACCTGAGCCTAAATCAAGAGTTGGACACTCAACCAAATGAACCACACAGGTACTCCTGACTTTAACTTTATTTTTTTTTTTTTAAAGATTTTATTTTTTTTATTTATTTATTTGAGAGAGAGAGACAGTGAGAGAGAGCATGAGCGAGGAGAAGGTCAGAGAGCGAAGCAGACTCCCCATGGAGCTGGGAGCCTGATGTGGGACTCGATCCCGGGACTCCAGGATCACGCCCTGAGCCGAAGGCAGTCGTCCAACCAACTGAGCCACCCAGGCGTCCCTGACTTTAACTTTATGTAAATGCAATCACATGGTGTGTACTCATTTGTGCCTGACTTCCTCTACTCACTATTTTGTCTGTGAGATATGATCTATGTTGTTATATAAAGTTTTAGTTCTTCATTCTCATTGCTGTGTAGTATTCCATTATGTGACTAGCATACACTTTATTTATTTTTAAAGATTTTATTTTTACTTATTTATTTGAGAGAGACAGATAGTCACAGAGATAGTGAGAGAGAGCACAAGCAGGAAGGAGAGGGAGAAGCAAGCTCCCACCGAGCAGGGAGCCGGACCTGGGTCTCAGTCCCAGGACCTAAGTCATGACCTAAGTCAAAGGCAGAAACTTAACTAACTGAGCCACCCAGGTGCCCCTAGATTACACTTTATCTATTCTACTGCTGATGAGCATTCAGATTGTTTCTGGTTGGGCCAGAATAATGCGCCTGTGCACATTGTTGTACATATTTTTTGGTGAAAATATGATTTCTGATGACTAGCACATGTAAATCTGAAAAAATAAATCAAAACCACATAAAAATCAAAACTACAAATCAAAAATCAAAACTACATTTAAAAAGTCACTTTCGGGGTACCTGGGTGGCTCAGTGGATTAAAGCCTCTGCCTTCGGCTCAGGTCATGATCTCAGGGTCCTGGATTCGAGCCCCGCATCGGGCTCTCTGCTCAGCAGGAACTTGCTTCTCTTCCTCTCTCTCTGCCTGCCTCTCTGCCTACTTGTGATCTCTGTCTGTCAAATAAATAAATTTAAAAATCTTTAAAAAAAAAAGTCATTTCCCTTTTCCCTCTACAGACCGTTCTATCAATATGCAATTCTCTTGATAAACAAATTCTTTTAAAATATAAATGGGGGTGTCTGGGTGTCTCAGTTGGTTAAACATCTGCCTTCAGATGAGGTCATGGTCCCAGGTCCTGGGATCTAGCCCTGTGACAGGCCCCTTGCTCGGTGGGGTGCCTGCATCTCCCTCTGACTGCTGCTCCCTCTGATTGTGCTCTCTCTGTCAAATAAAATCTTAAAAAAAAAAAAATATATATATATATATATATGTATATATACACATGTATATATATATCTCCAGAATTAATTCCCATTCACACCTTATTGTGAATTTCTATAATCTGATGAAATCAATAGCTAGTTGAGAAGCATCCCCTGGTGCTAGAAGGGGTAAGGAAATCTGGGTGAGGAAAAAGGAGTGGGAGATTGAGTGTGATAGGAAGACAGTGAGTGTTGGAACTTGAGGGGTGAGGCTAGGGAGAAGGAGGCAGGAGAGGGGAGATATACTGACATTTCCATTCATTCCAGGTCTTGGCTGTTTCCTTCTGACAAGAATCACTAAAATGATAGTTAATGTGATCTGTCTGATTTAAAATGGTTTACAGTTGACAAAGTGCTTTCATATATCCATTACCTTGTTTGATCTGGCTCTCACAAGAAGTTGGGTGTTTTCACAACTGTTCTTCTTTTAGAAGCTTAAGGCTTAAAGTTGAATATCACAGTTGGATGGGTAGGATTCCAATTCCTCCCTCTGAGGCCAGGCTCCATAAGCTAAACACATTTAGTTCACCCTCTCCAGAACAATTTGGTATCTCCCTATTCAGTTCCCATCTCAGAAAGTAGAGAAAGAAGGAGGAATTAAAGTGCAGGGGGAGCAGAAAATATGCCTTTGACATCTTTCTTATCAAATATTGTAGACCTTAAGGGATAAGCTAGAGGCCTGTCATAGGTGATTAAGGGGCAAAGTGGTACAGACTTGCAGGGTCTATACTTTGGCCTTCTGCAAGTGGGCAGTGACTGGACAAAGATGGTAGGGTAGGGTGAAGTGGGTGAGTGGGTGTGGAAATCCAGGATAGGCCCAACCCAGCAGGCTTGGTAGGGATGGAACATGGGAATAGTAATGAAAATGGCATTGGGGCTGCTGAGCACAGTCTGAGCTGGAAAGAAATGTTAGCGTATCTAAGCTTTGGGTGAAATGGTACAATGGATGGGATGCCCTAAAGAACTTGTAGTGAGTCTGGGAGTGCAGGTGGGTAACTAGGTAAGTAGTTGAGCAGCTAGTCTGAGATCTTGGAAGTGATGAGCAAAGAGGCCCAGGTTGGGGTGTGGTCAGGCATCTCAGTGAATCTTGTTTCAAGAAGGATTTTCAAAACTTTTATCTGGACTTGTAACTGTTTGAGAGTCTTTGAATATGGTTCAGTTGAGCTTACTGTAAAGCACCCCCAGCAGTCCTAACATCAGATGAGGGGGGGGGATGTGGCGCAGGCCTCCTGTGAACAGTCAGGCAGAATGGGATTCACATGAAAACCCCTGACAGCTACTCCCCCTGTGTCTTTTGCTTCAGTGCCCTGAGAAAGGATTAAGGCTGATCCATGCCAACCCTGTCAATGGGCTCATTCTAACTTGGCAAGCAAATTGTTGTTGACAGTTTCTAGGTGTGCATTTCTTAGAGATGGATTCTGTGCAAGAAAAATCAGATTCTTGTTGCCAAGGTATTAATTTAACACATAAACAAGTTGCAAAATGCCAAAGGGGAACATGAAAATGTTTCCCACTGGGCTCATCAAGAACTGCTTGTCTGCTACCTCCCACACTAAAAAGGTCCAACATCTTCGCTGTAGATAGAGTGTTTCACCTTTTCCTTATCAAAGCTTACAGTTATACCTTTGGACCTCAGCACTGTATACACATAAGGAGCTTCTCATTTGATATGCAAAATAAACAGAGAGTATGTTTTCCGTTTTGAATCTATAAACATAAAAGGGTGCAGGATATTAAGTGTTCTGCGTCACATAATAAGGGATTAAAACAGGATCCTTAATTTCTGATTAGTTATCTATATCCAGGTATCTATTCTCCATAGAGAACATAGAGTTTGGGAGTCTCACTTTCTATAGACCCAAACCATTAGCCCCGTAACCTGGTCAGGCTGTTGGTTTAGACGTATTTCATCAGGGCTTGGGCCCCTGAAAGAGCAGGCAGCCCTCAGTGCTTCTTATTCTCTAACTTCTAAAGCATCCAAAGGATTTGGCTATCCCACAGGCCTCTGAGATAAGGGCCGGATTGCCCTTCCAGGATTTCAGAGTTGTTCTTTGGGGACAGCCCAACCCTGATTGCTCAATTTTGCAGGCACAAGAACAGATTAATCATCCGTACATGAGTTCCTCTTCCAGGCTATCTGAGGTTTCTTGGATGATGTTTTAATTTATAAAATAAAGTAGTAGCCTCTTTAATGTTTCTTTTAATGTTTAATGGCCTTTTCTATGTATATTTCAAATTTCCAAAAAATAGTCTTCCTACAGATGAATATAAATATGAGTTTCTTTCTTTTTTTAAAATATGTATTTATGTATTTATTTGAGAGAGAGCGTGTGGTGGGGAGGGGCAGGGAGAGGGAGAGAAGAATCCACAGGCAGACTCCCTGCTGAGTCTGGAGCCACACTCGGGGTGTAGCCATCGCCCTGAGATCATGACCTGAGCCGAAGTCAAGAGTAGGATGCTCAGTCAACTGAGCCACCCAGGTGCCCCTAGAAATTTGAGTTCCTTAAAATTTTATGAAGCTCTTTGTGTAAGGAAAAGACAAACAAATGAGGGGCTAGTTATACATGCTATTAACACAGATGGGTATTGAGTGAGTTTTATAAGGCATAAAATTGGGATGTCATGTACCTTCTAACTTAAAAAGTGTTCCATTTGGGGTGGCAGGAGGAAAGGAGAGAGCTCTTGGAGTTGAGTCATGAAACATGCTGCCTTTGGAGAAGAGGAGCGACTGGGTGTCCACCAGCCTGGTGAAGGCAGAATGAGAGGTACAGGTAGTGTTAAAAAAATTTTTTTAATACAGTCTTCTTATTAAAAAGGAAGACTTTCTCATATTTCAAATAGGAAATATGACAAAAGACAGAGGGGAGAAAACAAAAACTCCTTAATACACCACTAATTACTAATTTCTGCAGTGGCTTTCCATTATTTTGGGAATTAACTTCTAAATTCAGGGAGGAATGATAATTACCCTTGAAAATACCCTAAGTCACTCAGTTTTGGAACAGAATGTTGCTTCCTCAATGAGCAGCTAATGAAGTAGTTGTGTTTATAAGCCTTGTTATTTAAGAAACAAAAATAAAAGTTTCTGTTAACACTAGAATCGCACTCAGCACGGCTAGATACTCAAAGCATGAAAAGCACATGGGACCAGAAATGGTTCAAATTCACATTACCTCCTTCATACTTACTTTGAGTTAAGGTCAAGCTAACTGAAAGGAAGGTAAGGCAGAAATCACCATGGCTTTTAATACGTTCTCACCTGCTCTCCCCTCCTCCTTTCTTTCTCCACTTTCCCTCTTTGTGCTTTCTTTTTTGCCACCTACTCTTACTAAGTTTAAGTGAACCCTAGTGATGATAACACTAAACGATGCTACTCTATTTATAATACATTTGTATCTATCCTTCACTAATTTTTAAGGTTACAAAAATACATACATATTAATGAAAAAATTCAAATAGTACAGAAAGTATGAAATAAAAAGTAAAAAATCTTTTTCCAACCTCTTGTCTCATCTGTTGGCATTCTTTCCACTTTGAGAGAAGGAGCAAGACTCAGTGTTGGGAGCTCCTTTCTGCACTTTTATAAACTATGCTCTTTGTGAATGTTGTGGGGTTTTTTTAATTACAAAATTTTTAAAAATATTTTATTTATTTATTTGAGAGACAGAGCAGGTGGATGGACAGAGGGAAAGAATCTCAAGCAGACTCCCCACTGAGTGGGGAGCCCAATGCAGGGCTTGATTGCACGACCCTGAGATCATGATGTGAGCTGAAATCAAGGGTCAAACACTTAAATGACTGAGCCACCCAGGCGCCTCACGAATGTGTGTATTTTTAAATTATTTTAGTGGGACTTGGAGAGCAAGAGGAGAGGAAATGCATCTGCTCAGTCTACCACCTTGAACCAGAAGCCCTTTAAGAGTTTTTAAAACTATGCTTATATTCACACATTTATTTATTTTACGAAATTGGAACCATTGAGCACATATTGGTTGTTACCAGTGTTTGTCCTTAACAAACTTTAGGAAAAAAAAATTTTTTTTTAGGGTTTAGATAAAGAGCCTTTATTAAAGCCACTACTTAAAAAGGCATGATGAAAGCTATGGGAATACCTGATTGTGGGGAGACTCAGAACTAACAATGAGACATTCCTAAACCCTCATGGAGAGACACCCATTCTGCCAAAGTCTGCAGTACCCAAGCAGGGAGGGATTAAGGACAAATACCATGATTATCTAGCTCTTCCTGACACCTGTTCTCATGGCGGATGCCTCCTGTTGGCCAGACCAACAAAGAAGCCAGCCAGCAAGGGAACCTGAGTGATGGAGCCTGCCCTGGTCAATACCTGGGACTGCAGAGCTCAGAGACTGGATCTAAGACAAATGAAGAATTATCAGCACAGAAATCATTCAAATTATGTTGCAAATGTACAAATTATTTACATATGAGTAGAGGGAAGATACAACCTTCTATTAGTAAAATGTGAAGTAATGTTAAATATTTTGGGTCGATGAAGGCTACCTTTTAATCCTCAGATCATCATTGATCTCTTACAAGTTGTCAACCTTAAGACCTAAGTTGTCAACCTAAGACATTCTGTGTTACTCATGAAAATAATGAGATAATAAGAGTGAGATTAGGATGTCCCAACCAGACTGTCTTTTCTCTTCTAATCTATTAAACTTTAGAAATCTTATCACATTAATAAATATTTACCTATAACTTTACTATTTATTTTTAAATTATTTAATTGACAGAGAGAGACACAGCGAGAGAGAACACAAGCAGGGGGAGTGGGAGAGGGAGAAAGAACCAGACTTCCCTCCGAGCAGGGAGCCTGATGTGGGGCTCGATCCCAGGATGCTGGGATCATGACCTGAGTTGAAGGTAGACACCTGACGACTGAGCCACCCAGGCACCCTCCTATAACATTACTTTAAACATAAATAGTATACCTTCTATGAATGTATTTAACTAAACTCTTATTATTGGATATGTAGGTTGCTTTTACTATTTCGGTATGATAAATATAGCCTAGATAGTTTCACTATAAACATTTTTGCTGTAGACATCTTTCCAGTACTGCAAACATTTTCACTGCATAACTAATTGGCCAGAAGGTAATTATGTCATAAAAGAGAAAATAATGAAAAAATAAAAAGGAGATATTAATAAGGACATAGTGAAACATGGAAAAAATTAATAAGTTATTAATTTCTTCTTACTTTAAGAGAGGTATCAGTTTTCCAAGTGTCAGGATGTATATTTGTAACTGAGCTTTGTATTGGGTTGTGAAAGCCTTCGATGTGGTTGTTTCTTCTTTGCCTATTGTCACAGGCCTCTAATCTACATTCCAAAATTCCATAGGAAATGTGGAAGAAATGGTAACTCTAGGATGCACTTGTTACTGATCTTTGTTACCTTTATAACTTTATATCTTTGTTACCTTTATAACTGATATTTTATCATTTTCTAATATAGTCTAGAATGCTTTATACTCTCTTATTAATTGGCTTATTAATTAATCTTATTATTATTATATTATTATAATTTATATAATATATAAATTATATAATATGATTTATATTATATATTATTATTATAACATAATAATAATATATCTTAA
The DNA here is from genome assembly GCF_020171115.1 of Neogale vison. Lineage (NCBI taxonomy): Eukaryota > Metazoa > Chordata > Mammalia > Carnivora > Mustelidae > Neogale > Neogale vison. The sequence goes on from NC_058093.1 coordinate 73,269,438, forward strand.
TTGGCTTTATACTCTCTTATTTCACACTTCTAGTAAGTTTATCACCATATTTTCTCACATGTTGTTGTACATATTTATCATCTACTGGTTTAAGACCACGATGTCAACTCATTGCTGTATAGGCTATGAGAACTAGCTAGGGTTTAAATAATATAAAAATGGGAACTTTACCAATGGAGAAATGAAACCAAACTGTCAACCAGTTATTTTATTTTTCATGGTGAAATTGCCTTACAGCCAATTATTATGGGGCAAAAATGTGGCAAAGATGTCTATAGCGAAGATGCTTATGGCGAAAGTACTGGACACAGCTGAGATGATCTGCCTAGTAGCTCAATCTTTGCACATATCCTTAATTATTTCTCAATATATAGTGCTGAAATTGAAATTGCTCCCCAAAAGTTATGTGCATTTTTAAAGTCTTTAAGCGCAATGGGTATTTGCTGTTTTTACCTCTTAACTGTGCTATCTAGAAGCTAACAAGGAATATAGCTTCTTTAAGTAGGATGGGACACTACTAAAAACTTTTTTCAAGTCAGGACACCTGGGTGGCTCAGTTGGTTAGGCGTCTGCCTTCAGCTCAGGTCATGATCCCAGGGTCCTTGGGATTGAGTCTTAAGTAAGGATCGCTGCTCAGTGGAGAATCTGCTTTTCCCTCTGCCTCTGCCCACTGTCCCCAACGCAGCCACCTGCCCACGCTCCCCCCTGCTCATGCTTGTGCTTTCTCTCTCTCTCTCAAATAAATAAATAAATAAAGTCTTTTAAAAAAACAAAACTTTTTCATGTCAAGATCTGCCTCATCTTCCAAAGTAGGATTTCCCAGCCCTAGGCTTTGGGGGTGGAAGCATGATCCACCTCCTTCCAAAAGCTGGAGTGAGTCACTATCAGCTTTCTTTTCTCCACCCTCACATCTCAGCCTTCTTCTTCTTCTTCTGCTTCTTTTTTTTTTTTTTTTTTTTAAAGAGATAGAATTCAGCCTAGGGGTTCCATTGGATTGGAATTGGAGAGAAGTATCTGTTCCAGGTCTTTTTGCTTCCAGACTGGAATTCATCTCATCTCTTAAAACGGAGCATTCTTAAGATAAACTCTTATCTAAAGGCTAATTTAAGGTAACTTAACCAATGTAGCAAAGAAATCTCAAAAACAAGTTTTTGAAACTCTTAGCAATAAAAAGGGCTATTTATTTATTTATTTATTTATTTTTAAAGATTTTATTTATTTATTTGAGAGAGAGACAGTGAGAGAGAGCATGAGCAAGGAGAAGGTCAGAGGGAGAAGCAGACTCCCCGTGGAGCTGGGAGCCCGATGCAGGACTCCATCCCGGAACTTTGGGATCATGACCTGAGCCGAAGGCAGTCATCCAACAACTGAGCCACCCAGGCTTCCCTAGAAAGGGCTATTTAAAAAAATAATAATGGCCCTTTCTGGCTCTCAGCCATCTTGGGGGCTGCTCTTGGTTGGGGCTGTCCTATGTGTAAGGCAGGAGGATGATGGCTGCAAAGAAGACGAAAAGTCACTGGAGTTAATCAACTCCAGACTCCAAGTCATTATTGAAAGTAGAAAGTATGTGCTGGGGTATGAGCAGACTCTGAAAATGGTCAGACATGGAAAAGTGAAACTGATCATCCTCACCAGCAACTGCTCAGCCTTGAGGAAATCTGAAGTAGAACACGGTGCCATGTCGACCAACGCTGGTGTCCATCACATCATTATAGTGGCAATAATATTGAACTGGGCACAGCATGTGGGGAACATTACAGAGTATGTACACTGGCTATCATTGATCCAGGTGATTCTGATATCATTAGAAGCATGCCAGAACAGACTGGTGAAAAGCAAACCATGTACAATTTTTCTTAAACAAAACTGGCCAGAGCTTGTGTTTTTTTGTTTTCTGTTTTTTGAAGTGAAATGATCTTGTGATGGATATTATTCTGGTGGTAAGATTAATGTGAATTTTGATGTCTGGATAGATTCCCCATGTAAGTTACATTCCTTCCTATCTGAACTCTAGAAGGCTTTCACAGACCATCTTGGGGTGTGAAGAAAATCCAGCACATGGGCATGTACACATACCTCACCATGCACACTCCTCTTTCTGTTTTCCTTGCTATTGCTACTACCCTATCACTATCACCAAAGTCTAGCAATGCTTTTAAAATATGTAATGTGGTCATTATGTCTGATCAGGACATTTTCTAGGTTAAAAAAGCAAAGGACATACAAAAATGAATTTTCAAAATCTGTAAATTTTACAGGGCACTTCCACATATTTCACTTGGTCTTATAATACTCCTACTAAATAGATATTAAGACCCCCTTTCACAGATAACAAAACTGAGGTGGATAGAGGCTTAAAAATTCTTCAAGACAAAGTTTAAGGTTTTTCCATTTCAGAACGCTCCCCTTCCTGTAGGTTCTGTGCTCAGGGATTTCATCCTACTGAAATTGCTCTTCATCTGAGGAGGAAGCAACAAGATGGACTGCTAATTCTCTGGGATCAGGGATTTTATGTTTCTTCTTACAAAGCCCAGACATTCTGCTTCCCATCAGGATCATGGACATTTGAGCAGGTTCCTGTACCAGACCTACCTGAAGGATGAAGCAAATGATTCTGAGTTTTCTTTCTCTAGGACTAAACTCACAGACACAGAAATACAGGCTAAGATCTTCCAGTAAAATTAATTCCTACTGTGTGGGTCGTCTTACATTCAGCTAATTAGGAATTACCTTTTTTTTAATGTGCATATTCTTAAAAATATTTTATTTATTTATTTAACAGAGATCACAAGTAGGCAGAGAGTCAGGCGGAGGTGGGGGTGGGGGGTGGGGGGGATAGGCAGGCTCCCTGCTGAGCAGAGAGCTGGATGAGGGGCTTGATCCCAGGACCCTGAGATCGTGACCCTAGCCGAAGGCAGAGGCTTAACTCATAGAGCCAGCCAGGTGCCCCAGGAATTACTTTTGAGACAAATAAGCATAATTAGAACTTTGCAAAACACTCTGTAAAATCTTAAATGATTCCTATCAGAGAGCTTTGTTTTGCCTGAAGTGGACAGAAGCACTAACTTGCTTAAATTAATAATTGGGAGTAAAAAAGAAAGAAAATACCAGAAATTTCCCTTTAAAGTGGCCAGGTTTATGAGTTAAGATATCTAAGAAATGGAAAGAATTTAACATGGTTCATAATCAAGAAATGTGGCCAGACTGGGAACCAAGATTGTTTTGGGGTGATATGTTCATATTTTTCCATTAAAAAAACCTCATATTTAGTGGTTGGGTACCAGATTTATTCCTAAAACCTATTGAAACTCAATTGACTTTGAAATGGCACTTGCAATTTCCTGGAGATTCCATCCTCACCCTAATTCCTATGGCAACCTTGAGTGTAGTAGAGAACTGAGAAACTGAGACTTGAGATCCACTGGACCCTGAGGAGGACTGCGGGGGAAGGTGGACTCTCTGGGGTTCAGTAGCTCTCAAATGAGTGTTATGCTACCTCTGGTAGATGACCCAGAAGAAACAGCCATCAAGAACAACAAATGACTGTTCATGGCTAATGACTGAGAAACTAGGGCTTCTTTCTAGTTGAGTTAAATTCCATTTGTGTTTTCTATGGAAGGGACGCTTGTATTTCTTTTGCTCCCTATCTCAGTCAGTTGTCAGAATTAGCGTTGAACATGTAGCTGATGCCTAGAAATACTTGCTTCATGAACAGAATAGGGAGCTTAAGATAATTGGTATGTCTTGGTGTGCTGGGTCTTTGCAAAGATAAATTTGACCACAAGTGGAGATGATAGCACAGGCTTTATCTAAGATCTGAGACGTAGAGCAAGGGTGGGCAAATGAATTATTAATGAGTAGTTACACAAAAGAGTAAAGAGAATCCTTCCATAGCAAAAGCTTTACCACTAAGGAGCTATAAGGGGTTTGGGCACATTACCTAACCTTAAAGCCCTCATCTATAAAATATGGATAAAAATAGGAACTATCATATTGGATTACTATGATGATTAAATAGGACAATGCATATAGAGTAATTAGAGGAGTGCCTGGCAAATAGGAATCAAAGAACCTAGAAGGGCTGCCAGGTGCATCTATGCAGGTGGTTTGATCTCTAGGGCACCCAGAAGCAACAGAAGCCTCTTAGACATAAAAGGTCCACGGGATACCTACAACATAAACCAGGCTTGGACATCACATTGTGAACTAATTTAGGACCAGCTAAGATACCCGTCCCCTTCCAGAAACCATGAACTGAGCCACCCTGGTGCCCCAGAGTGTTAACTATAGTTGTCATACTGTACATTACATTCCTAGTACTTATTATCTTATAACAGTAAATTTCTACTTTTTGACCACTTTCCACCAATTCCCCCTCCCCTCACCCTAGTAACCACAAGTCTGGTCACTTCCCATGAGGTCTTTTTTTTTTTTTTCTTTTTCAAGATTGCACAAATAAGTGAGACTATACAGTGTTTGTTTTTCTTTCTTTGACTTATTTCACTTAGCCTAAAGCCCTCTAGGTCCAACCATTTTGTCGCAAAAGGTAGGATTTCTTGTGTGTGTGTGTGTGTGTGTGTGTTTATGGCTTAATAATATCTCATTGCATTTTTAAACAACAACTTCTTTATCTATTCATCTGTTGATGAACACTTAAGCTGTTTCCATGTCCCCAAACCTTTTAGAATGACCTATACTTGACCATACTTTTATTTTTATTTTCATTTTAAAAATATTTTATTGGGACGCCTGGGTGGCGCAGTTGGTTGGACGACTGCCTTCGGCTCAGGGCGTGATCCTGGAGTCCCGGGATCGAGTCCCACATCAGGCTCCCAGCTCCATGGGGAGTCTGCTTCGCTCTCTGACCTTCTCCTCGCTCATGCTCTCTCTCACACTCTCTCTGCCTCAAATAAATAAATAAAAATCTTTAAAAAAAAAAAAAATTTATTTATTTATTTGACAGACAGAAATCACAAGTAGGCAGAGAGGCAGGCAGAGAGAAAGGAGGAAGCAAGCTCAGCGCTGAGCAGAGAGCCCGACTCAGGGCTCGATCCCAGGACCCTGTGATCATGACCTGAGCCGAAGGCAGAGGCTTTAACCCACTGAGCCACCCAGGTGCCCCTTGACCATACTTTAAAAAAAAAAATTTATTTATTTAACAGAGAGCACATGAGCAGGGGAAGGGGCACAGGGAAAGGGAGAAGCAGACTTCCCACTGAGCAGGGAGACTGACACAGGGCTTGATTCCAGGACTCCTGGATCATGACCTGAGCTGAAGGCAGATGCTTAACCAACTGAGCCACCAGGCACCCCCTGACTACACTTTCTTAGATTGGGCAATAAAACTACACTGCTTTAAAATTATACTAACAAGCCTGCTTCCTCCTCTCTCTCTCTGCCTGCCTCTCTGCCTACATGTGATCTCTCTCTGTCAAATAAATAAAAAAAAAAAAAAAAAAAAAGGAGCGTCTGGGTGGCTCAGTGGGTTAAGCCGCTGCCTTCGGCTCTGGTCATGATCCCAGAGTGCTGGGATCGAGTCCCGCGTCGGGCTCTCTGCTCAGTGGGGAGCCTGCTTCCTCCTCTCTCTCTCTGCCTGCCTCTCTGCCTACATGTGATCTCTCTCTGTCAAATAAATAAAAAAAATAAAAAAATAAAATTATACTAACATTCACATTTACTCACCAAGTTCAACCCGGTCTTTTCATTTATTTGGAAGCAGATCAATTCTTACTGCAATTTCTGAAAAAGAACACAGTGCTCTTGTAACAGTGATGACATTCCAAGAGGTGGGGTAAGAAAGGAGACATACAAAGCAATTGCCTGAGGTGGAGTGCTGACATTTGGGAAGGATGGAATGTGGAAAATCACTATCACAGATATTTGAAAAGAGGTTCAGAAAAATTCGCCATTTGGAGCTACCTGTTTTATAGTGTAAAAATTCGGGCAGCCTAACTGTCAGACATGGTCTCTAGGAACTCAGCATTCATTTTCACCACCTCCCATAGATACCCCATTTTCATTTTGCAGTATTATAGGAGCTAGAAATCTCAAAACTTATATCTTTCTTTCCATCATACACAAATATCAATACCAGATGAATTGTAAATCTAAATGTAAACAGTAGAAGTTTTCACACAAAAAAATTGGAAAATACTTTGTGACCTCAGAGTCAGCAAAGATTTCTTAAATGAGACACACACAAAATAACCGAGCCATAAAGCAAAGCCTCTGATAAGCTGAACTACACCAAAATTATAAATGTCTTCGGGACACCTGGGTGGCTCAGTCGTTAAGTGTCTGCCTTCAGCTTGGGTCATGGTCCCAGGGTCCTGGGATTGAGCCCCACATTAAGCCCTGCATCGGGCTCCCTGCTCAGCGGGTAGCCTGATTCTCCCTTTCTTCCCCCCCGCCCCGCCCCACCCCGCTTGTGTTCCCTCTCTCACTGTCTCTCTCTCTCTCTGTCTGTCAAATAAATAAATAAATAAATAAAATCTTTTTTTAAATTATCAATGTCTTCATCAAAGACCCTATGAAAGGAAAGGACAAATAAGACACAGAATGGCAAAAGGTATTCCCAATACATCTACTCAATAAAGGACTCATAGAATAAAGAACTACAAAGAAAAAAAAGTCAGACAAGCTGATAAGAAATTGGGTGAAAAATAGGCAGTTCATAGAAGAGGATATCTCACTGGCCAATATACATATGAAAAGGTGCTCCACTTGTTAGACATCAGGAAAATAAAAACTAAAACCATAATACAATTTCAACACATCATATTAGCCTTTCAACAGAATAGCTAAAATGTAAAATTGGAAAATACAAGGTTCTGGTGAGTATGTGGCATGGCACATCCCTCACTTTGGAACACTGGTAGTATCTACTCAAGCTAGACACATGCATTCCCTATAACCCAGAAATTTGCACATTTATATATCTAACTGAAGGGTGTGCATTTGTTCACCAATGCTCCTGATAGCACTGTTTGTAATCACTCCCAAATAGAAACAACCCAAGTGTCCATGTGCAGTAAAATGTACAAATCACGTTATCGTTATCCTAAGGAATACTATACAGCAATGAAAATGAAGATGCTCTTGCTATGCACAACATAGATGAATCTTACAAATACAATATTGAGTGAGAAGAGCTGGTCACAAAAGAGGACATACTACCTCATTCTACTTTGTGGAATTGCTCTATGGTGTTAGAGGCCAAGACGGTAGGTAGCTTCTGGGAGGATAATGCCTAGAAAAAAGCATGAGGGGGGCTCTCTGGTGTACAAGTAATTTCTGTTTTCCAGTCTGGGTTAGGGTTACATAGGAACACTCACTTTATAAAAATTCATTAAGCTATACCTGATTGTGATTTGTGCATTTTTCTGTATATATGTTATACTTCAGTGAAAATTGACTTTAAAATATCCGAACAACTATAATTCCTAGACTTTCCTGCTAATAGGATTCAGTATACAATTTGGATTTTGCCAGTCATGTACAATGATGTGAGACTGGAATGTAAAAGCAAGATGGAAGCTATTTTCCCCTGCCTGTTAGTTTTCTCTCTTACTTTTTGATATGCCTGCTACATTAGATGTTATTTTCAACAGCCAGACTTTCTGTGCCTCTGCATTGCCACCAATTCCATTGGTGAGATGTGGCTGGGATGCTAGCTATGGTCTCCATAGGTTCCTGATCTCTAGGTTTTTGCTGTGTGGTATGACTTGGAAGCCTAAGGGCCGCCCTCTAACCTCTGCTCTTCCAGCCCACCTAATTGTTTTGGAAACATCTAATTCCTTGTATTCAACACCAAGAGTGGTGTCTGCACTAAACTCCTGTTGATACATCAACTTATAACACAACTGATAGGCAATGTGGTAAGGTCCATGTTGGTTTTAAATATCTTTGAAAAAGGAAGTTACCATTGGCAATCCTACCACCTAGGATCAGCATTATCATAAGATCTGCTTTAGAGCTAACCTAAATCTACTCTGATGTGCTGTAAAGCCATTTACTTCAGAGGATATACTGCTTTCTGCTGCCATTCAAAGATGATTCTTAAGGCATTCTTTGTCTTCTCTTCACAGCTAAATAGTGCCAGTTCTTTGAACTTTTCTTTACATGTTCTGCAATGCTACCCAGTTGTGGCTATTTGAAAACAGTATTTATATAAGGACTGCCTATTCTGGTACGATTAGTTGTCCCTTTCTTTTTCTTTCTTTCTTTTTTTAAAAATTGAAGTATAATTTACATACATTATATTAGTTTTAGGCATACAATGTAATGATTTGATATTTGTCTATATTGTGAAATGGTCACCACAATAACTCTAGTTAACATCTGTCACCATACATAGTTACAGAACTTTTTTTCTTGTAATGAGAACGTCCAAGATTCACTCTCTTTGCAAACTTCAAATAAGAAAAACAATTTTTAAAATAAATATTTTATTTATTTATTTTTAGAGAGAGAGAGAGCATGAGTTGGGGGGAGGAGCACAGGGGGAGGGACACGGAGTGGGAAAAAATCTCAAGCAGACTCTGCACTGAGCACGGAATCTGACATGGGGCTGGATTTCACAACCTGAGATCATGACCTGAGCTAAAACCACCAACTGGATGGTTAACTCACTGAGCTACCCAGGGGCCCCAAATATGCAACACAATATTAACTGTAGATAATGCTGTATATTGTATCTCCATGACTTTTTTTTATAACTGGAAATCTGTACTTTTGATTCCCTTTACCCATTTCACCTCCCACATCTCCCATCTCTGGCAATTACCAATCTGTTTTCTGTATCTATAATTTTTTTAAAAATTCCATATGTAAGTGATATCATATAGTATTTGTCTTTCTTTGTATGAATTATTTCACTTAGCATAACACCCTCAAGGTCCATACATGTCAAATATCATATATATATATATATATATATATCACATTTTCTTTGTCCCATCATATGTAGATGGACACTTAGTTTGTGTTCATATATTGGCTATTGTAAATGATGCTGCAATGAACATAGGGATGCACATATTTTTTGAATTAGTGTTTTTTACTTTCTTTGGATGAATACTCAAAAGCAGAATTGCTGGATATGGCATTTCCATGTGTAATTCTTTAAGGAACCTCCATACTATTTTCCATAATGGCAGCACCAATTTACATTCCCATGTAAACGGTGCACATCCTTGTCAAAGCTATTATTTTTTGTCCTTTTGATAATACCATTCTAACAGGTATAAGGTGATGTCTCATTGTGATTTTGATTTGCATTTCCATGATGAATAGTGATGTTGAACATCTTTTCATGTTCCTTTGGCTATCTGTATGTCTTCTTTGAAAAATATGTCAGATCTTCTGTCCAGTTTTTAATCAGCTTGTTTTTTGTGGTTTTTGTTTGTTTATTTTTTGTTTTTTGCTATTGAGTTGTAGTAGTTCTTTATATATTTTGGATATTAACCCCTTATCAGATAGGTGATTTGCAAGTATTTTCTCCCTTTCATTGGGTTCCCTTTTTATTTTGTTGATTGTTTCCTTTTCTAGGTAGAAGCTTTTTAGTTTGATATAGTTCCATTTGTTTATTTTTGTTGACATTGACATTGGTCATCACCAAGACCAATGTCAAGAAGCTTAGTGCCTATGTTTTCTTATAGGAGTTTCACGGGCTCAGATCTTACATTGCATTTTTCCATATATAGCTGTAGTTCTGGTATGTCCATGGGAGACGATAAGCTCAGGATCTTCCTATGTCATCACCCTGAACTGGAACTAGCTGTCCTTTTCTTTTGGTTATACTCCTAGGTACACTCTTGTTTATTTGACCAAAATCTTACACTGCTGACTCAAGTTTATGTTATGGTCCAATAGATTTGTAGAAGGTTGAAAAATAAAACTTGCCAACCATAAGCAACAGTTTTGTCTGGATTCCCAGTTCAGAGCAATATCTAATATAACAGCTTATAAACAATAAGAATAAGAATCAGAGGTCAAAAGAAAAATTAATAGGCAAAGAGAGATTACTGAATTGTAGATTCACACATTTAGAAGAGACTTTAAATCTTTTTTTTTTAAGATTTTATTTATTTATTTGACAGAGAGAGACCACAAGTAGGCAGAGAGAGAGAGGAGGAAGCAGGCTCCCCACTGAGCAGAGAGCCCCACGCAGGACTCGACCCCAGGACCCCGAGATCATGACCTGAGCCGAAGGCAGAGGCTTAACCCACTGAGCCACCCAGGCGCCCTAGAAGAGACTTTAGAAATAGTCTTTATATACCAGGATATTGAAGCTCAGATATATATCCAGGCTTTGAGTCATTGCTTACTCTGAACAGTCTTGCAGCTCAGAGTGTGGCCTTCAGACCAGTAGCATCAGCACCATCTGGGAGCTTGATAGAAATGCAGAATCTCCAGCATCAAGCCCCACCAAATCAGAATTTGCATTTTAACAAGACCCCCATGTGATTTGTATGCATGTTAATATTTGAGAAGATATAAGCAAAAGCACCATAGGTTTTTGTCCTACTATTTAAAATCTTGCATAAATCATATTACAGAGAAAACCTGATCTCTTTTGGGCAAGACCTGTACTATTACAGGTCCTGGTCTAATACATTATTTGAATAGCTGGATTAAATAAAAAGAAAAACTCTAATGATCTCTGAGAAAAGAGGGCATCTATTTGAGCTATGCTTGTTTTTAATGTACCCATTCACATTTTAATTCACTAGAAAAATTAATAGCCTATTTGGTGGTAGCAAGTCCTGCAAAAATAAGTGCAATAAAATGGAAGTATTTAAATGGGTATTTAAACTATGCAGTCATCAGTGATTTAGTTTTCAATTACACAAAGGTAATTACACTAGAATCCACCTCATTCGCCCTTCCGTGAGAAAATGCTGGAGTGTTGTAATAAGCTGATGCTTTCAGGCAATGACTGATCTCCTCTCCTTGTTGGCCAGGACCTGAATTCATTTACTTTAAACAGTTTAGGGTGTATGCTAGGAATATAAATGATGGAAACACCCTTTGTGACCCTTCTTACAAAGGAAGTCACATCATTATAAGGGGGCATGTAAGGCTACAGGCCTAGCCTCTCAGACTGGGAAGGGCTCACACAGCATGCAGATTTGGCTCAGGAGAGAAAGGCGGGACCATGGTAAAGGAGAAATCCACCACTAGGCTCTTGCTCTAACAGTGTTAAAGTTCCGTGTGTGGAGGAGGGTTTCTGGGATGCTGGCAATGTTTCGTTTCTTAATCTGGTGCTGGTTACATGGGTGTGTTCAGTTTATGAAAACTCACTGAGCTGTTCACTTACAATAAAAAATTCTTTTCCATGTGTATGTTATACTGCAATAAAAAAAATTTTAAAGTGTAGAAAGTTAGAGTTGCATAAGACCAGCTTTTTGTCCTCTCTCCCTCCTATTCAGATGCAGGGAGTCTGTGTCCCCTGCTTTGAGAAACATGGTGCAGAGTAATCAACGAGGTTATAATCAGGGAAAACTGATGAGCAAGTTTCATTAACCCATCATATTCAAAGAAGTGGACAAGTAAATCCAAACAGACAATAATGCAAATTGCAAGGTGCACTACGTTCTAGGTGCTATGTAAGTACATTCTCCTGATCCTCACTCTTGAGAGGACAATATTATCTCCACTTGCAAATGAGGCAAATGGCATCCATACAGCAGGCTGGACCAAAAGTCCATGGTAGATTGGTCAGAACCAAAGTCTATCTTATTTTCACTATTGCCACTTCCAGGCAGTTTGAAGGAGCAAGTAAGTCAGAAGGACAGTCTGAGGGAGGTGAGAGTGGACAGAGAAGGAACATAGGACTCTTTGCCAAGATTAAGGACAGATTGCGTAGGCACCCGTGAATATTTTAGAATCCTCTGGCAGCTTCTCAGAGGCAATGTTCCAAGGCCAAACCCATGGGACCGCCAAGCACCTGGAGAGTCCTGGACCATAGCTTGAACTTGGTTGAACATCAATTTCACCTTGGGAAGGTTTGAAATATACAGATTCACCAGCTCCACTCTAAAGTTCTGTATCCAGTACCTTTGAGGTGAGGCCTGAAAACTCTTTAAAAACCATCCCAGGAAATTCTGATGGCCAGCTGGGCTTGGGAACCACTACTGCAGTTATGCTGACCACAAGAAAGAGTCAGACTTGGACTGACCTTGGCAGTAGTTCATCACAAGCCAACCAGGGGAAAGCAAAGGGTGCATAGGGGCACCCTCAAACTGTGAAACTATAGCCAGATGTTAGGCCAAGAAACAAAGCAGAAAAAAAGGAAACTTGCTATCATGAGATGGAAACTCATGACTAGCTTATGTCTGCAAATAAAAAGCCTGTTCTTGTTGTGTCCTAGGCATTTACAGTCACCTAGAGTTTCTCCTTTAGTTTGTTCACAAAGAGGGCATCAAAAGGGTTAAAAAAATTTTAAATTTTACCTTTTTAAAATATTGAGATATAACTGACTTATAGCATTTAAAAGCTTTTTTAAAAGATTATATTAGGATTTTTAAAAGTATTATAAAAAGAGAGACAAAGTACAAACTTCCAGTTATAAAATAGAGAAGTCATGGGCATATAATGTACAGCAGGGAGATTATAGTTAAAGCTGTAAAAAATGTAAACAGTAAGTAAATTTAATATCTCAGATCTCAATATGAAATCCTTGGTCTAGGCTTTTTTTTTTTGTTTGTTTGTTTTTTTTCCAATTTATTTATTTTCAGAAAAACAGTATTCATTATTTTTTCACCACACCCAGTGCTCCATGCAAGCTGTGCCCTCCATAATACCCACCACCTGGTACCCCAACCTCCCACCCCCCCCCGCCACTGCAAACCCCTCAGATTGTTTTTCAGAGTCCATAGTCTCTCATGGTTCATCTCCCCTTCCAATTTACCCAAAAGCACATACCCTCCCCAATGTCCATAACCCTACCCCCCTTCTTCCAACCCCCCTCGCCCGGTCTAGGCTGTTTTTAATGAGAAGTTTGAGAATTTTGAACAGAGTTAAAATGGGCTCTACAAAATTTAAGGAGATGGTATTGCAAAGGTAACAAGATCCAAGGGCACCCTCTTCTACCCCATCAACTTGAACTGGTTTATTCTAGATTTAAACTATGACTTTGAACAACCTAGATTTCTATTTGACCCCAGTGTTCAGTGGTAAAAGTACAGAGGTGATTATGTACGGTCAATAACTTCCCTATCTCATCTGTCAACTAGAATAAATAGCTAAAACTGATAAGTTGATAAAGTACTTTTTTTATTGGAGAGTTAATAACTTACTCTGAAGTAGACTTTAATTGCTAGACCTTGCTAACAACTGACATATGAATTAATTGCCAAGTTTAATCCCTCTGCAAGTTTAAAAGAGAACTTCACAGCACTCAAACCTAAGGGAAATATTTATGATATAAATGATAAAATACAATTCAATCCATTATTCATCAGTATAAATGGGAACAAAATACAGGGAACAATAAAATAAGCCTAGAATTGGAGCTAATTAGGTTTAAGAAAACCATTTTAACCCAAACATGTTTTCATCCTAAACCCTTGTCTCATTTGAGGAAACAACCCTAGTTCTTTGTGTATGAGATTAGAGGCCCATGTTTAATTTTTTCCAACATGTAAAAGTGGTGTAAAGGGATCTTTGAGCCAAGAAGTATATTCTGGCTTCAAACACCAGAGAGCTGATCAATGTCCATGAATTTTGTAAAAAGTTAACATTACTCTTCAGGATAAAATAAAGGGTGGGGGAGGGTTACAAAAAGGACAAATTAGAACACAAACCCAAAGATTAAAGAGATCCTTGGTGTGTCCTCAGTTTCCCAGTTTATTCAGATTTTTGTTTTCGGTTTCGGTAAAACACTTCTAAAGTGAATGAATGTTTAGTTGCAAGTATAATTTTCTAAATAGCTATAGAAGAACAAAAAAAATTATTAAAGTAGGTTTTTCTTAAAGAGATTTTATTTTTTAAATTGTTTTGCTTTTTTTTTTTTTTTTTAAAGATTTTTATTTATTTGACAGATCACAAGTAGGCAGAGAGGCAGGCAGAGAGAGAGAGGAGGAAGCAGGCTCCCCATTGAGCAGAGAGCCAATGCAGGGCTTGATTCCAGGATCCTGGGATCATGACCTGAGCTGAAGGCAGAGGCTGTAACCCACTGAGCCACCCAGGAGCCCCAAAGAGATTTTATTTTTAAGTAATCTCTATATCCGATATGGGGCCAAAATCACAACCCCGAGATCAAGAGTTGTACACTCCACTGACTGAGCCAACCAGGTGCCCCAAAAGTAGTTTCTAGTCTGAACTTGTTGATTTAAAAGAGTCATAGTGGGGTGCCTGGCTGGCTCAGTCAGTTAAGCAATTGATTTAGGCTCAGGTCATGATCCCGGGGTCATGAGACTGAGCCCTGTGTCAGGCTCTGTGCCAGGCATGGAAATTCTCCCTCTCTGCTAAAGATTTTCCCTCTCATTCTCTCTCTCTAGCCTTCCGCACTTTCTAAAAAAATTAATAATGATAATAAATGTTTTAAATTTAATAATAAATTTATTATTTTTTGTTATTGTTATTTTTATTGTTATTATTATTTTTAAAAATTTAATAATAAAATTTTTTAAAAGGCTCATAGTAACCTGAGATAGGACATATTGTATTACCTCTTTAGAAGGGAAATTATTGGTGTGCCTGGGTAACTCAGTTGGGAAAGCTTCTGCTTTTGGCTCGGGTCATGATCTCAGTCGGGGTCCTGGGATCAAGCACTGCTTTGGGCTCCCGGCTCAGTGGGGCGTCTGCTTCTTCTTCTCCCTCTGCCCCCTTTCCCCCACTGCTCATACACACACACACACACTCTCTCTCTCTCACACACTCTCAAATAAATTTTAAAAATCTTAAAAAAAAAAAAAAAAAAAAAAGAGGGCGCCTGGGTAGCTCAGTGGGTTAAGCTGCTGCCTTCGGCTCAGGTTGTGATCCCAGCATGCAGGGATCGAGTCCCGCATCAGGCTCTCTGCTTCGGAAGGGAGACTGCTTCCCCCTTCCTCTCTCTGCCTGCCTCTCTACCTACTTGTGCTCTCTGTCTGTCAAATAAAAAAAAAAAAATTTAAATCTAAAAAAAAAAAAAAAAGAAATTATAGATATCAGAAAAGTGGTATTTTAAAAACTCATATATCTTCGCATTTATGATCAACTGATTTTTGACAAGGGTTTCAAGATAATCCAATGAGAAAAGAATAGTATTTTCAACATATAGTTAGGGATAACTGAATATTACATGCAAAAAAGATAAAGTTGGAACTTTACTTCACAACAAATATAAAAATTAACACAGGGGCGCCTGGGTGGCTCAGTTGGTTAAGCGTTTGCCCTCAGCTCAGGTCATGATCCCAGGGTCCCAGGATTGAGCCCCACATCAAGCCTTTCATCTGCTCTTCTGGGAGCCTGCTTCTCCTTCTTCCTCTGCCCCTCCCCTTGGTTGTGATCTCTCTCTCTCTCATGAATAAATAAAATCTTAAAAAAATTTAACACAAAATGGAGCAAAGACCTAAATGTAAGATCTGAAACTATAACTTTAGAAGAAAACATAGGCATAAATCTTTGCAACTTTAGTCAATGGTTGGTTATATATAGCACCAAAAACACAAGCAACAAAAGAAAACATAGACAAATTTGACTTCAGCAAAATTAAAAATTTCTGTGCTTCAAAGGACACCAGCAAGAAATGTACAGAATGGAAGAAAATATTTGCAAATCATATATCTGACATGAGAGCCGCATCTTAAATACACTAAGAATTTTTATAGCTCAATAATGAGAAGACAGCCCAAATTTAAAATGGGCAAAAGATCTGAACAGACATTTCTCCAAAGAAGATATACAAATGGTCAATAAGCTCATGAAAAGATGCACAATTTCATTAATTTTCAGGAAAATGGCAATAAAAATCACAGTGAGATACTACTTCATAGCCACTAAGATGGTTAGCATAAAAAAGACAGATAATAACAAGTGTTGATGAGGAAGTACAGAAATTGGAATCTTCATGCATTGCTAGTGGGAATGTAAAATAAAGCAGCCTTTTAGGAAAACAGTCTGGCAGTTTCTCAAAAGGCCAAACACTGAGTTGCCATATGATCCAGCAATTCCTCTTTTAGGTATATAACCCAACATAAATGAAAACATGTCCAAAACTCATATACATATGTTCACAGCAGCATTATTCCTGACATCTAAAAGGTAGAAACAGGGGTGCCTGGATGGCTCAGTGGGTTAAAGCCTTGGCTTTTGGCTCAGGTCATGATCTCAGGGTCCTGGGATTGAGCCCCGCATTGGGCTCTCTGTTCAGCAGGGAGTCTGCTTCCCTGCTCTCTCTCTGCCTGCCTCTCTGCCTACTTGTGATCTCTCTCTCTGTCAAATGAATAAATAAAATCTTTAAAAAAATAAAAAATAAACAGTAGAAACAACTCAAATTCCACCAATTGATAAATGGATAAATAAAATGTGTTATATCCACACAATGGAATATTGTTTGGCAATAAAAAGAAAGTACTGATCTCACAGATAAACCTTGAAAACATTAAGCTAAGTGAAAGAAGCCAGTCATAAAGAACCACATATTATACAATTCCATTTATATGTAAGGTCCAGAATTGGCAAACCTATACAGACAGAAAATAGATTAGTGATTGCCTAGGGCTAGGGCAGAATGACTAGGAATGACTCCTAATGGGTACAAGGTTTCTTTTAGGTGTAATGAAGATGTCCTAAAATTGTGACAATAACTGCATATACGTGTAAATATACTAAAGATCTTTACAGATTCTTTTAGAAAATTTACCTTAAATATAGACATTAGTAAAACAGGCAAGGATACTCTATCAAATGAGATCAAAGGATATCAAAAATTGGGGGAAAAGCTTAGGGTGCCAAAACATTCTAGAAATCCAAAACAGGATTTTTACTTTTTACTGTCTGGGATACATTTTGGACCTATTATGTCAAATAAACCTAGAATAGTAATTTTGAAGAGTTATTCTTCACAACAGGTAAAAAATACATTGCAGGATCCAGGACTGCCCCCCTAAAATTCATGAAACTGAGGGTAAAGGTACAAATGGATGTCTATATTCCATACATACATGTAAAATTTATAAATAAAATATGTTCTATTTTCCTAACTTGATAACTTTGTCTTCCTAATGACCTGAAGTCCAAGTCTGAATGTGTAATTCTTAGACACTTTGCTGTTCTGCACCAGGACATGGAGGTACGGGGAGAGCTGAAGCTATCCCCCTTCTTTTCCCATTCCCAGCTCTGACTGGGAAAGACATGTCTGAGATGTGTGGATGCCCCAGCCCACATACCACACTCTGTGCATACCCCTAAGACTCTCCTTGGTCATCTTCAGGCTATGGAGTGCATATACTGGTGGCATGGTCTGCCCTTGGGAGGACAGGACTGGAGAAGCGTAGGCAGGCCTTGGAAGTGAACTTGGGGCACCAAGACAAGGAATTCTAAGGTGGTCCAAGGTATCCAGACTGTGATTGAGTAGGGATCGATGTGGATTCTGAGTGGATACATCCCCTTCATCCCAGTCTCCTTACTCTGCGGTGAGGTGCTCAGCAAGGGTGGGTCAGAGAAGGGCCCTCTAAAAGTTGAAAGGCAATATCAGCAGGAGCTCTACATTGTGGAATGTGATAATTAGCCTAAGACATGGAATCCTGGCACATACCTCAGCCCTGCTTCAGCAGGAGGAGGGAGGCCAGATCAAGCTTGTCCAGACAGGGAAGATGGATCAGGCCTCACTCACCCTGGAGGGTTCACAGAAGCTTATCAATTTTTGGCAAAGCAGAATAGCTCAATCTGAGAGAGTCTGTCCAGATCTGAATGCCAGTTTAGTTAATGATTTAAAGGGGCACTCAACTTTTCATTTTATGGAGATAACGTCTGGAAGATTCTGGTGTTATTTTCGTAAGGGCTGCTGAACTTCCTGTTTGTCCTCTTCCTTGTTGTGACTTTTGCTCTCTCATCCACCACTGTTCTCATAGTGCCAAGGACCCACTTCCTCTTAGCCTATTATTGGTGTTGATGATTTCAGCAACTGATAGATCCTGATAGATACCCTCATCTCCTTGGTCCTTCATTCATTCCTGTCTTCCTAATCCCTACCCTGAATGAAATCCATCATGTACTTTCTGTTTCCATTCCCAAGCAGAAGATATTGCTGGAGAAAATGTAGAAATCTGATCCAAGCTATGTCAGGTGACCGTAGTAAATGAGCCTTCACTACTAAAGGTGATTCTTTGAATTTTCAATCAAGGTACATGCCTTCCTATGACATTCTCCTCTTCTTCTTTTCTGTCTCTCCTACTTCCCCAAGTCCAAATCCTACCTCTTGTATATCACTTCTCCATTTTGCTTAATGAAAGAAATTAAGATTCTACACCATGAGCCTCTCCTTTCTGTTTCTTTCCTCCTTCCCTCCTCCCCTTCCTCCACCCTTTCCTTCCCTTCTTTTGCATTCACTAAAAGCTGGGATATATTCTATATTCCTCTCTTTCCTTTCTTTTCTACCCCTGGTCTGATCAGTAACCACGTCCTATTGCTCTTCCCTCTTAAACATCTCCTCAACCCACCCTCTCCTCTTCATTTTGTCATTTTCTTGATCCAGGCCTTCATCATCTCTGCCGGTCTTCATTCAATTGTTTTCTAAATGGTAGCCACGGACACTAGTCTCAACTTTCTGCACTTCGTCCTCTGTAGTCTTCTCAGAGGGATATTTCCTTAGAGAAGGAAGTAGAGGCTGAGTTGGGGGTGACAAAGCAGGGAAGAAGGGAGAGTCAAAAGAGAGGAAGGCCCAACATCTGGAAATCAAAGAGAGACATTGAAGGAAGAACAGAAATGCCTGACATTTAGACTCCCTCAGTTTCTGCATGAAATCTTCAGTCAAATCTGCTGCTTTGTGGGGTTGATTTACTTTTAGAGAAATACAGCGAAGTACTGTGTCCTGCTTTAAGGTGAAAGGCAGTACACGTGAAGCCAGATCTTATCTGGTTTGCATGTTCAGTTTATTCTTCATTCATTCATTCATTCGTTTGTTATTTAACAAATATTTATTGAGCACCTACCATGTATAAGGCACATGCTAGGTGTTGGAGTGTATGCAGTGATCAGGACAGAAATAATCTTGTTTTGAAAGCATTTATAGTCTAGTCAGAAAGCAGATAAATAAAAAAAATTAAAATATGATAAATGCTATGACCTGAGAAAGTTATGGGAATACATGGAAGGGATACATCAAAGTCAGGGGTGAGACGGAGGTCAAGAAGGACTTCCTGGAGAGCTGGCATTTACTCTGAGACCTGAGGAGTGTGCAGGAATTAACCAGACATAGGCAAAAGTTGGAGAAAATCCTCTAGAAATGTTAGAAAGTCCAGAGGCAACAGAGAGCACAAAGAGCCCAAGGAACTGAAAGAAGAGGGAAAATTGCAGGAAATGAGTTGGGAGAGGTAAACTGGGGACAGATCTCAACTTGTAAGTCAAGTTTAAAAGTTTAGAGTTTACCGAAAGGCAATGGGAAGGTACAGACAGGCTTTTAGCAGGTGAATGACCTGATCAGATTTATGATTTTGAAAAAAAATGTGATAGGATGATATGTGAAGTATGAACGGAATGCACTCTCTTCACTCATCTTCTTGGGTTCTGAACTGTAACCTGCACCCTGACACCAAACCAACCAACACACACGCAGACATACCCGCCCACCATGACCACCACCACCACCAGACTCTTACTAATGGAGTAGAAAGTACATTAAATATTGTGGAGATAATCTGATGCTGAGAGAGAGACCCAGACCTACATTGTAAAAATAAAATACAAAGGATTCTCTTCTTTAACCCAGAGATTAAACTAAAATTGGGAGAGATTAAATAATTAATTTTTCTATTGTTTCAGATTAACGCAATTCCACACATGTGAATTAATGAGATTAAACAATGTACACATGTGTAAATATGAATCGATTTTTCCTATCTGTGCTATGAGTGGAGAAGAAATGACCTGATATGGAAGGGGATGTGCTGGACAGAAGAAAGAGATGTTTCTGGATTGTTTGCTTGGGTTGCAGGCAATGTGATTGCTCCTCTGTAAGATGAAGCTACGTGGGACCCGCATGTACACCCAGCCAGCCCATCACTGCCCATCAGAGCCCAGGGTCACGAACACTGGGCCCTGCTGGACTGACAGAGTAGACAACAGTGGCATTTGCAGTTTATGCCAGCATTCAAACTACCCAGATGAGATCAGACGAAGAGCTCACACTCCATCACACTATGCAGCCAATCATACGTGGACCTCCATCCTCTCTCCACCAAGCAGTCAGGGATGACACATAAGTTTCTGGCTGCATCAATGAGTCCAGGGTAGTGCTTACCACTCATAGGGAAATTCAGGAAGAGGTACATGTTTGAAGAGGAAATGAGTTCACTTTAAGATGCCTTAGAACCTAGAGGTGGAGATGCCTAGAATGTAGCTATCTGGGTCTGAAGCTCAAGAGAAAGGTCTGTGCTGGACAGATATCTGGGAGCAAGGGGGGGGGGATGCCACAGATACCCAGGAAGTAGAAAGTATGAAAAGGAGGACATGTCAAATGTCAAGTAAAGAGAGGACTGAAGGACTGACTGTTGTCCCTTGAGGGCAGCTACAGGGAGATCACTGGTTATTTTGGAGAAAGCAGAATGGGAGAGTGAATGGAAAGTGAGGAAGTTGAAACAGTGAGTGGAGATAACTTTCCCAAGTTATAATTTTTCCAAGTGGATAACTTTTCCACTGGCAAGGAGTGACCAGACTTTAGATGGAGGGGGAATGTGGCTTTTTTTGGAACCTGAGGAGGAATGAACCATTAGAGAGAAGAGGTTGAATATATAGATAAGAGCAAGAAACAATAACCGAGAGTGAGGTGAATGAGAAGTCAGGAGAGACTGGACCCACACTGTGGGCCAAGACATGGGCCTTAGAGGAAGGAAGGAACATATTTCATAAAGAGGTGAGGTCGAGGAAAGAGGCAAGGTGGGGAAAGATGCGAGCTGATAGGCTGGCTTGGAAACCCGAGACTACTCACATCTCATAACTTCTGTTTCACCCCCCTGACAGGTGGAAAATAAAACCACCTACAGTGAAGAGTAAAGAAGGCAAGCTTGGAGGTTTGGAAAGGGGAATTCCCAAAATAGCTGCTCTGGTGACTCAGAAAGAAAGAGCAAGCAGGTCAGGGGAATGTGGTAGGATGGCAGGCAGTACGATGTTCCGCATGAGGTTGCTGAGCTGAATTCTGGGCAGCCCAGTCTGTATGACCATGCAGTTTTCTCCGGCAGTGTCCGGAGAAACTTTGCCCAGGCAAAGGAATGGCCAAGGCAAACAACTAGATTCAAGTTTTGTCAGGCAGATGAAACAAGAATAATGGAGCAATGGAGCAATGGGGCTGGGGCCACGTGTCACAGGTTAACATTAGAAAGCATGGAGTCTTTTCTGGATAAAGAAGGAAAAGAAGCCAGCAAGTGGAGGGTAGATAAGGAGAAAGAAGAACACAGAATTCTTAATTAGCTTGAAAAATCAATAGAGTAAAAATAACCAGAGGAAAAAAACTAGAAGAATAGAAAGTCATGAGTTCAGAGGTGCTTGTGGTTTCTTGATGACCGAGCCTGGGGTGGCCATGAGATTGGGTGATTGAAACAGAATAGAGAAGGAAATCAGAGATGGAATCAAGGAACTGAGAGAGATCAAGTGTGCCTCATGGTCATAACACATGTGCTCGACTGTTGGCAGGATTTGGAATGAAAAGGGATACTAGGGTTCATTGCTAATGTCTCTACTAAATAAAGGACATGGCTAGGCAGTCAGTGGATGACAGCTGAGGTGGAGAGTGTGACCTGATGGCTATGTATGTAGTCTGGGTCTCAGAGGGCAGAGAACTGAGGACCATGGAGATGACAGTGTTTCACAGAGGGTGCCTGACTCAGCAGCCTCCACTCGTGAGGGCTACAGGGGAAAGCCACGTTAGGGCTTGAAAGCCAAAGAATGTCCAGTGAAGAGGCTGGGAGTATAGGGTCTTTGCTGATGAAGAAATGGGATTCCGGCAGTCACAGAGGAAAAGTTTAGGAGGAAAGGGGGGACAGAAGCTGAATCAAGTATGAGGATGAGAGTTCAGGGAGGATATAACCCCTTGAAAGGGCTTCCTTCTTGGGCACATATCAATATGTCAGGGGTCTCAGGGATGGCAGGTTTGACAGCTACATGGATGCAACAGAATTAATGGGGCAGGACTCTCAGGATTCAGCTTTGTCCTGGGTATGTGACACCTCCGAGTCCTGGGTCTCAGAGTAATCTGGGTCTAGGCTCCAAGGAAAGTGCCAGAGCTGTGGGTGGTATGCGGTGGTGTGGCTCTTGAGATGCATGCAGGCCAGGGGCTTGGTGATACTCAATATCCCAACTTCACTCTCTCATATTCTGCATTATCTCAATGCCTCTTAGTCTAGTCATTTTAGGACTCAGTTTTGTCTCTCAACTTAAGAGACCAGGGGGAAAGTATTCAGTAACCTTAGAGCACCAGGTGTTGTTTTGGGAAAGGCAGGTTTCCTGACACATCAGAGCATTAACCGATTACAACCCAAGGAAT